>NC_056748.1:106885937-106995937 GCF_019279795.1 Protopterus annectens
CACAAATGACAGCTACTTGGGTACTGACAGACCACATCTAAAGGCAAATGTCAGTGATTCAAAAGTGAGCACACTTACTTTTGATGACAGAAGATCAGACAGCACTTGACAACTTGCTGCAAAAAGATAAAAAATACAAAGAAGTTCAGAAACTTTGAAAGGCATATTGATAAAGTCTCAAATGGATAGCTATCATGACTGCATTTAAAACTAATGTGTGTCCATTATGAAACAATTAGAATATTAGATTTGACATCTGTGTGGCTGTAACAAGTTCTAATAAAGATGTTCTGTAAAAAGTTTATGGCTATCACCCCTTAACAAGCTGCTTCCTATAGTCCAGGGTTTGATTCTCTCAGCCTTTCTCGGCTACTATGTGATTCTGAGCAAGTCACTTAACCTGACAGTACTTTCAGACTGTGGCCAGGATTTGCGAATGCCTTCACATTGCTCTGAGCAGAGCAGCAATAGCTGAGCTGTTTGCAATTCAGCAAACAGTAGTACATGTTGTTTCTATCTGCAAAACAAGTGTTAGTAGCCAAATATGCTAATGAATGAATAAACAGCGGAAGTACATGCTAAATGTAATGTTTTTCGGCTTTTCTCGGTTATGGGTCACCACAGCAGAACCCCAGTCTGCTAATGATTGGCAGTGGATTTTTACGGTGCCGAGTTGCCAGCACAATGCCCAACCTTCAAAGAAGACACACCCATTCACGCATGCACGTACCTGCATATCTTTATACGTCACACGCATGCACGTACCTGCATATCTTTATACGTCACTCAACCATGTGGAGGTCATGCAGACTCCACACAGAAGGCGCTCCAGACAAGAATCGAATGGGAGAACCTCTTGCTGTGAGGTGACAACACTAACCGCTGCACCACCACAGTAATTGAGCTGAAGTATATGCTAATGAATCAAATAATCATGGCAGACTAATTCATAAATATATAAAATGATTGTGAACATGTGTCTGCTTTAGCTCTGAATTCTACAACATGCAGAAATACAGCTACAGGAAACTTTTAAACATGTTTAAAAAATGTTAGGGGCTGCTGCCAGCACTATAAATCTTTATGGGCCACAAGCTCTAATACAATGTGCTCAACCTAGAATGTGTAGTATATTTAAACCTACCATTGACTACATGAAATAGAAGTATTAGAGCACTACAGGTTGAACAGGAATACCATATAACAAATATTGAACATCTGAACTTCTCACCTGAGACCCCATGGAATCATGGAGAAACCAGCTCAGTGGAAACCAAAGTGTGCATAGCATTATGTATACTAGCAAAAGGGAATTGTCAGTGACCGACAGGGACCATTGTGGGGGTGACAGAGGCCCCTTCCTTAAGAATACACCACCAGTTTTTCAATGCAATGAAGAAGAGAAAGCTACTGCCAAGCAAAATTTCTATGCCATAACACACTTTCTTGAGGTAGTGGTGGCCATAGACTGCACCCACATCAAAATAAAAGCTCCACCTGGTGAACTGAGAATGAAGTACATAAACAGAAATACTAGCATATACTGTTAGATAGTCTGTAATGCACAAGGTATCATCTATAAAGTGTATACAGGTCACCTTTCCAGTTTCCACAACTCTCACATAAGGCACATTTGTGATCTGTACCTGAGGTTTCTAAGGGGTGACTTTCCACAAGGACATCTAGTGGGGGAAGCAGGTTATACAATGGAAAATGGCTTATGACTCCCACAAGAAACCAGCACAACTCCACTGAGCAAGGTCACAACAATGCACATGCAGGGACTAGAAATATCATAGAACATGTACTCAGCCTGCTCAAATCATGTTTCTAATGTCTAGATATATCCAGAGGGTTCCCTGCAAAATGACCACACCACCTCACCAAAATAGAGACTGTCTGTGCCATCATACGTACTATTGTACTCAGGAAATAGTAGCAGTAGGGTACCACAGGATAAGGACTGTAATTCCCAGCACTGCAGGCAGGGCAAGCAGACACAAATAAGCATTTCACAGCATTCCACATTCATTGCTAAAAGATTGCTTTCAGATGTATAAGATACAGCCTACATTGATCAACTATATTACAGTGACCATGAAATAGTAGCAAACCACTTTGCAATTAAACCATGACAAAGAGAAAATTAGGTTCCCTATTAGAAGACCGAAGACGCATTCTTTCAAATGCATCTTGGTCGAACTTAAAAGCCTGAAACTTCAAAATATCGAAGCGGCTTTTAAGTAAATTCTTTCCCTGGGAAGTAATGTGCTTGGCTACTTCATTACTTTGCCATTTTCAGCACTGTAGTGCAGTCTCAGAGTTGGTATATTTAACTAGGGGGGGTGTGAGGGGGAACTTAATGTTATGTTTAAAGTATGGGGTTTTTTTTTGTTGGAACAGCGACTTTTTTCCCTAGGAAAAAAAATTGCTGTTCTGACAGTTTGAAATTGCAAGCTTTCACTTACATAGGGTCGATTAATCACCATTCGCTTTTTTAAGCACTCGGTGATCTAATATAGACCTGCAAATTATTATCCCAGTGGTAAAAATTCAAAGAGAGATATTTCAGGGTGATTCCTTGTCACCACTGTTGTTTTGTCTTGTCCTTAACCCATTAAGTTGTTTAATTAACATATTAGGTTTTGGTTATAATTTGGCTCCCACTAAACAACCTGCTTAAAGATTTCTCATCTACTTTTTGTGGATAATTTAAAATTATATAATACCTCAGGTGAGGAACTGAAAACATAACTGCAAGTGGTTAAAATTTTCTCAGATGATATAAGGATGACATTTAAGTGGGGATTTAATAAAATCCATGTAGGAATAGGGGAAGGCCTATACAGATGACCATGTCTGCAGCTCCCCCTTGGCAGTGTGCCTTGCATATTAATGAAGACACGATACTGAGAGACGGCCATTTAACATGCTTACAGAATATCAGTGGAGGGGGTGTGTGTTACAGTGTCCAGAAATGAGTAACACACTCCCTGCAATGTCAAAGTGCTGGATGGCACTGAAATATAAAAGTTAAATATGTTTTTTTTATTTATTTTGTTTTTGTGTTTGAGCAGCGTGGTGTGGCACTTAGCAATTGACATGTACCAGACATCTAAAATTAGAAAATGGATACTTTTAATTTTCATATCAAAGGTCAAGTTTAAGCATAGCTGAGTGTGTTTGCACGGATCGGTGCTCAGCAGTGCTTAAACATAGCTGAGAGGTATATAGAAATGTATAGGAATTGTCAACATATCCACGTAGCTGAATTGTTCGAGTCATGGCCCTGTGTGCAGTAGGAGCACGGTTCACATACACAGGCACTCAGCTTTTGTATTTGATAGCAATATTTTATAAATAATGTTATTCTTTTATTGATGTATTTATTGGGTTTACCTTCATAAGTGTGTTATGTACTTGGGCCAATCCACTATGTGCAAAAGGAGGTTTCCAAATTGACAATACCTAAAACAAGAATTGTATAAATGTGCAATGAGCGAATGCACATTGGCATTCGCTCATTGCAGATTCGACATTGTGGGTGCAGAGTGCACTATAGCGGGGATCGGGAAATGAACCCTTACCCCACTGTAGTGTGATCTCGGAGTTAGTATATTAAAGTAGGGGGGTGTGGGGGTGCAGGAGGCTTGCCCCCCTGCATTACGATGTGTCTTTGACATTGTAGTTCAAAAATCAGCAAATCTGCTGTTCGATTTGATGATTTTCAAACTACAGAGACTTTTGCAGTTTAAAATTCACACTTTTGGTTCGCACAAAAGCGCGATCATTTTTTTAAATTTCCGACAATATGAAGGTAAACCTATTTATTGACATTTGTTAACCAGGTTAGTCCAGCTGGTCCAGAAGCCCATTTTCAGTGGAGACCCGAGCAGAAAAGATCCTGTTACACACAAGTTTGCAATACATAAAATACACACTCCAAAATACAGAAATTAAAATACATAAGGTCAGGAAATATAGGACTACAATACATAGACATAATAATAAACTAGTAATAATGAACAAATCATTTATTTTTTTTTTAAATCTGGTTTGGCCTTAGTTAAGCTCTGCTAAGCACTGCTAAACCAAGCCAAGCAGTGCTTAAACAGGACCCATTTAAGCACTGCTTGGTAATGCACAGCTCAGCTTAGCTGATTTGGGCACTGCTAAGCAAGCCCTGTTTAAGCAGTCCTCAGCTCAGCTAAGCTGGTTTGAGCACCTCTAAGCTTTGCTAAGCATTGAAGGTTTAAGCACTGCTTAGCAGAACTCAGCGGGTTTGTGTGGTGCTAAGCAAAGTGAGGCATTTTTTTAAATGGCCCTGTGGTGGAAAAGTGTGGGAAAACAGACTTAAGTGCAACAGGTGTGAATACAGCCAGAGGCTGTTGGAGTTTGATCTTGTCAGAGACTATAGCAGGAGTGGAAGAGGGTGTGCACTTCTGGGTGCAGTAGTGAGGCATGCTGGAGTCCAGGGTCATAGCTGGACTCCTTGTTAAAGACCATGACATATGGCGGCTGCAGGGCCAGTTCCACATATTGGAGTACAAAACAAAGGCCTGGGACCAGCTGGCACGTGATCTCACCAGTGCAACTGGTATCCCCCACACAGGTGAATAGGTGTGTCACCATTATTATGACCTGAAGCATAGGAAGGGGGATCTCTTGGCCACATGGATCTACGATGCTTGGGCTGACAATACCCCACAAGTTTGTAAGTATTGTAAGCATTATTTTACCAAATTCTAGTATGAATGTGTGGGAGACAATTATGCATAATGGTGTTTTTATCTCCCCACAGATGCTGAGGAGAGAGCTCGCAACCTGGGGGCCCATGCAGGGAACCTGACCAGATTGCACCTTGACTGTGGTGAGTACAGATATATCTTGCAATCGATAGTAATATAAATAAGAAAGAGTACACTAGTAACTGCTAGTAGGTATATTCTGTTTTGACTGTACTGCAATGAATGTGGTCATAGACCTGGACTGATATAAGTGAGTAATGCCAGGTACAGTTCAATATAGATGAAAGCATGAAACCTGCTAATGTTAAGGAAATAAAATTACTATTGCATTAATAATGTTAAGGAAATAAAAAAGTTTCTACTGTATTAATAATGTAATAATACTGTATTAATAATGTTAAGGTAATAAAGTACAACTGTATTCATAATGTTAAGGAAATAAATTCAAATGCATTCATCATTTTAAGGAAATAAAGTCCAACTGCCTTCATAATTTTAAGGAAAGAAGGTTCAACTGCATTCATAATTGTCAAGAAAATAAAGTTACTACTGCATAAATTGTGGAATTACAGCTGTCTTGCAACACCTTCATTATATGAATTGTTGATCAATAAAGACTGTTAGATGTTTACCAATACCAATAATAAAGCTGCATTGTGCAAAATATCTGCATTGTGGGCTGTTAGTCAAGAAATTGAGTATTACAAGTTATGTGAAGTAAACACAGGAATAATACCATGAAGTGAAAGAAGGTTAGCTGATAAAGACTGTTTTGCTAAAGTATAGATGTGGGGCATTACTACAGATATAATGCATTATGATATTTGTTTCTGCACTAAGATCTGAACCTAGAATAGTAATGGCTAAGGTATAATAGTGTGTTTATCTCAGGATTGTCTTGTGTTAACCATTGCATTTCAGCTGTATGCATTCCTGAACTTAGTTACACTGCTGCAGGCAAGTATGAAACTGTAATAGCTGTAGACTGCAAATATACCGTCTGCAACTATATATTGGTAAGGTAGGCAACAGAGCACTCCAATATGTTCTGTGCACTTCACACATATTCCCATCCACTAGGGATTAAATCTGTACACCTGCATTCCAAGTAATAATACACAGTTCACCTACTATCTCTGTCATGCATGAATCTCATGCATGTGTTCAAGTGTCACTGCAGTCTTGTATAACAATCTACCTCTATTACCAGGTCATAGTTTGTTACCAGGTGAGCTCTAGGCATATATTAGTCAATGAATATTCAGCAGTGACTCAATAACTCAGTGTGATAAATGCTAGGTATGATCTACATTTTGTCACACACAGACTGGGGTTCGAATCCAGGGGCATGTACTACTAAATATTAATATAAACAGTCATGTGTTAAAAGATGTTCTCCCCACAGGAATTACAGGTAAATAAATGTCTGTAGTAGCTGTTCAAATGGGTTACTATTTTGTGTGCCCAGATGTACCAGAGTGTTAACAGTATTGCTCAGCAAGGTGATAAGACTTCAGAAAATGAAAAATCAACAAGTGCAACACTAATACAAATTAGTGAAGCAAATAAAACTGTTTAATCTTGGTACGGCTGTATACCTGATGTGTCTATGAATGTCTGTTGATAGTCTAACCCCATGCCTGCCAAGGATGGCATGGTAAGTGTAAATTCTCTGTACTGTGCACTATACATGTCTCTCAAGTGTAACTCTGTCACAGACTGTGATCACTGTTGCCAAATCCCTGGGACACAGATTTAACAGCCCCTTGATTTATCTCAATAGCACAGTCACACTACATCAATCCACAGTACACCTTGGTAGTCACATATGTTCCCCTGATATGTAATAGTCCCCTGTAGTTGTGTACCTGTAGGTGTTACAGTTTTGCCCATACTGTCCCATGCGGATAGCTTGAGAGGTATGTAGGTGTTACAGAAGCTATAGGGCACTTGTATACATAAAGTAGGAGCAGAACTGTAGAGTATATAACAGTACTGTTGCAAACAATATAGCCTATACTGGTAGTAATGGAATGTCTTTCTATCCCCACCACCCATTTTCTTCATCATAATTTATTATTGTTATACATCTGGAATGTTTTACATTTAATATTTGTTCTCAAAACATTATGTTGGGCCTTGTGTTCTATTATTGTTGTATATTACAATGGTTGCATACTAACATACCTTTTGAATTACCTATGATGTTGACCTTATCCTGTAACTGTTACTGGCATGCTGTTGCAATAATGACTGTTATCCCAATTATTGTTGTGTTCCATATGCTATGCAGTGTTATCTTACTGGGTTATCTTCAACATCCTGGCATGCTATTATAACTAATGTTAAAATGTTCTGTTCATTACTAACCTGTATACTTGGAAAAACCTCAGCACCATAGCTTGACTGGGTAGGCCGGTTCCTGGTGATCCACCTACCCTACCTCAGCCAGCCATGGCACCAGGTGCCAGTATGTCTGGGACCAAACTTGGAGCTGCCCCTTCCACTGGTCCTGCACTGCCTATGGACAGAACCATTTCAAGGGATGGGGCCAGTCCCCCCGGAAGTGGGCATGGAGAGGGAGTTGTCACCTATTGACAGCTACCAGGGATGGTGGGCAGGATCGTCTAGCATGGTTTGGATGATCACCTGTGCTAGACTGAGGGCAGGTTGGTCAGCCTGGAGCTGCAGGCTGGCCCTGGCTCCCGTCCCCAGCACAGCCACCTTCAGGGCTGTGAAGGAGCAGAGGTGACTGCCCATGGGTGGGGAGCTCAGTCTCATTGCTGCCATCCGGGGGCACATGGCTCTCCGATTCCACAACACCCTCCTCGTCCAAGGTGTTTACCCCCTCATGTGTCATACACCACCCCTATCTGCTCTCTTGTCTGTTTGCAAATTCTACCTCTCCTACTCAACTTACCCCGCCACATGTACATATATCCTTTCTCCAACATTTTACTCTCTCCTTAAAAAGAATGGGCATCTGTCACACAAAAAAAAAAATATCACATAGCTCTACGTTTCTCCCCAAGGTACCCTTCCCACAGTCAATAATTATAGCAATCAACAGAGTTATATCATCCACACCCCTCCCTCTGGGATGTGAGGCTCCAAATTCCAAATTGTGCACAACCTGCACAGCTATTGCTGTACAAGAAATGGAGAGTTATGGTTCTTTACTACACCCATCCTGCACATCCCTACCTGTCTTTAACATTGTTTTTCCCCTTGCTTGACTCTATTTCACCACATTCCTATTGCCACTTTTTTCTTTTCTTTTTTTGGAAATAGCGTGGGTTTAAGTGGACCTAAGTGCTGCGCTGAGTCGTGGCATGTCACACAAACCCACGCAAACCTACTTAAAGCTGTTTAAAACTGCTTTAGTCACCTTCAGTCATTCTGATACTGTTCTGCACATCAGCAAAATGATCACCCCTACCAAGTCTTGAACTCAGGACCCTGCTAACTAGGGCATACTGCATTAGCCCACTAGGCCACTCGGCTATAAAATATGGTAGGTGTTTCCATACACATATCCTGAGTGCCATTTTCACACTGCTTGTACATATAATGGGGAAAATGGCAGCACACTTGGGACTGTGATGTAGACAACAAATCAGTACACAGCCAAATAAATGCTGATTGATGTATGTGAGGCCTAGGATATCAGGTACAGCTGACAACTGCACAGACTGTTGCAGAATGTACACTTGTGCCACCCACTTTTGGCATGGTTGTCAAAAAAAAAATCTGTGCGCTGAAGTAATGGCAGGTCAGTGCAGATTGAGATTAGAAAATCGTGACCAACAGTTCAGTGTCACACATCATACCAATCCGAACACGCATGTTTATGCCAATCCTGTGTAACATATTGTATGCATGCACACATGTCTTGCAAATACACCTGCTATAGTATTGAGTCAGTAGCTCAATCTGTTACATTCCTAGCATGGCTTTACATTTTGCCATGCACAGTCCTGGCTTCCATTCCAGTCTGCTGCACATCAAGTACATGCTTGTCAATACAACAACTAACTGACTGAGACATGCAATTTTAAGCAGAATCAGATGCTGCTACTGCAATCATTCCTAGCATGCTGTACATTTTGCCTCCCACAGTCATAGCCTTCATTCCATTTGGTTGTATGTCAGGTACATGCTTGTCAAAACAAGAAATACATGACTGAGCCCTGCAATTTTAAGCAGGACTGACTGCTACTACTGCAGTCATTGACACCCACATTAACATGGCAAATGCCTGTAGGTTGAGACACACTTCACAAATATGTACAGACATCCTAAATGTTGCCTACCACTCTCAGGATGGCACTATTACAAAACATATGTACCTGAGGCACATGCACCACCTGGACTGTTATGCATACCATCACCCTGGCTATGCTATGACATCAGACCTGACACTACTCTTTCACTGACATATACAGCTTGCTGTCCCCCAGTGTGCTCACAGTCCCCAGTATGACTCCTGGCCAGAATGCAGCAGCTGCAGCCTGCAACATATGTGGCAGTATGTTTAGCTACCTGATACAGACCTACCATACCTCCCAAACACCTAGAACAGGGGATCCACACAGCACCCATACAGAAAGGGGTGGAGGATGGTCAAGTGACAGGGACATGTGTCACAGTCATCTCCTACAAGCATACACAGTTGATAGACCAGCAGCTACTGCAGCAGCTTGCATATTCTGATGCAAATGATGTATGACACTCACATCTGTCTTTCTGTCCCCTTACTGACCTCAACCCACATTGCTAAACAGTAAACTGCCAAATAATCAGAAAGTCTGTTCACAATGGCCAAACATAGCATGCCAAACTTTGGGCATAACACATAAATCTGGACAGTGGACAGTATTTTTATCTACCCTCTGCGATGCTGTAGTCACCATACCTCGATAATGTACATCTCACAGGCCAGGTAAAGGGCCAAAACCTACATGAAGGCCTTAAATATAGCACTGTGGTGCCATGCCATTGCCTAATGAAAACGCAAACTAGCTGTTCTGGATGCAATTAGCAAGTGTGAGCCACAGATTGGTGCACAGGCAATCACCTGTTCATGAGCATTTCCTACAAAAGGCAAGTTGCTGCCTATGGTAAACAGGTCTGTGACTTTCTTTAGAAAGACAGACTGTGAGAACATAAGCATTATACTACAGGATTTCTGCACATAAAGGAGAACAGCACTATACCAGGTAGGTAATAAAAGTCCCCATGTAATGGGACGCAGATGGGAGGATGCAGTTATGGGATTACAACAGTAGGTCTGTAGTACATATCTTAGAATGATATGTTGCTGTTAGTCAGCTGTCTGGCAGCTACAGGCTTCCCTTTTGGCTCTGTCTGCTATGACATAGATCACAGCTCTGGCCCTCTGAGTCCCTCCAACAATGGTCAGCTCATGTACGAATGCTACTGGATTTTTTTTAGAGAATAGTGACAATAAGTACTGGTGCATACAGCTGGCATATCACATGATGTACTGCCAGTCAGCTCCTCTCAGTCTGTGAATGTCACACAGGCATACTTCAAACATTGTGCAGGTGTCCCTGACTGTTCCTGATGTACTCTGGCTAGGACACTGTGTACTCCACACATGTATCCCATTGCTTGAGAGCTATGCCTAGCATACCTGTTGACCCAAAATAGCAGGACAGCAGGTTGTAGCTAGTAGTAGTGGGGGAACACAGGCATGGCCTCAGCGGCAGAGTGTAAATATTGAGCATACAATGTAAATAGCAGGACAGCAAGTTATAGCTAGTAGTAGTGGGGGGAACACAGGCCTGGCCTCAGCAGCAGAGTGTACATATTGAACATACAATGTACCATAACTGTTTTCTGAGGGGTCTGGTGTGTGACAGCTAGATTACCCACAGTCTGGGAACAACCATTATGTATTGTCCAACTGTTTTTCAGACATCCACATTTGTCTGGCAGAGGGTCCACATATATCAGGAACATGTACACATTCTGAAAAAACATCTATTTACTGCAGATGTTGGACACTTACAGGGAGGATATCCCACAGCACGTTTGCAGTGCTGTCTGTCATTGGGTCACACACGTTGCTGGACTGTCCACATACCCTTGTAGAACCACTCACCTATTTGTCAGCTGGTGGCTGTATGACATGGTACTGGGACATTGCCCATAGGGGACACACCACAGCGATGGCAGTGATGGGTGTGGAGACATAACACAGCACACAGGTCCATAATTAGCATACCTAGGATCATAGGAGGTTACTAGGCTATTGGCCCTGAGATCCTTACAAGGCTAGCCCAGAGTTTAGGTCATATTTATGCAAGTCAGCACACAATTCCCCAGTCCAACAGGGTCACAGATGGTATCCCAAAGGTGTATGACCTGTCTACCATCCAGTTATCTAGGTTTCGCTTAAAAAGGTGTAAAGAAGACTCTGCCTGATGTGGACAGGGTGTCCATTTCACAGCTGGGCAAGTGTGTGGGACACACATTTGATGCACCAAAAAAAGTCCTGTTGATGTCACAGACCAGGTTGAGGGTGCATGTGTGGGTTACTTGACTGGAGCTTGAGTTGCGGATGTGCAGCAGTCTCATCAAGGTGGGGTCTGTGATCGTCTTGCATGCCAAACAGAGGCCACCTCAGAGGAGTCTGTATGAAATCAGATAGAGGGATGGCCTTTTAACTTATCTGTGTATTGTATATGTTTGAGGCCCTGGTATTCCCTGGTGAGGAACCTCTGTAGTCTGCCCAGCTGTTGCATGTGCTTTGCAAGGTACATGATGAAAGGGGCATTATACTCAATAATAGGCTTTATTAGGGAGGAATACAGGGATGTTATGACCCCTGTGTCTCTGGATGAGATACCCTTATGTATGAGGTGGCAAATGTAGAAGGCTTTCCTTAAAATGGAAGCAACGTGGTGGTCAAATGTCATGGTGCCATCAACCTGTGTGCCCAAATTCCCCACAACTAACTGATTACTTAGGATGTTGTTAGTAATGTGATATTTTGTATTGATGTCACTCTCCCCAAAGGGGATGATGCTGCATTTTGTGGTATGCAGCCTGAGGCCATATGTCTGGCACAACTCATGTGTCTGTGTGAGACCCTCTTGGTGGATGTCTACATCACTAGGGGAATTGGTGACAGCACTCAGCATCTAGTCTTCTTCAAACATGGCCAGCCATAGCCCACTGGTTGTACCCTGCACCTCAGATGAGTAAATCACACATAACAGAGGCCCCAAGACAGAACACTAGGTTACACCACTAGTTACAGGACTACCACTTGAGGTGGCTTCCCCTATATTGAGTAGGTGGGTGCTGTCAGTGTGCTACCCATCTGGTAACATATGGATTGATGCCTAGTTGAGAGCGTATATCTATTATGGCCAAGTGGGGAATACTGTCAAAGTCTTTGGCCAGGTCAGGGCAGGCAGTGTGCTCTGTGTCCCCCTCATCCATGGCTTTGGTGACTGTGTCAAAAAAGTCAACCAAATGTAACAGAAATGATCCCCCCTTGCAAAGCCAAACTGTGTGTGATTGTGTGTGTGGAGGTCACCAATGTCCTTGTTAATGAGGTTCATGATAATCTGTTTCATGGTTTTGCAGATCAGGCTAGTTAGGCTGATGGGTCTAGAATGTGCCAGATTGGTGGATGCTCCACCTAAGTGTAAAGGGATGACAGTGGGTGTCCTCCACTCAGCTGGGACAAAGGCGGTATTCAAGCTTTGGTTGAATGCAGTGCCTAATGGTGCTCGAAGTCATGCAGGATGCATCCTGCGATGTGATTGGGTCGGATGGAGGCTGTATTCCATGACTTTGAAATGCCATTAATGACCTATTCCCTAGATATAAGGGGATGGGGGTGCAGATACTAGGGATGTCCTGATGTACTGATGGTGGGGACAGGGATGAAGCTTTCACTGACTCTGTCAGGCAGCAAGTTAGGTATAACTGCAACACTTTTATTTATGGTGCCCCTGATCACCACATCTGAGCAGGTCTGAGTGCTTCCTTTGAGTTTGCAGACATATGTGAAGAAGGAGATATGACTGTCTGTAGTGGAAGTCGCCAATGTGGGCTTAGAGTTTGTTTTGCAGAATTTCAGAAGTGATCTTATTTGCTTGTACAGGGTAATGAGACACTGCTTCACTCTGGGAACCTGCTCATTCTTGGTCTTGGACAGCAATATTTAACTCCTGTTATAGACTGTATTTATTACAGATGTCCACCACATAGGTTTTCTTATCCTTGCAGAGGATGATGCAGTCCTGTCGGGTATACCTGACTACATGCATCTATACAAATGCACATATAGTGCTTTGGTGTATTTGTGGATATTTGTGCCAGTTACTACAGAGGGGGAGGGGGCTGTGAAGCTGTTTATACCATCAGTCAGGAGGCTGCAATCAACTTTGGATATATTTGTATGTCTGATCCTAGCTAGATGGGTATTGTAAATGGTGACTGCAAATGTGACCATTTTATGGCTGGTTTTACAATGGAGGATGATACTGCAGGGATGCTGCAGTGGTTACCCATGTTGTCTATTATGAACTCCCAGAGATCTTCACCTCATGTGGAGGGTAGCAACTATCAGTTCCAAGGTATTTGCATTGCCAAATTCCATGAATCTCTGGGCATTTGTGTGTTGGCATGAGTTGTTCTTCCGATCTATGTTTGGGCACTTAAAGTCACCCAGGATCAGAGTATAGAGTCAAATCTTGATAGAGTTGAACAGGTCCATATAAGCAGAAAGGGCTTCCTGTTCACATGTGGAGGCCAGTAGCTAGTTATGATTTGAATAGGGGTCTTGGCAGTGGTTAACTGCACCTCGAGTGTCTCCTGTGTGTCTTACTGTTTGACCAGCCTGGAGGTGTGCATGTCTTTTATATATAGTGAAACCCCACATCCCTTGGCTTTGCTGCCCACACCTTGAGGTCTGACTGTATGATAAGATGGGTGACCATGTATGGCTGGGGTGCTTTATGCAGCTTTGAACCATGTGTTTGTCACAGAACTGATGTCAGCATTCTCCAGGGTTAACACTCATTGCAATGGGTGCAGATTCATGTTCAGACTCCTAGCGTTTAGCAGCATGGCCTTCAATTTGTGATTTGTTGACAGTTTCATGTTGTTAGTGTTAAGGTCACCACTTTTCCTAATAAAGGCACTATGGTGGTGACAAGAACCATGGCCAGAAGCCTGAAGGCCAGGTGAGACAGATGGAGGCCCTCTTTGACAAAGCATCATGGTATATTGCTCCTATCATCTCAGGCTGTCAGGCACTGGATCTCCCTGGAATGGCACCAGAAAATAAGTCAATTGTTAAGGTCAATCATTTCCTGAATGTATTGTGGCATCATTCTGGGTGACAGCAGACTGCTGCTTAAGGCTAGGGACATAGCTGCCTTGGACACATGCTCAGCAGTCAAAATCATGTGTCATGTCATATAGTCCAGGGAGGTACATCTCAGATCAGGCACGCCAACATGGACTATGACAGACTCATAACAGTAACTTTTGTTCAGCGACAGCAGTGCATATGTGATATGGCAGATTCTGGCACCTGACATACAAGTAACCGTGACCTTTTCCATATACAGCCTGGTAAAATGCACATGTGTGTGTCTCACAATGGACTCTCCTATGACTAATATGTTTGATTTATGGTGATGCCTTATTGGCTGTGGGACACAGGTGTGTGGCTATGCATGGTATGTGGTGTACAGAGCTGTGGATTTCAAGTGTGTTTTTGCCTCAGAGGTCTCCTTTGGGGATGTTTATATTGATGACTTCTGCATATGTGGGTGTGTGTTATGTAGGCGTGGGTAGTGTGTGAGGTGTACTGATTGTGTTGACAACCTTTTTAGTGCCAGATATGCATGCTTAAGAGAGCAAGCATGGACTGTAGGTACCTAATATCATTGCATCTCTCACAAATTGTGCTCCTTGGTAGTGTTTGTAGAAGGTTATCCATGTACATGAAGCAGTTGCTACACTGTGTCAGGATGCCCATATCAACCAGACTGGCACAGGAAACTGTAGGACTTTGTCCATCTATATTTTTCTGAATCTGAGGGAGGAAAGCCAGTGAGATGAAAGGGCTGGCTCTACAGTCTAGGTGCTTAAAAAAAATTTAGGAGGCTTACACTATCGCATACAATGTAGATAGGATATAAACAAGCAGTAATAGGTGCAACAGAAAAGATGCAGTTGAAAACCTTAGAGAACATGCAGCAAATTGCAGGAAATAGCAGGATGAGGAAGGAAATGCATGATGTATTGCCACTATGTTGCTGATAGCCACATAAATATTGTGGTAAGACATGGTGGAGTATGATGTGTGAGTTAGCGGAGGATAGTGCTGGCAAATGTGGATGTGCAGGATGTGTACATAATGGAGATCAATGTATGTGGTACTGTGATGTGTTCTCCTCTTCTTGTCTTGCAGAAGTGATGTACAGACAGAGGAACCCACCTTTTTCTGCAGCCAAGAATGAAGTCATAGTTGATGGCCTCAGACTGCTTTATGTCATCCTGCTGTCGAGGAGCCGCCATATGCTGGAACAACATGCTGCACTGTGGGCAGACCTTGTTGCATCAGTAAATCATGTCAGGCTACATGACAGAAGCTATGAGCAGGTCTCACAGTGGGCCACCAATATGATAAATGCTGAATAGCAAAGGGCCACAGCTGTGGCCAGGGACTGTGCAGGCACCAGTGGAGGGCCTACAGCACAAAACCACTTTCAGCCACAGAGGACTTCCATGCAGACGTGGGTTCAGCCAGCAGCTCACAAGCATCCATCACCCCATACATCATGGAGATGTGTGACACAGCTTTCACAGAAGAGAAGCATCCAGGTAAGCCTCCTGTGGTCATCACTTTAATACTGTAGCAGTCATAGTAGTAACTCTGCATACCTGTACACGGATGTCAGGTCAATCTGCATTTGGGCAGGGGGTTGTAATACCCATGTGTGCACACATACACAGAATGTCAGCAATGTGGGCAGTATCACAGTTTGTACTGCACATGTTGATATATGCACATATTATCCTGTACAAGTGCCACATTTGTTTTTGTTAAAAATACCTCTCCCCCGCAGTTCCATAGGTACATCTGGTGTGACCAGAGTCCAACATCCTGTAGCCGCTGAATGTGAAACTGTTTTGTTATGGCTCATCTATACTATAGGAATGCTAAGGGCAGCCAATTTGCCATGGACACAGCTGTTAAGCTTAGCCATAGTGCAATACTTGTATGATCAGTTGTGCAGGGGTTCACTGCAATGTATTGAACTGGTAATCACAGTAGCATATTTGCAGGAGCTGTAACATATATGCATGTATTTTTGTGAAGGTGTATGCAGTCTGCTATACAGAGGGCAACAGTATGGTGGAGATGGGTGCACTGTTTTTTTAGGTGAAGGTCCATCACATACACTGACATGTCGCTTATCTCCCAGGTGTATAGTACTGGCAACATTAACCAGATGTAGCTGCATTGCATGTTGTTAAGTGCCTGTCTTGTCTGTTGAGGACTGCTTGTGTTTTGTGCATGGGATCAGTAATAACATGTGGTATGTATAATGCAGTTGTTGCACCTCACATGTATGTGTGTGTGTGTGTGTGTGTGTGTGTGTGTGTGTGTGTGTGTGTATGGATCAACAGACATAATAGTGCATGTATTAATGTAGTCATGTTGTCTTCCTCCTCACAGGTGACCATGTTGGAGTGTGTCCCTCTCACAACCTGATGTCAGTGTTTCATCGGATTCTGATGATGATGGTGACCATAATGAGGCACAGATTGGATTGTTGGGGGCTGAATCTGTCACATGGGTTGACATCTCACTTCCTCCTCCAGTGTCCCCACACACAGTTAGTATGCTACACATACCCAGTCCCCTGCACCCACAGATATTGGACAGTCAGAGGGCGGTAGCATTGAAGAGGAGAGTGTGGTGACTATGGCATCTGTGACTGTAGACACTAGCCATAGCCAGAGTCCTGGCAAGGTCCTATACAGGCAGACTGACAGTGGTACTTGAAGGAGGACTGCAACCCATCCACCACATGTCACAGGTGTCACATCACAAATCAGTAGATGTATGATGTGGTCCATCATGGAGGTACAGGAACATTCTGAATGCAACACCAAATGGATGCTCAGGATCATGGATGCATCGCTGTCTGGCATCCATGTCTCCATCCACAACATTAGTGACACAATGCATCATTTTGCCAATGTAGGGTACAGACAGTGGAGTGAAACATTGTCAGTCCTAAACCGCACATTGTCTGTGCTGGAACATGTGGTAGAAGTAGGGCATAGGACACATGGATCTAGGTAAGCACCACCATCAGATGAGTGTCTACATGGCAATGCACAGTCTTGCTCCCATAGTGGCAGTACCACCAGCAATACATTAGGAAGGTTGCTGTCCACACCACAGTGTGGTAGGCCATGGACACATGGTCCTGGGTGATCCCGTGAGGGAGACTGACCCAGCAGACACAAGTCACCATTAGCAAGTAGTACAACATATTACTCTGCGCATTGTGTTGCCAGTGCCACTCCTGGCAGAGCCAGTTCCCATGTTAATGGCCAGAGACGGTGAACTGTACATTCTGCCATATATGGTCCACAGCTGTCCAACATATCCTCATGTAGGGCTAGCACATGGTTTGACTGTGTATGTGCACATTCACACATTACTGTCACATGCAGGTCAACAACAGACACACACAGCTCCTCTCCATGGTCCAGATGACCAGCACCCCTCCAGACACACACACACACATGATGTCAACTGTGTGGCACAGCCTAGGCCTTTGGCAACTCCACAACACACCCTGTGCATGTGATGATATCTGTGCCACATCTCTGTCATCCATACCATCAATGCAGGGACATGCAAATATGTGTCTGATGCAGAGGTTGACTATAGTACATTTAATGACAGTTTGTAGTGTAGTAGTGTCATGCCCTGTAAGGTGCTGTCTGCTGGCATGTGCCATGAGTACATATCAAAGTGTATGTACCTTTGTTCCATGATGCTGCATTAGTGGTAGTAAGTTAGACTTAGGGATATGGGACAGCTGTAGTAGGGCAGGGTCCAACATTGCCTTGTAGGTGTGATACAGCCCACCTCTGAGCAACCTGTCCGATACTGAGTGGAGCAATAATGATTTGAGCCTGTCTGCATGGGACAGGTGTTAGAACCCATGGATTACCTTTGTGAGGTATTTCCATGGCCTTTCTAGTTGGTGCAGATGTCTGGATAAGTACATACCAAACGGGGCATTGTAGTAAAATATTGGTGAATGGAGTGATGAGTATAGAGAGGTAATGACCACTTTTTTTTTCTGGATGCAATCCCTTTACCTATGAGATGAACCACGTACAAGGCTTTTCTGACCACTGCTTCTACATGATTGTTTAATGCAAAATTGTTATCAATTTGAGTACCCAGGTGTCTCAACACAGGTTGTATGTTTAGGGAGTTGCCACTGATGTGATAAACAGTGGGGCTGTGTCTTTGCTGACTGGCATGATGATACAGTTTTTTGAGCTTAACTTGAGTCCAGGCCCTTGGCACCAGTCCATAATTGATGTAAGACCCTCTTGCAGTATGTTAACAACATTTGGGAGTTAATGACAGACAGCACCCAACTTACAGTCATCGACACACTTGGTCAGTACCTATAAATGTAGCATGGCGGTAGCATTCATGCCTAGATACATTTGGGTTATTTAGGGGTAGCAGCTACTCACAGGGCTTTAAAATATAACATATTGCACACACATAGGCAATACAGACTACAGTTGCCACCTTATCAAATGCCCAGTGTGGGACACTTTATGGAGTAACGTTAGAGTTGGCAGGACAAACCATACCTATAGTAAGTGCAATGGACAGAGCATCACTTTTTTAAAATATTACAGCTTATTTTAGTAATATATGTGTACATTATGCTATTTCTCATAGCACTTAGGTGTTTGTGATGTAAAATGGCTGTTTTATGCAACTATTCCAATAATGTAGGAAATGTTTGTTGTCCTACACTTTTGGGACATTTGTATTGTTGTTGTTATGTTCACTGGACACACCTGGCCAAACATGGACTGTAACTTACACAGTGAGACAGGTGGTAACTAATACACTCCAATTCCTGCAAGGGGTTATATGTACATACCCCCTGCAAAGGTAACCACCATGACAAACTTCTCAAAAGCTGACTTTGGGCTCCTAAAAACAGAGGCGGCTAACTTCACGGCACCCATGTCAATGGACAATAGATGCATGACTGCTGAATCATGCACCAATGCACTGTACAAAAATGTACATAAATGCATGGAACTAGCCATACCCAACAGAGCCAAGATGCTCTCCTCTGAAAACAGAAGCCAATCTGGTGATCCCCTGCGATTAATAAACTCTACAACAGAAGGAAGAAACTGTTGCAGAAAAAAATTTAAGTCCCAAGACTGGAAAAACGCCCTTACTGCCTCAACAAAAAGTTGAGATCCCTTATCAAAACCTCTAAAGCCAGCTATGAAGGCAGAATTGTGGCAGACACAAAGCTTTCTATAGTTATATGAAGAATCTCCACAGCAATGCCCAGGTTTGTTATGAGTTACTACACAATGTTATTACCTATACTAAGCCAACAGATATTGCCAACATACTCAACGACGGATACAGTGTCAACTTTACCAGTTCTCCCAAAGGACCAATCACAATACTGGAGGAATACAAGGTACCCAGCATTACTGTAACACCGGTTAAATTTGCATTGTCAAAGGCCAAGAATACAGCTTCCATGGGACCAGACAATATCCCTGGATGTGTTCTGCAAAAACTACAAAGTGAACTGGCACATCTGTGTGCCCTGTTCAATCACAGCCTCACCTCAGGCTTTGTCCCTACCAAATGGCACACTGCTACAGTCATCCCTCTCCATAAAGGGGGAGTGACTACAGACCCTGGGAATTGTTGCCCCATTAGCCTAATGAGTCTGATATGTAAGGCTATGGAGCGCATCATCATGGACCTAATAAACAAGGATATAGGGAATCTCCAAACTCTAGATCTCATGCAATTTGGTTTTGTGAAAGGTAGATTATGCCTGGTCAACCTGGTTGACTTCTTTGAGTCAGTTACCAGAGCTGTGGACAAGGGCAAGGCAGTTTCTACAGCCTACCTCGATATGGCCAAGGCCTTTGATATTATTGCCCACTCAGGAATTATTGATAAACTCACCAAACTAGGCATCAACCACTTTATCACTAGATGGGTTGCAAATTGGCTCACAGATAGAACCCACAGTGTGAAAGTAGTGGACTCCAAGTCAAACTGCTGACCAGTCATGAGTGGAGTCCCACAGGCACCGGTCCTGGGTCCTCTCCTGTTTTGCATCTACTTCTCAGAAGTCCAGGCCAACACAGAGGGACTCTGGCTGACCAGGTTCACAGATGACTGCAAGCTGGGAGCCATTATTAACTCTCCAAGTGATGTAGACATCCTACAGAAAAGCCTCACTGAGACCAATGACTGGTGTTGAAACCATGGCTTTAAGCTTAATGCCAAAAAATGCATTGTCATCCCCTTTGGGAAAACCTCAGTTCCCACTACTTGCTACATCAATGGGAGCCCACTGAACACTGAAGGTGTTATAAAAGATCTGGGGACATAGGTTGACAGCAACCTCTCCTTTGATCACAACATTGCCAATGTGGTCAGAAAGTCCTTCGATGTGGCACTACCAAGGGTTTTGCATCCAGGAAGAAAGAGGTCATCATCTCTCGCTACTCTTCCCTCATTAGGCCAGTCATCAAGTGTAATGCCCCATTTGGCATGTACCTCACTAGACACATGCAACAGCTGGAAAGGCCACAAATGTACCTCACAAAAAGGATCCTAGGCCTTAAACACATGTCC
This sequence comes from Protopterus annectens, assembly GCF_019279795.1. Classification (NCBI taxonomy): domain Eukaryota; kingdom Metazoa; phylum Chordata; order Ceratodontiformes; family Protopteridae; genus Protopterus; species Protopterus annectens. Next base: position 106,906,647 of record NC_056748.1, read on the forward strand.
TATATGGACAGACTCAAAAAACTCCAGCTATTCTCTGTCTCATATCGTCTACTAAGAGGCGATCCCTGCTTGACTTACAAAGCCATGTCTGACCCAGCTGTGTTAGAAATGCTACATTTAAAGAAATCCCAATCCCTCCACACCACATGCACCAGATACCTCAACCTCATTATCACAATCAATAGAACATGCTGGAGGGGCAGGTTCATAACCCAGAGACTGCCCATACATGTCAAGTAGAGCACCTCACTGGCCCTCTTCAAGAGAAATCTTGTTGAGTGGATGGGAAATAGAAAGTTCACCCCAGGAATCACTCTAGTGGTTCTACTTGATAGAGGCACTGGGAACTAATGTTGAGTGGCATGATGACAGGGCACTTCTATGAGCTAGACTTGTAAAGACTCCAGGGCCATTAGCCTAGTATGAACCTTTGAACTTATGAACACTCATACATACACACACACACACACACACACACACACACACACACACACACACACACACACACACACACACACACACACACAAACTGCTCTTGTTGGGAGTAGAATCCCTACCTGTCTAGTTATACATACTATAGTTCTACATATGTATCACATGCACCACAGAAATTATGTGTTTGGAGGGTGTCTAACTGTGCCTCTGAGGTGGATGACATCAGTAGGCCCTGAAAAGGTTGCCAGTGGGGGATTAACAGGCCTTTAAAACTGTAAAACCATCGCACACACAACACAGTTGCACTGCTGCAAGGGGATATACTTATACCCACACATACACTCTCAGAGTTGCCGGTTTTGAGAGTAGAACCCCCTACTGACCTAGTTATATACAGTATAGTATTATGTACCTATTACATGTGCCACAGAGCTAATAGGTTTGGAGAGTGTCTAACTGTGTTTCTAAGGTGGGTGACATCAGTAGGCCCTGAAAGGTTGCCAATGGGGGGGGGGGGTTAACAGGCCCTTAAAATTGGATAACCATCGCACACACACATGCAATACATCTGAACTGCTATAGGGGGATATGTTTACATGCACAAATACATTTACAAGAGTTGCCAGTTTTGAGAGTGGAACCCCTATCTATCTAGTTATATAGATGACAGCACTACACATTTATCCCATGTGCCATGGAGCTATTGTGTCTGAAGCGTGTCTCACTGTGCTTTTAAGGTTGATGTCATCAGCAGGCCCTGTAAAATATGCCAGTGTGGGGGTTAATAGGTAGGCATGGGCCTTAAAATGTATTAGCACTGCACACACATAGGCAAGACGCACATACTGCTGCAAGGGGATATACTTACACACATGCACACACACTCACAGCAAGGGGATATACTTACACACATGCACACACACTCACAGAGTTGCCATTGCTGGGATTTGAACCTGTACCTACCTAGATGATTATACTATAGTGCTTCATACTTATTGCATGTGCCACTGAGCTTACATGCTTTGAGTGTGTCTCAATTGCTTCTAAGGTAAATGACATCAGCAGGCCCTGTAAAGTAAGCCAATGTGGGGGTTAACAGGTAGGCACGGGCCTTAAAATGTATTAGCATTGCACACACATAGGTGAGCTAGTGTATAGTATTATGTACATATTGCATGCACCACAGAGTTTGTGTGTTTGGAGAGTGTCTGCCACTGCTGTTGGGGTGGATGAAATCTGCAGCTGTTGACAGGGAGGCCACTGTTGTGGAGGACACTAGTCACAGGGCCATAACATTGATTAACCCTTGCACACACTTAGGCCTGTTGGGCTTGTGTATGTGGGTGGAATATCTGCATGCACAAACACACAAACAAGGTGGCTGATGTGAGATCAGAACCCCTACCTACCTACTAATACACAATACAGCTCACTGTACTAGTTGCATGCACCACTGGTAACAACTGGTGTGTAAGTGGCTGCAGCACTACATCACTCTATACACTTCTGTGTGTGTGTCTTTGTTTCAACCTATATAATATATATATATATATATATATATATATATATATATATATATATATATATATATATATATATATATATATATATATATATCTCAATATATAAATATATATATATATATATATATATATATATATATATATATATATATATATATATATATGTATATGTATGTATGTAAAACTGTACAAATATATTTATATCTTATATGTGCCACATGCAAAGTAAGGGTAATCATGTCTGATGAGGATAGGGAGAGACAGTTAGGTGTATATAACTGTCTGTATGCACATAGATATATTGACATCTCAGTTCTGTAGGCAGATGCGGTTTCAGGCATGGGCTGGAATTAGCTAAGTGTAGCAACATGCTCAGTGTGACCATCAGTATTTAAAAGGGGACTCCAATCCAGACCTACTTGCACTCCAGTTCGGAATTTTGTATGCTACAGCCAATTGGCTGCTGCATCTGATTACCCAGTCCAGCACCTCCCTGATATAATTCCCAAGGGATTCCCCAGCACTGTGCTGACCATAATATCTGACTCATACCTAGGGTGTGTACAGATTGCATTAGACTGAACAGTGTTTTTCATCATATGTCTGGTATATTTTACATAACAATGTGATTTCCTAGTACATCAGTGGCAGATCATTATAGATTGACGTGATGAAATGCTGACAGACATTTGAGTCACTGACTCCATACACAGCAGGGAACCCATGCTACTGCTTGACCTGTTCTACTCTGCACTTTCTACATTTCTCTTGCCAGTAGTTCATCCTTCTCCTTATATGTGGCCTTTTTTCCTGCTCCTGTTCCTGGCTTTGTCCACAGTTGCAGCTCTATGTAGTTGTAGGTATGCTGTGACTGGGTACAAGATGTAACACCACACACAGGGTTACAGAACCTCTGACTGTACCTGTTTTGCAGGATGTCCAGCATTGCGCCACATATGTCTGCTGTAGTCCTCAGACATTTTGTGTTATATTGATATTATAATGCTACATGATGCCCATACCTCTCAACCTCTTAGAGCAAGACATCTGGAAAAAGTCATATATAAAAGTGGGACACAGGCCCAAAAATAGGGACAATTTTTTAATATTGCTCTTACAAACATAGACAGTTGGTAGAATAGCAGGTTTCATATTAGCATGAGTTTTCTGAAGGGTATGAAGTCTGCATCTCAAATATCTGTCATTATTTTCTAATGTCAACCTGTACTGATTTGCCACTAGTTTGCCAGAAAACTGCAATGTTATGAAAAATTAACTGGAAATTTGAGGCAAAACTGTGAACATTCTGCAAGACTCTGTACATTTGAGAGGTATGATGGTGCCCACTGACTTGTAAGTACTGACACAGTTACATGATGGCCTTGACATCCTGCTGCTACTCTGACTTATTACAACCTGTTGTTCTACTAGCCACTGTCTAGGTTACTCAGAGTTGTGTAATGTCCATATCTGTGTCCCCTGCCCCTCCATTGTCTCTGACTTTGTCCAGCTTTCTTGCAGTAACAAATACTGACATCTGGACAGTCTGTAGAACTCCTACCATAGGTGTAGCTCACATGCAAAATAGGAACACCATCAACCATGGTAATGTATTTAGCCCACTAAGCCACAACCGCCATCTGACAGTGCAGTTTAATTTCTGACACGATCAACCACAGACATATATAACACATTGACCCCTACATATTGTGGAAATGGAAAATTTCACCAGGTTGATTGTGACAGCCCTGGGATTGTGTAGTCTGCTGCTATTACCTTGCAAACATAATGTTACTGCAGTTGTATGGGAACATGGGTGTGTTAGGGGTAGGGGACTCTAGCATTGACAATCATGCATCTGTTCTATGACCCAACGGTTTGTCATTTTCCTCATATAGTGCAGTGAGTTTTTCTGCCTTGGGACCTACTGCATATTATGGGGCAGCCAGGATTAGGCAGAAAGCTCCTGTTGTCCCACATAGCTGTTAGTTGTCTGCAGGTTTCCCAGTAGCCCACTTTATTCCCTAGCATACATGCAGCAGGTCTGTACATATGCTACCATAGTCTAGTACCCCATACATTTGTTGTATAAAAGAGTGACTTACCTTGTGCCGTCAGCAGTTGAGATCACAGTGCTCCAGGGCTGACTCTGTCGGATGCATGCAGCACACAGCCATTACATGGTAAGGTACAGGTTGTGTGGTGTGGCTGCTAACCTTTTTACTATGGATGTGAGTCAGATTGTGGTGTCAGTCCCTAGGTCCCTAGAATGTCAGTGCATGTGCTATGAGTTGCCTCTTTGCCAAGGTTATGGGATACTGGACATGCCTAAATCTGCCTGCAGGGAGAAGCTCAGGGGGGTTCTCCTCAGAGTCCCCTGTGGCTGTGGGGACCTTGGCACTGATGGGGGGCTGTGTGTCCCTTCCCTGTGATGTTCCTGCTGCAGCTGTCTCTGCAGGATCATATTGTGTAGCATGGCACATACGGTGAACATGTGTGCACATGTGGGTGGAGAGTACTGCAGGGCTCCACCAGATATATCAAGGCAGTGGAACCATGACTTGAGCAGCCCGAACACATGCTCTATGATGTTTCTGGTTTGCGCATGTGCCTCATTATGGCATTCTTCTGTATGTTTGTTTGCATTTCTGATGGGTGTCATCATCCACGGCTCCAGCAAATAGCCAGCATCCCCCAATAGATTGCCATATGGGATGTCACTCTTGGCAAACATCTGGTGCAGCTATGATGTGTGCCAGATGTGAGAGTCATGATAACTGCCAGGGCTGCCAGCACACACATTCATGATAATGCCCTGGGCATTTCACACAACCTAGCAGTTGATGGAGTGATACCCCTTACATTTCATGTAGACTCTACCCTCTCACCAGGTGGTGTTTTGATGTGCGCATGAGTGCAATCTATGGCACGCAGTACCTCAAGGTAGTGTGCTATATGGTGGGAGAGACACATATTGCTGGTACTCTCTTTAGGGGTGTGGGGTAAATATATGTGCTCACTGGCATGTGTTTGCATGGCATCCAGGAACTGGTGGAGTACCTTGGATGTGGATGCCTCTGAGACCCCCATCATGTCCCCAGTAGGTCTTTGGAAAGTACCTGTAGCTACTATTCTTAAGGCTATACATATCTTTGTTTCTACTGGGATGGGTTTCCCTCTGTTGGCGCTGGGTCCAAGTTGACGGTGGCAAAGCTCGGTGAGTTCTTGTAGTATGTCCCTGTCCACCCTGTAGTGCTCTACTATCTCTAGCTCATGTATTTCCTGGAAGGTTACCCTGGGCCTGAAAACTCTTCTCCTTCTCAGTCTAGGCCTATTGTCAGCATCAGTACCAGCACTGACCTCAGCCTCTAGCACATACAGATGTAGCAGAGCAGCAGCAGCCCCTATCATTTTGTCAGTTAAAATTCCCAAGTGTGTACTCTAATGGTGCAAATTATGTTGGAAAAATCAGATTGAAGGGTGTATGCATACTTTATAGTGGTGTGCTGCAGATGCAATCTGTGTGATTGGCTAACTATGATGCATTCCACCTACCAGGTCTATCAATGACAGTTTTGAATCACCCATTGTCAGTGGAACAGGGCTTATCAGTCATTTATATTTGATTGGCCCTACACAGTGGCCCATTTTTGCTATTTAGTAACCCCAGCTCATTTGCATACAGATCCTTGCATATTCCCTGGATACTTCACTACTCCAGGGCCTGCCTCCTTTGCAATCATTGACACCTGCCATTGTACACTATGCATGCAGGGCACTATAATTCATTATTTTTGCAGATGTCTTATTTTCAGTTTTTCAACATTTAACATTTTTTTTGCATAATGGCATGTTTGTGCATTGCTGCATGCCGCACAAACGTAATATGTGTATTAAAAAAAATGAAATATCTTATAATGATTTGCATTGCTTTTTGAACTCAGTGGGCATAGTTTTGGCCATTTCCATACCTACATTGCAAAATCCGACCCTCTTTTTGGGCTTTTACAGCCAGTTTCATTTTTTTCATTTCAGTACATGGTTACTTTCCGTGTACATTTCTGACACCAACACATCTCTTACATGGGTATAGTGCAGCTAATTGGATCCAAATCACCCTCATTTGTATAGATTTCACTTGCTTATGAGGTGATTTGCATTCCACAGACACCTTCATGTCTGCACGTTCATGCATGCTCTGTTTACTTGATTGCTCGGCTGCTGGTTTCCGTATTGAGGCCATGCCACTATGCCTACATGGAAAATCACTCTGTGTAAGCTTTATTGAAGTCCCCCCTTGGTATTGACAAATGTGCAAAAGCAAAGTTTAAAGAAAGAAAGTTGTAATACCAAGAAAATATCAAAGACAGGAATGTGAAATAACCAAACTTCAGCAGGAAGAAATATATAAATATTTGGGAAATTATGAAGGATCAGCAATAAAGCACGAACAAATGTGAATAAAATTCAACAAGAAATACTTCAGAAGACTAAAACTAATATAGAATGCAGACCTGACATAAAGGAATATAGTTGAGGCTATAAATCAATTTGGTCTCCATGTTTTAACATAAAGTTTTGGTATGACTGACTTGCCCAAAGAGGTTTTGTATTAATTGGACAGTAAAACAAGAACATGTTTTATGCTTATCAAATGATATATAATACTCAGTGTATTCCAAGATTATATATTCCTTATTCTGAAAGAGGCATGGGTCTCCTCAAAATTTATTACATGTATAGATCAGCAGCCATGGTACTCCATACATATCTGCTGATCTCATCAGATCCAAACAGCTGAAGTTTTAAAACATGAGGAGAAAAAGTCTAAGGTGACCTCTGTCCTTAGTTTAGCAGAAGCATTCAGGTGGCAAGTAGGAATGGAAATCAAACCAAAAGTAGGTAAAAATCATTTGGTAACTGAATGTGCCAAAAAATAGAATACAGAATATAAGGAGAAGGATCGGATAAAAAACAAAAGCATGTGGAAAAGCCATAAATATAGCGGCATGAATAGAGATCTCCTGGAACAACCAGGAATGGTTAAGAAGAAGTAAGCTGAAACTAAAGAAAGAAAGACTGGTAATGGCAGAACAGGTAGTGGACTACGTACATACTGGTTTGCAAAGTCCATTGAACATGTGGGAGAAACAGACAAATGTAGATTCTGTAAAAAAAAAAAGAATTGGTGACAGTTGCATATTATGTTGCTGGGTGTGAAACACTCACGGCAGAAGGCTTGTACACTGAAAGGCTCAGTAATGTGATAAAGTTGCTGCATTAGGGATTGTGCAAACACTAGCATATGGTAGTAGCTGAGAAGCATTGAAAAGATGGACCACAAAACATTATCCAGAATGATGCAGTATATATAATGTGGGATCACCCATTACTAATATTTCAAAAAATAGATTTGAGAAAACCAGATATAGCAATCCATGAAAAAAGGACTAAAGTAGCAATGATCACTGAAATTGCTACACCTAGCAATCACAATGTCTCACATACAGAGAGACACAAAGTCATAAAATATCAGCATTTGCAGCTAGAAACAAGAGTGATGTGGAAGAAAGATACCAAGGCAGTTCCTTCAGTAGGAGAAGCAATTGGTCTATTAAAAAAGAATCTACAGTCATATTTAAATATGCTACCAATACATGTAACTCCATTTGAAATGAAGAAGGAGTCAGTTCTGGGCACATTGCAGGTGTTGCAAAGGGTAGTTTTAGCTAATATCAAAGATTGAAAAACTACTAATTTCATGAACTGTAATTATACCCTGACTTAGGAATGGGGTCCATTCCTATCATGGTATTAGCAACCCATAAGATATGGAGAAATTAAACTAAGGAAACAGTTGCAGCACAGCACTCCAGGATAAGGACCACAATTCTCAGTACTGCAAACAGGGCCAGAGGACACAGCTGAGGGAGATACATAAGGAACCTATAGCTGTTGATGATTATGGCAGAGAGAGGCAAGCACCATATGCCAAAGGCAGCAAATGGCAGACATACTAAATGATTTGTTAAAAAAGAAAAGGAGATAAGCATATACAAACAGTAGCAGTGATACATACAAACATAACAGCCTATACTTACCTGTGTACTGGCTGGCTACAAGGGCATCAAATATAGGCAACCCTAGACAATTTTGTCAGTAGCAGTAACAAAGGTGAGTGATGAACCTGCAGTGAACAAATAAATACCTCTGTCTGTGTGTTATACCTAAGTAAAATGAAACTATTGATCAACTCTACGGGAATGTCATAAATAATCAATATGAGTGATATATGCAACATATACAGACAAAACCAACTATGAAGCTTTTAAATGGAACAATATTATTTTGTCTGCATATGTATCATGTTTCCAACCCGTGCATCCAGCCAAAGCAGTTCATGCCAAACAAACTCAATGGGGGTAGGGCAGTGCAAACCATCCTCCACATAGGTAGGTGATCAAGTATAGTTCTAGAACCGTATATCTACAAAACAAAAGATAAGCAAGTAGACACAACTATGAGTTACAGTCCAAAGTACAAAAAAAAGTGTCCAAAAACATGTTTAGCCTTCTCACTACTGCACATCTAACATAAGTAGCCCAAGCCAGAAATCCTATCAAGGATCAGGGCAATCATCTGGACAAGGAGACAAACAAGCAGTAATACATACAGTAAGTAATAAAACTGTACTACTACTTCTGCTACTGCTTCTACTGATAGTACTGCTGCTACTACTACTGGTACTACTACTGCTATTACTACAACTGCTACTACTACTGTCACTGCTACTACTACTACTTCTACTATGACTGCTACCACTACTGTTATTGCGACCACTGATGCTACTGAAAGTACTGTTACTATTACTACTAATGCTACTCTACTACTGATACTACTGTTGAATGATGAGTGGACCAGTGATTGGAAGTTATCAGCATTTTATTGTACACCCAACATAAATCAATCTACATGCACATCCCAAAACTTAATACCGTCCCTCCTACTTCCTTAACTACAGTGGCTGTCGAGGCACAAAACAACAGAACATAGTCACTGTTCTATATCCTCCCTCTTTAACTTTGTTCCTTATTTAAAATACGTGAACAAGTTTGGCTTAATATTTTCTTTAAACACATTCAGGAATTAAACATTATATTAACAGTTCAACATAGTCTGTGTGACTTCAGGTTCAGTTCACTATATATATTTTGAATTGGATTTGCAGACTCTTCCTGCCCATGTCACATACAAATTGTAAATTGAATTAGAAGCAGGAACTGTCTTTAGAGGTTTATTTGGTACTGAAACATTACTTTGTATTTCAGAACTCGTTAAATAAGACTGTCTGTCTTCTTGGAGTTGATTGGTTGGTGATTCAATCAAGGGACTAGAATAACTAGTACACAGTGTCTGTTGTGGCTTTGGCTCTGGGACAGGCAAAACGTGTCGATGATTTCTTTTGTAGTCTACTACTCCTGACGGAATTATGTAGGACCTTGGTTCAGCACACATGTCCCTCACAGTTCCATCATGATCATGACTTTTTGAAGTCTGCATTCTAACAACTTCACCTTGCAACAATGGTCAAAGAGGTCTACTAGGTTTGTCATAGAATACCTTCTGTGAGGGGCACTTTTTTGATAGTTGAGCTATGACTACCTTATTACTCTTTGAGGTTAGCACTAACATCTGTTTGCTGATTGGAAAAGTTGTTTGTATTTGTCTTGACATCAGTCTTTGAGCTGGTGAGCCAAGTGTCTGGTCTCGGGGAATGTTTTAAAAGTTTAGTAAATTGAGGAATAAATGAGTTCCATCTCTTTTGGACTTTTCCATTAACTGTTTTGCACTGCAGACTGCATGTTCAGCCAGACCATTAGCTTGTGGATATTCTGGGCTGCTGGTTACATGAATAAAATCCCAAGATGCAGCAAATTATTTAAAATGTTGACTAGTGAATTGTGCACCATTATCTGAGATGATTTTATTTGGGCTTCCATGGACTGAGAAGTGCCTCTTTAGTTTTGTAATTACTGTGCTAGATGTGAAATTACAGAGTAAGTCAACTTCAAACCATCTGTAGTATGAATCAACGAGTAGCAGGTAATGCTGACCATTTCATTTGAAAATATCTACTCCTACTGTTGACCGTGGTAAATCAGGGGTTGGGTGTAGGTGAAGTTCTTTTTGCTGATGTGGTGTTTTACTGTTGAAAACTAACATGAACATGTCTCCCTTTTAATATCTTTAGACACTGAGGGCCAGAACACAATGCCTCTTGCCCTACTTAGTTGATTCAGTGCCTGATTGACCTCTCTGCAGAAGTTTAATTTAGACCTTTTGCAATGATTTAGCAACTGCTACTTTTGGGCCTTTCATAATGATGCCATCTTCCACCATGAGCTCATCCCTGAATGGCAAATACTATTCAATTTCAAGTGGAAGACTTGTGTGACATGTTGGCCAGCCTTGGTTGATAATATTACTCAGTTTTTGAAGAACTGGGTCTCTAGCAGTATAGTTTCTTAACTCATCAAGTCATGAAAATGAAATGTGCTTGACTTCCATGACTTCAAAATCAGCTGTTTCATTTTTGTGTTGTTCTGTCAGCTTTGTGGATGCATGTGACAAGGCATCAGCAAGATATGTGCTCACCTTTGTTGTAGACAATGCTATAGGTGTATTTTTGTAGCTTTAACATCATGCATTGCAATCTTGCTGGAGTTGTATATATCGGCTTGTTTAAAATCATTACTAGTGAGCATGCAAACACAACAGCAAGAAGTTCTTTTTCTATTTGTGCATAGTGCATCTCTGTTTGAGTCAGGGTACAGGATGCATATGCAACTGGAATGCCCTCCTGAAGACATGCTGCACCAAGTCCATAGTGAGAGGCATCACAGGTAAGTGTCACAGGTTTATGGACATCATAGTATCTCAGTGTGAGTGGGCTGACAATTCTCTTTTTTAAAGTATCAAATGCCTTTTGGTGCTGTTCAAACCAAGACCATTTTATATCCTTATGTATCAGCTCACCCAATGGTGCAGAAAGCTCACTAAGGTTTGGGATAAATGTTCCTAAATAATTAATCATACCGAGGAAATGCTGTAAAGATGCGATATTCTCTGGGACTGGCATTTAATTGATTGCTGTTATCTCTGACAGATCTGGCTGTTGCCCTGAACTTGTGAACAAGTGACCAACGTAGGTGACTTCTTTCAGTTTAAATTTATATTTCAAAGGATTTAGCTTGAGGCTGACCTCACGTGCATAGTCTAGAACTTTCCTGAGATTTCTGTGACATTCCTTTTCTCCATTGCCTCCAAGAAAAATGTCATCCGCTGTTATGGCACAACGATATCCAGTAAATATCTTTTCCTTGACATGTTGGAATACCTCACTGGTAGAATTGATCCCAAATGTCATTTTCAAAAACATGAATCTTCCAAATGGTGTGCTGAATGTTGTTAATAAAGAAGATCTGTAATCCAGCAAAGTTTGCCAAAAGGATTACTTGGCATCTAAAACTGAGAAAACAGTGGAATTTGGTACCGGTGCTTCTACCTCCTCTACTGTATGCACTGGGTGATGAGAACATTTAAGGGCTTTATTTAAGTCTCTAGGATCAATGCATATCTGAATGTCATCTGAACTTACTCTTGTGGGCTGCAGCCATAGACGATACCCACTCAGTTGGCTCTGCTACAGGACTAAGAACACCTAAATTTGCCATATTGTCTAACTCTGCTTTTACTTTGCATTGCTACAAGGATCTTACATGCAAGTCTAACAGATGGGTTTATTTTGTGGTTCAGCTTTATGGAAAAGGTAACTGGAAGTTTACCAAATTCATCTATGAAGATATTGACATATTCTTTAAAGATATGTTGAGCAAAACTGTCATTTTCATTTGTATTTAGATGGTGAACTTCTTTATTGAGCACAATCAGCCCCATTCTTAGGCTGTCTTCTAGGCCTAGTAATGACTGTACATTTCCCCTGACTACATAGAATTGCAAATCATAGCTGTTACCTGCAGAATGGCAAGAAAGGACTACATCACCATCTGTCAATTTCTTCACCACCGTAAGCAACTAATTTTGCGCTCCTTGCTGAGTCAACATTCTCTCCAGCCTTACTTGCTGACATGACATTACATTTGGATCTAGTGTCTACTTTAAGCTCCACTGGTTTCCTATTAATTTGTGCAGTGCAAAATATTTTACTCTTTGCTGACAAGTGGGAATCCACTGTGTCAGCTGTTTCCCCGACCACAGAAATACCATCAGCATAAAAGGTTTCATCAGAGTCATCAGGGTCTGCTATACTCTCAATTGGATCCACTGTCTGCTTTGGATAAAATTTATTATGAGTCTGTGTGGATTTGCCAAACTTTTTTGAAATGATTCTATTTTTTGCATTTGTGACACTGCTGACCATAGGCTAAGCACTTTTCTTATTTAGGTTTGCAACTGTCTCCACAATTGTGACAATTAACAATGGGAGGTGGTGTGGCATAGCTCTTCAGTTTGCACTTATGAGGCTGTATTGTCTTAGTTTTTTGTGCACATGGTTGACATTTGCAGCAGCAGAAACAGCAAGCATACTAGTATGTTTTTCTGTTATTTCATGTATCTGGCAAATTTCAATAGCTTTGCTCAATGTTAATTTACTATCACAAAAGTAAAATTGTCCTCACTGTATCACTATTAATGCCACATATAAGGCAGTCCTTTATTAAATCATCTTGTAGATCCCCAAATCTGCATGTCATTGCTTTATTTATTAAGTTAGTGACATATGCATCAATAATTTCACCAGGCTTTTGAATTCTTGTATTGAATTTATGCGTTTCCATCATTATATTTGTCTGGGGGTTACACAGTTCTCAGAATTTATACTTTAAGCATTCCAGATCTTTACATGTTTCAGCTTGAGCAATGACACAGCAGTTTTCTTCCTAAAAACTACCGAAATAGACATTGCATATTTTAAACAGTGTCTTTTATTAAAAATTGTGCCACAAGGCTTAAGAATTTATAAATTTCCATTTGGTATTGCATATACAGATGAAGTTATGAATGATTATGTACACTATTTCGATGAAATAAGGTTGAGACTTATCAAAAAAACTTTACATTATTATGAAAAACAGAATGAAGAAACATTATTAGAAGTTCAGGATTTAGATAAAAAAGTTAAGAATGATTTGTTGTTTTCCCATTACAGTGCTTTATATTTTAGGATGTTAGATAAGGTTAACAAAAGATGTTATAGCATTTTTCAAAAGAAAAAAACACAAAGTAGAAAGGGATTAAAAAAGTTATTTAAACAAGCAAGTATATATTTATAAAGCAGATAAAACAGTTAGATATTCACAGGGTAGGCAAGGACATTTCTTGGCACCACCATCAAATTTGTCTGAGGGACAAGATATTGGTCACATGTCACCTAGGTATAGTGATATAGTGAGAAACAATGTGAGATGGGATGATATTGAAGATAATTCCCCTAATCCACATCATCAGGAAGGTGAGGATTTTCCAGGGGTCAGGCGCTCACAAAGACTGGCACAGTACTACACGGAGAAAGGGGAGTACAGCAGGCAGTATTACCCACACAAGAGAAATCTTTATTAAATGTTAGTAGTTCCAACACCTCCTTTGATAACAAGGGTAGTATTGTACATCAGAAGGAAGGGTTTACTATATATAATTATTCAGACAGATTCATTACGGATGATTATTTCAAATTGTTTTCCAAGGGTGTGAAATTTATTCCTTCTACTCCAGGAGTTGTAGTGGACAACATAGTAGCCTTGAAGTTATATACTAGAAAACTCAATTTGGAAATCAGTTTAGAACATCAAGAAATAGAAAGTGACAATATCTCTCATTGTTATGTATTACCAAAAAAAAAAGTACATACAATCCCATCTTGCACCCCTTGGTTGAGACATATGAGAGGTTAGTTATGGAGGATATTTACAATATTTTCAAATACCATAAGAACAACAATAATTGGAATTTAACTAGGGGAGAGCACGAATTGTTAAATTATTTAAGAAGAGATAAAATGTATGAGTTATGATCCTGGACAAGGGGGGTGGTGTGGTGTTATTTCGAAGTACTGATTATTCTGATGAAATGTTAAATTTATTATTTGATAATAGTACTTATATAGGAATTTCTAAAAATCAGATAAACATAGCATATTCTAGGATTGATTCCTATTTGGAAGAATATTTATTGGATGGCAGAATTGACAAGGACACTTATGAATTTTTATATAGAAAAGACCCATTAGTTCCCGTTTTTTTTGGTATCCCCAAGATACATAAAAATATTAGCAAACCACCATTCAGGCCTATTGTAGCTGCTAGGGGATCAAAAATTCACCCACTAACTGTATTTATAGATACGTATGTACAACATATTATTCATAATGTTTCACATTTACTTAAAGATTCCTGGGAATTTTTGAAGAGTATTAAACAAGATTTTTTTACTAGTGGTGTTGTCTTTCTCACGGTGGATATAAAGGACCTCTTTACTAGTATTCCAAAAGTAGAAGGTTTGACTTTTTTTGAAGAGGTACTTTTTCAATACTCAAGATTGGAAAATGATATGGTCAAACGTATTTGTGAATTCATGGGCATAGTATTAGCTAATAATTTTCTTTGGTTCGAAGGTGAATATTACCAACAAATTAAGGGTGTCCCTATGGGAGCAGCATGTTCACCTGTCTATGCCAACCTTGTTTTGTTGGGTTGGGAGGACAAACATGTCATTGGGGGTCCCTATTAGAGTAGTATAAAACTGTATCTACGTTATTTGGATGACATTTTTATCTTATGGACAGGTACAGAGGGTGATATCCCTAAATTTATAGATTACTTAAATTCCACTACCCATTTTATGGAATTTACATATCAGTACATTAAAAATTCCATTAATTTTTTAGATACAACAATTTTAAAAGAAAAGAAGAATTCAAATCTTTGGTATACAGAAAAAAGACTTTTTGCAATGCCTATTTACATTTTGAAAGTGAACATCCGTTGGGACAAAAAACTAGTATAGTTAAGGGACAAGCTATAAGAGTCGCCCGGATGACTTCCTGCAAAGAAGATTTAGTTAGAGAATTTAATATTATTTCCAATATGTTTTTAGAGAGGGGTTATCCACCAAAGTTTTTAGATAACATCCTTCAAGAAGTATATAAACAATGAGGGATCAAATATAAACCTTTACTTGGAGCTTGTTTAGATGAGGAAGTTCAGAGAAGTGAAAACAGTTCAAGATTAGGAAATTTTACCAAGGCTTGTATCTTACAATACAATATGAATACTAAATTGGTTCGGGAAGTGTTTGAAAGAAACTGGAATATTTTTAGGACCAAGAAGGAAATTTTAGAGAAAGTAGGTAACAAGCCTAGGTTTGTTAACAAAGTGGGTCACAATGTTAAGCAGTTATTAGAATACAGAATAGACAATATCAGTAAGGTTATACAAGGTACTAAGCAATGTGGCATGTGTGCATGTTGTTCATATATTATTAAGGAACCCAGTGTAGTTTTAAACAACAATATTAAGAGCAAAGTGATTTTTAAAAAGGGTAATTGCAATACAAGAGAAGTGGTTTATTTGGCTTGGTGTACCACAAGTGGACATTTTTATGTAGGTAAAACTGAACGTATGTTAAAAAACAGAATGTACAAACACCTAAATGATATAAAAAAACAAAAAACTACAAATGCTTTATACAGACACTCTATTGTTTGTGAGAATTTTGAAAAATTTGTGTTCGGTATTCTGGAAATAGTACAAATTAACCCCAGAAGGGGTGATTGGAAGAATACCTTAAAAAAGAAAGAGAGCCAGTGGCAATTTAGATTGGCAGCTATGTTTACACCAGGTCTAAATGACTATGTATCATTGGCACCTATGTTGTTGGAAAGAGCTAATATAATATAATTTCATTTTATTGCTTATACAGTGTGAACTGGATATACTACATAATTCAGATAAATACATTATAGGTAGAAATTGATGCACTTTATATACATATTGAAGTATTTTATGAAGAAATAATTTATATATATATATATATATATATATATATATATATATATATATATATAAGATATTTATTTTTTACATGTATTCAATAGTTGTGTAGTATTATATTAGGTGTAACAGAATTCTTAATATACTGAAGTTTATTTAGGTTTGAATTTTATGAAATTTTCGTGGTTATATTTCTTTAAATTAATTGATTGTGATGTCATAACATTTTTAGTATTTAAATGTAATTTATTTGGTGGTTCTGTTTTTATTTCTGATGAAGACTCACTTGGAGATGAAAGCACTTAAATGTCTTATTAAAGTGTTCCTTATTTCACTATTTGAGTGTATCCATTTAATTGACTGCTGTTATTTTTGACAGATCTGGATGTTGCCCTGAACTTGTAAACAAGTGACAAACGTAGGTGACTTCTTTCAGTTTAAATTTATATTTTAAAGGATTTAGCTTGAGGCTGACCTCACGTGCATAGTCTAGAACTTTCCTGAGATTTCTGTTACATTCCTTTTCTCCATTGCCTCCAATAAAAATGTCATCCGCTGTTATGGCACAAGGATATCCAGTAAATATCTTTTCCTTGACATGTTGGAATACCTCACTGGTAGAATTGATCCCAAATGTCATTTTCAAAAACCTGAATCTTCCAAATGGTGTGCTGAATGTTGTTAATAAGAAGATCTGTAATCCAGCAAGATTTGCCAAAAGGATTACTTGGCATCTAAAACTGAGAAAACAGTGGAATTAGGTACTGGTGCTTCTACCTCCT
Organism: Protopterus annectens; assembly: GCF_019279795.1. Lineage (NCBI taxonomy): Eukaryota > Metazoa > Chordata > Ceratodontiformes > Protopteridae > Protopterus > Protopterus annectens. Next base: position 106,923,456 of record NC_056748.1, read on the forward strand.
CTACTGTATGCACTGGGTGATGAGAACATTTAAGGGTTTTAGTTAAGTCTCTAGGAACAATGCATATCTGAATGTCATCTGAACTTACTCTTGTGGGCTGCAGCCATAGAAGATACCCACTCAGCTGGCTCTGCTACAGGACTAAGAACACATAAATTCGCCATACTGTCTAACTCTGCTTTTACTTTGCATTGCTACAAGGATCTTACATGCAAGTCTAACAGATGGGTTTATTTTGTGGTTCAGCTTTATGGAAAATGTAACTGGAAGTTTACCAAATTCATCTATGAAGATATTGACATATTCTTTAAAGATATGTTGAGCAAAACTGTCATTTTCATTTGTATTTAGATGGTGAACTTCTTTATTGAGCGAAATCAGTCCCATTCTTAGGCTGTCTTCTAGGCCTAGTAATGACTGTACATTTCTCCTGACTACATAGAATTGTAAATCATAGCTGTTACCTGCAGAATGGCAAGAAAGGATTACATCACCATCTGCCAATTTCTTCACCACCGTAAGCAACTAATTTTGCGCTCCTTGCTGAGTCAACGTTCTCTCCAGCCTTTTTTGCTGACATGATATTACATTTGGATCTAGTGTCTACTTTAAGCTCCACTGGTTTCCTATTAATTTGTGCAGTGCAAAATATTTTACTCTTTGCTGACAAGTGGGAATCCACTGTGTCAGCTGTTTCCCCGACCACAGAAATACCATCAGCATAAAAGGTTTCATCAGAGTCATCAGGGTCTGCTATAGTCTCAATTGGATCCACTGTCTGCTTTGGATAAAATTTATTATGAGTCTGTGTGGATTTGCCAAACTTTTTTGAAATGATTCTACTTTTTGCATTTGTGACACTGCTGACCATAGGTTAAGCACTTTTCTTATTTAGGTTTGCAACTGTCTCCACAATTGCGACAATTAACAATAGGAGGTGGTGTGGCATAGCTCTTCAGTTTGCACTTATGAGGCTGTATCGTCTTAGTTTTTTGTGCACATGGTTGACATTTGCAGCAGCAGAAACAGCAAGCATGCTAGTATGTTTTTCTGTTATTTCATGTATCTGGCAAATTTCAATAGCTTTGCTCAATGTTAATTCACTATCACAAAGTAAAATTGTCCTCACTGTATCACTATTAATGCCACATATAAGGCAGTCCTTTATTAAATCATCTTGTAGATCCCCAAATCTATATGTCATTGCTTTATTTATTAAGTTAGTGACATATGCATCAATAATTTCACCAGGCTTTTGAATTCTTGTATTGAATTTATGTGTTTCCATCATTATATTTGTCTGGGGTTACACAGTTCTCAGAATTTATGCTTTAAGCATTCCAGATCTTTACATGTTTCAGCTTGACCAATGACACAGCAGTTTACTTCCTCTCCTGAATAAACAGCAGGTGTGTCTACAAAAGGTCATTCTCACTCAATAGCCTCAGAGCCTGCCAAAATGAGAATTATAAATGGTCATGCGCATGCTTCTTTGTCTGAATGTGCAGCCGCAATAATACCATATTCTTGTTTAAACACACGCCAATTCTTCATGACATTGCCATCCAACACCAGCAGTTCATGTCTACGAAATCCTTCTGCCATGCTGCCAATGTATATTCAGTTACTGTTTGCACTTCAGTCACTCATTGCACTTTGCAGAAACTTAATTTGCAATGACTTGTGACACCATGCTAAATGACAAGTGGACCAGTGACTGGAAGTTATCAGTAGTTTATTGTACACCCAACATAAATCAATCTGCATGCACATCTCAAAACTTAATACTGCTCCCATCTACTTCCTTAACTACAGTGTTTGTCAAACTGCTACTGATACTATTAATAATACTACTGCTAATATTTCTGTGACTGCTACTGCTACTAACTGCTACTACTTCTAGTCCTACAAGTATGAGCAATACAGCTAATAGCACTGTTGAACTTAAGCAGACTAAAAAAAAATTGCAATTCAGTACATATAATGAAAACAGGCATTTGACTAAGCAATCAATAGCTTGCCATTCTGTGCATAAGACATAGGCAGCCCCACTTCACAGAACTGTGCAAAGGGCAGGAAACGGTTTTCAACACTGCACAGTGTGTGTGTGTGTGTGTGTGTGTGTGTGTGTGTGTGTGTGTGTCTGTTTGGGGGGAGCATTACAGGGGCAAGCCTGACACAACAAAGTGTGCATTTGTGTGGGGAAGGTGAGATAGAGAGAGATTACGGTCAGCACAAGTATGCATTGTCATTGTTAGTACCTCCAGATGTATAGGCCTTTAACATCTTCATCAATGACCTACATAAAGTCTGTAAAACTGCAACCCTAGTATGTGCAGATGACTCCACAGTTATCTGTATCTCAAAAAAATAATCAGTACATTACAAGAACTTACTCAGGAGTTCTTCTCCTCTATAGAAACCTGGCTGACATCTGTTCAGCTTTCCTAAACCCAAATGTATCCAAAGTAATCCTATTTACTTATAAACAGCTTACATCAACAAACTTACTTTGCAATTACCTCATCCAACAAAACAAAAATTGACCTTGTCACACATACTAAATTACTAGGCATCTGTCTAGATGAGAGTCTAAAATTTGACAAACACATTCAAAATACAGTGAAAAAGTTACATATAAAGCTACCGTCTCTGTCTCTCTATAGAGACAAACCCTTCCTCTCAAACACTACAAGAAAACACATTTCCTCTTTGCTCCTCTTGCCCACTCTAACATATTCTGCACCCATCGTTAATAACATCCAAGTAACCCTGCAAAACAAACTTGAGTAATGTTACTACAAAATAGCATGACTCACTGCCAACCTTCCAAATAGAACCCACCACTCTACTATCCTTAGGGAATTACAGTGGTTAAAATTCCCACATTATCTAACCTACGCACAAATCTACAACATTTTGTATATGCCTAACAAATGTCCATCCATCTCCAACCTCTTACAAATATATAACCCTTCGAAGCTACTATGTTCATTGGTCAGATGCCTATTACATGTATCCAAACCCAACAATTCTGCTGAAATCACTGTTCTCCCACCACCTCGCTAAATTACAGAACTCCATCCCACTAGCAATATGACAAGAATAATCCTTAAAATAATTTAAAACTCAAATAAAGTTCTACGTACTCAGATACTGGCTCCGTACATGTGATGTTCTTAGATCATCTCCAAACCCTTATTAACTGTCACCACTTACCACTTCACAATTAGACTGTCATCTACTGCTGTCTCAATGCTCCTTCATAATTTGTAGCCATCTTCTAATATCTATTTACAGCTGATACCTACTGGAAATAGCTAGACTCTTATAAGTCTGATATTAATGAATATTTCATTCTGTAAAATAAAGCATTTCTCCAGAGCCCTCTGCTGAAAATGGGCCCGGTGCCCAGTTTGATTTTCCTGGAAATCTAAAGCAATAAATAAGTAAATACATTTTGAAGAAAGCTGTGTGTGTGAGGTGTTGCAGAGAATATCAGGAATTATGTTCACTGTTGCTATTCCCAACCACTTGAACTGCATCTGCCAAGAGTTGGACTACTTGTTCGAATGACATCTGGTTAATCAGCTCTCATGACAATGTCCATGACCTCAGCCATGTGGTCAACCATGTGTTCTGAGGCCCTGGTGAAGTTTGCATGTGCTTCCGTGATGCTTGGTGGCAGATAATGACACACCATCATCGGGGAAGAGCAATACATATGTCTCCCCTGAGCACATCTACCAGCACTTCTATGTGGTACTTCACCCTCTTGAAGGCTGGGGAAAGAGTCTGCCAGCTCTACAACTGGAGTAACCATACTAACCTGATCAACTGTGTCACCATCAACCTGTCCACTCTCAGATGGTTCTGTGTCAAGGATATAGGTAGGCATACTGACTGTGTCCATACAGTGGGGAGGGATGTGGGAACCACACCCTTCATGTCAGCTATACCCTCAGCAATCCCATAATGCATCAGTTCATGAAAGCCATAGTTGTCAGGGGCTGCTCATCCTCCAACATCAGGTGGTTGGCACTCCACATTGCTGATGCTATCCTCCTTTGTGGTTACACTGAGAAAATAGGGTGAAAAAAACAGAAGAAATACAAATACATGATCACAGTATGCTACTTACAGCATAATAAGCAGCAACAGATGCAAATGCAAGTAACCTTGACAGGAGTGTGTGTGTGTGTGTGTGTGTGTGTGTGTGTGTGTGTGTGTGTGTGTGTGTGCATATATATATATATATATATATATATATATATATATCTATGGGTCTACTTTTTTTGGTCAAAATTGCATTATTTCAAACAAGAAAAGTACGGCCCCACTTCTGTGAAAGTGCACTTCAGTAAAAGTGCACTTTCACGAATGCTGATTCACCGAAGCACACCCCGCACCCCCACTACTAAAATATACCAATTCTGAGATCGCACTACAGTGGGGAAAAGGATATATTTCAAAGTGCACTTTCACAGAAGATAGGCCATACTTTTGTTAGTCGAAGTAATGTAACTTTGACTAATAAAAGAAGACCCATATATATATATATATATATTATATATATATATATATACACACACACATATTATATATATATATATATATATATATATATATATATATATATATATATATATATATATATATATATGTATACATATACACATATATATTTTATATATATATATAATATATATATATATATATATATATATATATATATATATATATATATATACACACATATATATATATATATATATATATATATATATATATATATATATATATATATATATATATATATATATATATATATACACACACACACACACACACACACATATATATATATATATATATATATATATATATATATATATATATATATATATAAATATACACATATATACACAGTATGTATATGTATAGAGACAGATAGATTTAAACATATGCCTATACAATGATACCATGTACAGGTGGTCATTCAACGTCAATAGCAGATGTCCATAGACACACAAACTGCAGTTGACAGAGTTATAAGAAAAACCTTAAACCTCTAGAAATTGTATACGCATTTGAATGGCATACCTTAAATTTCACTGATTAACATCCCTTTCACAACTCCCCCCACATCTATGAGAGCACTGTGGAACTCTTCTGAGCTGCCTGGATCACTTACAGTTGAAAGGATTTCTTCCAGCTCAGTGAGTGGCGACTCAGTAGCAGGCTAAACCCCAGTAACTCTTTATTCCTGTGCCAAAGCCTTGGCTCTATTTATAGCATTTTTGATCATTTCACTGGCCATGTGTCTAATACTATTGTAGTCATGGCCCTGGACACCCACAGCATCCACTTCATTGACCACCTGCTGCCAGACATGGTAACCAAAAGGTTTGTCAGTTAAATGAGAATATAAGATCTGTGCCCATGGAGATGGGCCTGGAGTATGATTGCATTCTGAACATTTCAAAATAGATGCTTCCAAGGGACTGGCACCTTCTTTTTTTTGTTTTTGTACAATATCCCTGTTGTGAAGTAAAAAAAAGAAAAAAATATATCAGACAAGGCAAACAGCACAACAGGGTTGGGGGGTTAAATGCTGATCTCATACTGGGCAAATCTTATTATGCAGGCATCACCATTTAAAAAGTAAAACAACATATTTGAGATATATCAATGCAAGACCTGTGCAATTGCCATATTCCTCCCACCCACCCAAATGGCAATAACATATGACAACAGAATGGAATAAAAAGTGACGTAGTGACATAGAAGAATCAAAAATACAAATACTATGCAAATAATGCAGCAAAAGCAGAGAAGAGTTTCTTAATTCATCAATAACCTACACGAGCTTCCCAAATCAGACGTGTCGACATCCTCAGAATGTCAACAGAAATGAAATAGAAATAAAGGAACACTTCAACTTTATCACATAAGTTGTGGTGTCACTTATAAAGGATTGATTGCTTTATTTTTTTAGATAGCGGTCTGAATGTCCACTTATAATGTGTACAAAGAAGAGATGAATGGTCACAAATGCATAGCTATGGAGTGGTAAAGGGGCCCCAGCTACAAAGTGTTAGTGGGAGCATTTGGCTAATTCTAATCTCTCTTTAATGCATAGTGGATTTTGAAAGCTTGTATTGCATATGCAATCAAATCTGAGTGCTGTAGCATTCTCTGTGTGGTCTAAACTATAACATAAAAAAACAAATTTTTTTTTTTTTTTTTAACTAAAACATGAGTGCTGTAGTACATTGTGCAAAGTTTAAACTAAGGCTCAAGTGCTGTAAAGCTCTGTGCTGAGTAAAAACTGCAGGAACTGCTTGCTACATTGTAGCCAACAGTTTGCTGCAGGTTAAAAATTTACTTTTTTAATGTATAAACTAAAACTTGAGTGCTGTAGTGTTCTGTGTGGAGGTATAAACTGTAACCTCTATGGTTTGCTGCAAATTAAAGAAAGAAAAATATTATTTTATTTATTTTTATTTTTTTATAAAATAAAATGCGAGGAAGGATGGTTAGGGGCTGGGTTCAGAAATGTGACCTGAATGGCTTCTGTAGCAGTAGGGAAGGGTCTTGTATCTGGACACCTGCTTATTTATTTATTTTTTTTCTGTTCACTTGAAGAGCTGGGGAAGGGAGCACATGGACTGGGTACTGTACTGCCGAGTGGCTTCCGACAGTTTTGTATGCAGAAGTCCTTTTTTTATTTTTTTTCTGCTCTTTGCTTGATGAGCTGAGGGAGTTGAGTGAAACTTTATGTGACTGGTACAGGATTTTAATAGAAACAGCTATGCTTCTGAATGGACATAATGTGCTGAAAGAGCCTGATCTGGTCGCTAAGAAGGGACAGGCATGGTTAGTATTTGGATGGAATACCACCTGATAATGCAACTTTGCATGCCATACTGCTTGTGTGCTTTTATACAAAAAATGGTTTGCATGCTATTGGTGTTTATTTCTCACATGATTTTGGGTGTCATATAAAAAGAAGTGATTGTTTCATTTGTTTACATACTGATGAAGATTACAGAACCAGCTTATCTTGTTTTTCCAATTGCACAAGGGGTTAAAAGTTTTTTTTATCACACAAAAGTGCTGCCTTATTGTTTCTCTTTCTCTCTCTCTCTCTCTCTCTGTATCTATCGATCAATCTATCTATATCAGTATTATATATATAAAATGAGATGGAATGTCCAAAATTTTCATCTCAGAAATTCCACAATAACATACCACAGGATTTACGCCAACACACCCCTCAGAGCACATTCTAACCCTTGTTTCTAGGTCCAGAGTGGTAGGAACTTTCTATATTCTGCACTGTTTGACATTTTTTACTTCTGGTGATGCAAGTTTATGGACTTCTGGCTTGCTATATCAGGAACTGACCTTGCTGGTTTTACATAAATGATTAATATGGTTTACTACTGAATTGACAGAACTGCATCAGTCGACCAGTCACAATGTCGACCTGAAATGCCAAATCCATACCATCAAAAAGGCAGCCAAGTTGAAACTGAATACATCGACACCAGCAGTTCGATGTATTCCACATAGCAGGAGGTGGTGTTAGTCACCCATGATATGCAGCTTAACATAGCATGACATTCCACAGTCAACGGTAGGTATAGCTTACTATTTTGCAGGGGGGTAAGCCCCACTGCACCCCCCATGTGGGGGGGGTGTGGCCCACATGCTCCCTGAAAATTATATATACCAACCGATTATATATATCAACTGCAGTGAGGAAATGGGTTAATTCCCTGTTCCTCACTGAACCGTGATCTCCATTCACAATGCCAAACTCAGATAATCGACCTACACTACACATTCTCTATAGTGTAGTCGATGTTTTCTGATTCGGCATTCTGTCCATTGGAAAAGTCCCATTTAACCACATGCCAGTCAAGCACAGGTACTTCGCCAATTCAATAGTAAACCAATAATGCACCTATATATATATTCCTATTTGGATAGGCTTATATTCATTCATAAATGACAGAAATGTTGCTAATAATATATAACTTACCAGTGTTATGGATGTGCTTTCTACCTTGTTCTCTTTTTTTGGGAAATGGTCTGCATATGTTTATCATTAACTGCTGCTTTTCCACTTTCACTGAATTTATTGCTTTTACCTTGTATTCCTGAAAATATTTCACAAAAATGTAGTGAACACAGGTATAGAAAATGACAGTGTATTCACTATTTCATTTAATTTACATCAGACTGCACAGTCCATTATCAAATGAGACTTTCTGAAAAAAAGTTTTATGAATCACAGAACTGTTCACGTGTGCAATGAACTTTGCAGATACATGAATGAGCACTATCAGATGTGAACACACAATTCCTTTTGATTTGTGTATATGCATAGCCATGCTTTATCCCAAAACATACAACCTCACAGCTACATATGCTGCTTGCTGTCACATCACATATGTATTTCCCACCCTATCATTCTCACTTTCAAAAAAATTATGCCATTTTGTTTTTTGACTTTGGACAAGTAGAGTAGCTTCTGTGAAAGTCGGGAGCACAGCAGAAAAGTGAAGCTACAAGTAAAGAATAGATGCTGCCAGAATGAGACATAAAACAATATCTGGACTGACCTGGTAAATGTACTGAGCCAGACAAGTGGCATCCTCAAGTCATGGACAAATGTTGCGATTCAGTACAATGACATGACCAAGACTGCAGCCGAATCTCTTGCTGACTGGGAGGCAGAAGTTATAATGACAACCAGAATTCTTCAGTAAGTAGCTTAACATCTTCTGTCAATGTTCCACTTTCATACTTATAAGGTGGATTTCTTTCTCTGTTGCTGTAATTCTCATCTCAGCTTTAGACCATTTAACTGACCAGACATTCTATCGTATTGCTACTGTTTCCTGCTGGGGCTGCTTATATAGATTGTATTAAATCATATTTAATTTAGTAGTCATTTTCTTTACCTGGATGTTACTTTACTCCATATTTTTCTTTGATGTATCCCTCTGCCTTCTATAGATAATATTACATACTATGATCTCTTGACCCTGTTGCTACAAACCCATAAAAGACATTCAGCAGCATCCATAAACACCTGTGCATGTACACTGGTATAGCTGTTGCTGGCCAGCAGGCTTAATGACATCCATACCATGACTGACGGGTGAGCTGCTATAGGAGTATTGAGTTACGGGTTTACCCTTAAGGAGGTGGGTTATACCATTATATCTGTTCATATGTTCAGATGTTCATAAATGCTTACTAAGCTATTGTCCTGGGAGGATCTTAAGAAGCATAGCTTTACATTCACATGGTAGTTTTAACCATTATATTTTACATTCAAATAACCCAGAGATGGGATGAACAAGGATAAGTTGTGACAATTGCATGTTTTTCCTATCCATGAGTGACAAGGGGTGCTAAACCATAGGTAAATGTGTGGTTACCCATCCATTCATCCAAATTACATTTGAACAGAGTAAGAGGAGTACTTTGCTTTGTAGAGTATAAGACAGTTTTATAGAAGCAGTATTCTCTGTGATACAAAGTTACCCTTCCAAAATGTTCTATTTATTTTGCAAATGAGATTGAGATCCCTTGAGCAGGTGTTTATGATAGCACTGGACTTGTGAATGTTTAATTGGTCTGACAGAACAGGATCTGTTGATGCTCTATTCACAAGGCAGGTGTTGCTTCTCAGTAGCCTACATGCTACTGAGAAGAGGGAGAAGGTATGGAGATGGCCTAGATAGTTCTTTCAGTTTAGGCCCTTGATTATTTTTTAGTGAGAAAAGGATGTGGCCATTTCAGTTGTGATCAGTGATCAGTGATCAGACAGGTACATACTGAAATGGAATTATAATCAATGATTGGCCAAGTGAGTGCTGAACACAGTGGAAAGATAACATTCCTGGATATGGATTCGATACCTTTATATATAAGCTCTATGATGAAAAGGACTTCCTTAAAAAAAAAAAGGACACATGGTCATCAAAGGACAACTAAGTGTCAACATAGGTTACCAGATCCCTAGCTAGAAGATCAATTTCAAGGAGTGTGTAGTTGATGTGATAGTTACAAAGGGAGTTGTGCTTGTCAAAGGAAGCATTTTAGATACATCTTGACATTTCGTTTTAGTTCATGGTCATGACACTAGTCATTTGATCAGACCAGGCCATCTTGGGAGATCTTGGTGTCCTCTGGGGAGTTAATCCTGGCACCAAGTTTGCAGTCATCCGCAAACTTGGTCACCCACAAACCTTTAACATTAGCCTTTAACTCTGAGAAATAAATACCAAAGAGGAGTGGCCCCATGGACTAAACCTTGGAGAACACCTATAGAGGCAGGTCTTTTGGAGGAGGCAGAGCCATCACTCTAATTTCATGGGTTCTATGTGTAAGCAAATTTGCAATCCAATGAGTTGCATGGGGATTGACATTTAGCTGGGACAGTTTATGCATAATAAATGAGAGCGGGATTGTGCTGAATGTCTTTTCTAGGTCTGTATACTTGTAGTACACACTGTTTTACCTTCATCTTTGCTTCATTATCTTTTTCATAGAAATCAACTAGGTTAAGTAGGCAGAACCTACCCTAATTTATCTGAACTGTTTTGGTTTGAGATTCTGTAGGTCACCTACATCCTTATTTATTAATTCCATAATGATCAGCTGTATAACATATGCCTGTATGTATTTCATGGGGAAGCAGTGTCTGAGCAGTTGGATGCCATATTAGCACACATTACAAATCAGTTGTTTGCGGCTCATAAATGCCAGTAGTTGCAAAATAGTGCTGCTGACCACCTCAATAATCCTTGGTTATTGCAACACAACTGCACTTACAATTAATTCCACAAGGCTGCAATTGTATCAAAAAATGTGATACATTGTTGTGTATATCACAGCATGTATATAAGAAGAGACATGTGTATAAGAAGAGACTTATGTGACTATGTAATCAATATGAATTTATAGTGATGTGTGTCACAGAGCATTTAATGATGGTATGTAGACACTCGCTCACCTATGCTGCACTGCAATTGTCATTGTGATGGTGGAATGTGAACTGTGTCGATGTATGATCTGCTCCACTACAACACATGCCCTTAACAATATACATACAGGTGTATTATACCATGTCACTCAAGTCATTCAACAACTGCCATTATGACTCTGGCATAATTCATGCTGTGGTGAATTACTTGAGACGTATCTCTCTGTACTATATGAAGAGACACATGACTGAGATGTGTTCCAGACTCTAGCCATAAGCAGCATTCTACCTTCACCTAGGATGATGCCACAATATAAACAAGAAATTATTGACTTCAACAATTGGCTTAGCTCCTGGTCTCATTCCATGGGGATCCAGTATCTCTCAGCCTGGGATGACATGGTTGACAGATCATGCTGCTTTGCCAGACATGATCTACACCTGTGTCCTCTAGGATGTTGGATATTGGAAAATGTGTTTTCCTCCCCCATAGTGCTTTTTTTATACACTGTCAAAGCAAGAAAAGTTCAGACATAACAAAATCCACTGGAGGCTAACTCAAAGTTCTGCTGCTTAATGCTAGGAGTCTAAACATGAAGCTTCACCTGAGGAAATCGCCAACATGCTAGCTGACAGATTTGGTGCAAACATCACCCCCCCCCCCCGGCCCCATCGGCCATACCTGACACCAGTCCTCTGCCTAGTATATCTAGAGATCAGGTCATATCTGTACTCTCTTAGGCTACAAACATGACCTCAGTGGTATCAGATAACATCCCAGGTTACTAACTTAGCAATCTAAAACAAGAACTAGTGGACCCACTTAGCATACTCTTAGCCATAGCTTGAGAATTGGCTTTATTCCAGTGGAGTGGAAAACAGCAACATCTCTCCACCTGCACAAAGGGGGACCATCAACTGACCCTGGGAATTATAGATCCATACTTCTAGCTAGTCCCATCTACAAGGCCATGGAAAGAATCATCATGGACTTTATCAACAAGGACATAGGTGACCTTCAAACCCTAGACCCAATCTAATTTGGCTTTGCTAAAGATAGATCATGCTTATTAAACCTAGTAGACTTCTTTGAGAAAGTCAAAAAAGCCCTGGTTGACAGTAAGACAGTCCATACCACCTATCTTGACCTGGCCAAGGCTTTTGACACAGTACCCTACTCAGGTATCATTGAGATACTCTCCCAGCTGGGGATTAATCCTTATGACACTAGGTGGGTAGCCAACTGGCTCACTGACAGAACACATTCTGTCAAAGTTGGTGATGAAACCTCTAACAGTAGACCTGTCACCAGAGGCGTAGCACAGGGGCCCTTTACTGTTAGGAATCTATTTCTTGGAAGTCCAGGCTAAAGTAGATGGCCTTTAGCTTACTAAGTTTGCTGATGCTTGCAAATTGGGTGCAATCATTGAGTCCCACAATGATGTTAACATCTTACAGAAGGGACTAATGCAGACAAATGACTGGTACCAAAGCCGCAGTCTAAAACGAAATGCCCAAAATTGCCATTATTATTGCCTTTGGAAAATGAAATTCCCTGCTAATTACAGTATTGATAACACTCCCCCTAAACTCAAACTCAGTCGTGCAAGACCTGGGAACACAGATAGATGGCAATCTGAACTTTGACCACCAAGTTTCCACAGTGGTAAGGAATACCTTCTATGTCATGTACCTCATAAGTAAGGGCATCACATTCAAGTCTGAGGATGTTATAACACCACTGTACTCGACCCTCATCAGACCAGTAACAGAGTACAATGCTCCCTTTTGAATGTCCCTCACCAGACACCTGCAGCAGCTACAGAGACCAGAGGGGTTTCTCACCAAGAAAATACAGGGTTGCTAAACCATGCCATGAAGTACGTGGATAGACTGAAAGCCCTGTTACTGTACTCTGTGTCTTATAGGCTGGTGAGATATGAATTGTGCCTGGCCTATAAGGCAGTCTCTGACCATGCCCTGATGGAAATACTGCATATCTGCAAATCTAATAGCACAAAAGGTACTCACTCTAGGGATCTTAACCAAGCCTGTGACATTAACAAAGCATGCTTCAGAGACAGATATAGCTGATGACATCAGCAGAATCTGGTGAGAGGAAGATGGTAATAGCAGTATCCCACATGCAGGTGTAAAATACTCTTTCTAACGTCAACCAAGTGGACACACACACACACACACACACACACACACACACACACACACACCACTTGACTGCAGGGTAACAGAACCCTTACCTAAGTACACCTACAGATGTCAGTATTTAATGTAAGATCCACAACACAAGTCTGATTTCAAAAGTGTCAGACAACATTTTATAAGTGATGACATCAGCAATGTCTGCTGAGAAGATTATAATAGCAGTTTCCCGAATGCTAGTGTAAAATGCTCTCTCTAATGTCAACCAAGTAAAAAAACACACACACCAGATGACCACAGTTAGAAAATAACTGCTATCTAAGTACACAGACTAGAGAACTCAGTAATTAATGCAAGCACCATGGCACAAGTTTTAATTCTATAAGGCTGGAGGACAATTTATAGTGGATGACATCATCATTGGATGTTCAAGAGAAGATGTAGGGAGGCCTGAATGAAATGGATGTGTAGGCATGTACAACTGTCAAAATATTAGAACCCCAAGGGACTGTAAGATACATTATTATGCTCTTCTGATTAGACAGACACACAAATCAGTTGACTGCTGTGAGATTAGAACCCCTTTTTAACTAACTATACAAATTAGCAAACTCAGTACTTAATGCAAGCACCACAGCACTAGTCCAACTTTTGCACCCATGCAGGTTAATTTATAGTGGATGACATCATCATTGGATGTTTGAGAGATGTTGTTGGGAGGTCTAAATGAAATTAATGTGTAGGACTGTACAACACTGAAAATATTGGTACTCCTTGGGATTGTAGTGATGACTGCAGGATACACAGTTATGCTCTTGTGAACAGACAGAGAGACACACATTAGTTGATTACAGTGAGATTAGAACCCATACCAAAGAACACAGAATAGAGAACTCAGTACTTAATGCAAGTACAACAGAACAAGTCTGATTTTTACAAAGCTGCAGGAGAATTTATATTGGTTGACATCATCACTGAATGCTTGAGAGAATATTTTCGAAGGCCTGAATGAAATGGATGTGTAGGCATCTACAACTGTCAAAACTTTGGTACTTCATGGGATTGCAGGATGCACAGTCATGCTCTTTGGATTAGACAGGCATGCATAAGCTCACTGTATTAAGATTAGAACCCCTACCTAAGTTCACAGACTAGAAAACGCAATACTTAACATAAGCAGCACAGAACAAATTTAACTGTTACATGGCTGCAGGACAATTTATTGTAGATGACATTATCATTGGATAGTTTAGAGAAGATGTTGGGAGGCCTGTCTGAAATGGATAGCTAGCCATGTTCAACTGTGAATATATGAAAGATATGCATGTTACCAGATTGATGACTGTGCAAAGTGTAGCACTAGCTGTTGTGTCAACAATGCATAGGTATACCTGAAAAAGACAGCTTTGCAAACTATATGCAAACAGCTGTCCACATTACTACATGCATTGGAAAATCTGAATGTATATTGCCAGTATAAAGATGCACATGGTATATAAGAAAGCATTTTTTTTATTTATTTCTGTAGTATAGTTGATATATTTGTGAATGAGTACTGAGAGATGAAGTGTCAGGTGCATGGGTGCAGGTTACAGATGGCTACAGAGTAAATTTATGTTCTTTCCTTAAAAATTGCATTCCCTTTGTTTGTGTTTTTACATGTACTTTCATGGGATGAAGAGTAAATGAACAGTAAATATAAGCAGTACATGCTAAGGAGCACTTTCCATAGTGTATCTCTGAGCTGCTGGTTTGTGCTATTGATGACAAAGAGTTTGTGCATCTGAGATAAACATTTATACTGCTGTCCCCATTTGCGCATAGTTAGGCATTGAGCCTGTGATTCATTGATAAAATTATTAGAGTTCTATTGGTTTACTTACCTCCACATAATCACATTAAGTGGAAAGGCTTGT
Organism: Protopterus annectens; assembly: GCF_019279795.1. Classification (NCBI taxonomy): domain Eukaryota; kingdom Metazoa; phylum Chordata; order Ceratodontiformes; family Protopteridae; genus Protopterus; species Protopterus annectens. Next base: position 106,938,540 of record NC_056748.1, read on the forward strand.
CAGTCAGCATTGTGGATAGTGCTGAGTGTAAGAAACACACCTCCTGCTTAGCTGAGTCTGTGGCAGCAGGTGTAAATGCATCGACCAATTTCTTTTGCATCCCAGATGATATAGACTTCAAATCCAGTGTGTCTAATAGTTTTAAATATCTATTTATAATGTGATGAAATAATTATTTATTCTGCATTCACAGTGTGTTACCTTAGTGCAGCATGTCTAAGTAACATTGTGAGGAGATAACTGCACCACTGAAGAGCCATTCACTGTCACTCTGCATTGGTGCATGATGCCAAACTACACACAAACACAAAGGACATAAAGTGAAGGGCTTCATTGTTTTTTTTTTTTCTTTCCTTCTACCACTAGACACATCTGACCAGGAAAAAGGGTCTATATTATAAACACGAAAGCTCTGAATGGCGAATACATCTAAATCGACGATGTACAAAAAGAGCGAAATACGTAATCAGTGAAAATGAAAATGCTGCACGTATTTCGTCAACCAACAGCGCGATGCAGGGAAGCTCAAACTAACTAAATAAAATTAAATTAACACACTTTTGCAGGGGGCAAGGCCCCCTTGCACCCCCTACTTAAATATACCAACTCTGAGACTGCACTACAGTGGGGAAAAGGATATATTTCCTCATCCCCAAGATTGCCCTGCTGGCCAAGCAAATACGTTTGGCATTTTCGTTTTCACTAATTACGTATTTCAGTCTTTTTGTACATCAACCTTTATGTGCCGATGTAGATGTATTCTCTATTTTAAGCTTTCATGTTTATAATATAGACCCCAGGAAAAACAGCAATTGTTCAAAGTTATTTCCCGCCAATGCATGTTATTGTGTTTGCTGGCAGTGTGGATACCCAAACAATGGTACCAACCACATTTGAGCAATGTTAAGTGGAGAGCAACAGTTCCAAAAAGACAGGAAAATAGTTTTTGAAATTGGAAGGTTAATCTAACACTTCACATTAGTTTGAGGGTTGTTTCCTGCTGTAACTGTTAAGTGATTTAACTTTTCGGACATGTACTGGGGACATAACTTTTATGACCTGACACATTTTTTGTGTAGCTTTACACATTGATAAAATTAATTTTTCAAAGTGGGTTCAATCATATGCATAAGAGATTAAATATTTTTTTCCACAGTGGTGATATGTCATCCATGCCACAGAAGACGTGCTTCTGAAATACACGTATTTACATATAAATACACTTGACAGACTGAGGGGTTAACCATGTATGTGTGTGACCTGACAAGGTCCTGATTTATACTTTATGTGTGTATGACTATTATTGAAGTATGAAGGCCATCCTAGGCCAGAGAACTTCATTATAATTGCAGAAACATAATAGTCAGTATACTCTCAGTCACACAAATAATTCATATGAGCTCCACTATTGCTATGTATAATTATGTTTAAATGTTATGCTTTTCTTAAAATTGAGTGCACAACCCTTAATAAAATTGAGACTGTGTAATATTTTTTTCATGTCAATTTTAATATTAAGGAAAATGGAACAACATTAAAAATATTTGAAATTTGCTGTACTAGAATCCAGGATAATCACTATTGCAGCCCTATACTTTGACCTGTTGCCACAGGAACAGTTAAAAAGCATTTGGTTATTTTCATATTCATTAACTTCTGAAAGTTAACCGCTGTGCAACGTCAGTTACCATGCTTGCGTGATGCCCCACATACTTGATAGAATGTATCTATTTTGTAATTGTGTACTGTTTGCTTGTCTGCAAGTGTTCTGAACCTGCTGGTTTTAGGGAAAGTTGCTAACCACCGTGCAACATTGCTTAGTGGGTTTGCATGATGGGAAAGCAAAATCTGCAACAATGTATCCTTTTTGAACTCCACAATGTCAGCAGTCTGTCTGAAAGCCATTAAACCAGGTTTGTGCAGCGCTAAGTGACATGCAAATGTGAGAAGCAAAGCAAAACTTATTTTATCCTTGTGATCACTGTTTCTTAGGTTTCATCCTTAAAAGACAAACATAGCACTTGAACCGTGATCTACAGATAGTATATACAGTGTGGATCACCATGTTTAGCACATGTGCTACAAACAGACATGATTCACAGGTGTAGTTTATGCATTGGCTATCACAGAAGTACATTACATGACATTTATTGGATTTATCTGTTTCCTGTGTTTACGTTAAGCTATGTGCCGCACAAATACTGGTATTAAAAAACAAAACAAAAATAAATATATCAAATAAACAACATTACAAAATAAATGATAGTACACATGAATGAGTTTCACACAAGTCTGGATCTGAACTCTCACACCAATGAATGAATGTACAAAACACAGTAAGATTGTCTTTCCCTCTTTGCCACAGAAGCAGCTTTGTAGCAGGAATGAAATTCATTGTACATACAAGCAAGTCCCAAATCATCCACATTATTAACAACACATATGGCACTTGTACACTTCTGCATTGTTTGCACGTGTTAATTTCAGGTGTAATGCAATGAGTGATCACACAATGATTTGTGACTGTTTGCAGAAATGCAGCTCTCTTATTTTTGCATGGTGTTCATTCTTTTATCTGAGCAGTAATCTGTGACATGCAGTCTGTAAGAGATTTTGTATCATCATTAAAATGTACGAAAATATTAAATAGCAATAATATACAGTTTTTCAACAAATGCAGGGGAGTTTGTGTATTACTGAACAGAAACTAAGAAATGAGTGTTGTTTAGTTACATTTAAAACCTACTTATTTACATTTAAAACCTTGATACAATTACTTCTACAATTTGCAAGTGTAACCAAGTTGATGCACTCACTACAGGGAAAGGAGTCTAAATTTCTGTTGTGTTTTCCTTTTTCCTAGCAGTAATCCTTCACAGTTGCAATCCACTTGCAAGAAATACTGAGGGAGTGTTTGCACTATGTTTATTTCAGAACATGGAACCAATAATTTGGGATTCAGTAACTCTAAAGAGCTCTCACCACATTTGCATCTTCACCATGCTCAATGGCCTGAATCCACACTATAAAAAGGGAACCTGAAGGTGAGGAGAGTTATGTATGTGGATAACACAGAAGAAGATTGCTATTACTTTGGATTTATCTGATCACAAGAATACTGATCTTGATAAGGTATGATTGCATTTTTCATTTATACACTAGATTTGCTCACATGTAAGTAGGGGGGAAAATAATATATATATATATATATATATATATATATATATATATATATATATATATATATATATATATATATATATATATATACACATACATTAGCAAATGCATCCTTTATATATGTGCACTTCTTAGAAGATTACTGATGGCATAGGCATTTTTGTCAGGGTATGTTACTTTCTCAAATGCACAACCTTATGAATTTTCATCACAAGTGATGCTTTTACAACTGTTTCTCTTTACACCTTTTTATGTTATTTCAGTGAAATGTAAATGTCCTATACTGTCAATGACACAGGGGTATTAGTATTGTAGAATGAGCCATAGACATATCTAGGGGAGTGCTGGACATAGGTAGAGGTGACTGGCAATTGCCTAAAATGACTTTTCTGTGGTAAAAGTCTGTTCTTCAATTTTTCCCTTAGATCTGCTAGTTCCCTCCTCTCCTGCCCTTTTACAAGTGTGTTAGTTTAGTACTTTACCAGACTTCTTGTAGCAATTATTGTAATACACAAAAGTGCTACCAGCACTAAACATTCTACAAAGAAACAGCTCCAGTACTTATTAATGCCCACCCCTCCAGGCATGTCTAAAGGTCAGTTCCCTGTGCTTTCTCCTATTAACCTGGTGAACTTGGGCATCCTAAGGCAATGTAGAAACTGCCTCATGTACACTGACAACCCTCTCCTCTTACCCCTCCAACACTCAGACATGTGAGAGATGCACTTATATATCCAAATTGGAAGCCACACACTCTCCAGCCAAGACCAGAATAGCTGGTCAAGAGGAGAAGGCCAACACTTGCACCAAAGTGCATGGAACACATAGCTGTCCAGAACACACACCAGCTTTGCCTTCACATAAAAACACAAAAGACACACCCACCTTCGCAGAGGCTCTCAATAAAAATCTAACCATACAGCAAAGACCTCCAAGGCAAAAACGCACTTGACCACCACAACTCAGCACTAATCATGAGACACATAACTCTCCTAAACAGTGTGCCACTCAACCAAAGCCCCTGAGGCAAAACAGCATTCCCAGCACACTAGTCATAGGTGACTCGATAGTGAGGCACACTGATGTCCCACTCACTAGGTTGAATAAGGAGAAAGTACCAGTCAGCTGCCTGTCAGGCATCAGGATCTGCCACATAACGCATGCACTCAGGTCCCTCAACAACAGGTACAGATATGACTCTGTCATTGTGCATGTGGGTGTGAATGACCTGAGACGTACCTCCCTGGACTACATGAAAAGAGACATGGAGGAGCTCTTGGATTATGTAGCCCAGGTGGGTATTACCCTAGCCCTGAGCAGCATCCTACCATCACCCAGAATGATACCACAGTACAAGAAGAAAATAATTGATTTCAACAACTGACTAAGTTTCTGGTGTCATTCTAAGAGGATCCAGTATCTGTCTGCCTGGAATGACATGATTGACAGACTTTGATGCTTTGCCAGAGATGGCCTGCATCTGTCACCCCTGGTCCTCTGGATACTGGCCAAGGCTCTTGCCACACCATAGTGCCTTTTTTAGGTGGTATTCTAAAGACTATATTACCACCAAAACAGATACAAGCAAATGCAATTTGAGGGTCATGCTGCTCAATGCTAGAAGTCTAAATCTTGAAGTACTCCTTAAAATGGACAACATCGACATTTGTCCTGTAACAGAGACCTGATTCAAGGCAGCAGTAAGCAACCCCGCACTACCAGGCTACAACTTATTCCACACCTTTCAGCCTCAGAACTTGGACCGAAGCTCCAAAGGCGGTGGTATTTCCATATTCATAAAGGATGTGCACAGCTCCAGACTGGTAGCTCAAAATAACGCATCTGAGATACTTCAGGTGCAGCTAACACTGGGTAAGACGGCAATTCAGATTGTAGCCTGGAAAAGGTCCCCAACCATATCCCAAGATTCACACTCCACATTCCTAAACCTCCTGGAGAATATTAGGGTCCATCCTAACACTCTCATACTGGACGATTTCAACTACCCCTCCATTAACTGGGAAAACTACTTATGTACCAATACACTTGCCCAATGCTTTCTGGAATTCATTAATTCCAGTGCTCTGCACCAGCACATTCTTACCCCCATTAGAGGTAGAAACATCCTTGGCCTGATCATTACTAACATGGGCGACCGTAGCTCTACACCAATAGTCCACTCCTCCCTGGTTAGATACGATCACAAGCTAATCATCTTGGAAATCCACCCCCCACCAACAAAGGTAACCACCATAAAAAACTTCTCCAAAGTTAGCTTTGGTCTCCTAAAAACAGAGGTGGCTAATTTTACAGCACCCATGCAAATGGAGAATAGTTACATGACCACCAAATCATACACCAATGCACTGTATGAACACGTACACAAATCCTTGGATCTCGCCATACCCAATAGAACTAAAATAATCTCCTCAAAAAAAGGAAGCCAATCTGGTGGTCCCCTTCCATAAACAAACTCTACAACAGGAGGAGGAAACTGATGTGGAATAAGGTGAAGTCCCAAGACTGGAAAAACTCCCTTATCAGCCTCAACAAAAGGTTGAGATCCCTCATCAAATCCTCTAAAGCTAGTTATGAAAACAGAATGGCAGAAGATAGCAAAGAGAACCACAAGGCCTTCTATAGTTATGTTCATAGGTAGGTACTAGGCTATTGGCCCTAGGGCCTGTATAAGCCTAGCCAAAAAGGTACACTGGCTTTCACCACCCAAAAAAATTATTTTCCTGTGCACCTGTCGAGCAGAGCCACAGAAGTGATACCTGGGGTGAATTTTCTATCTCCCATCCAATCATCAAGATTTTTTTTAAGAGTGTTAATGAGGTGATTTGTTTGATATAGATAGGTAGTTTGTTCCAGAGTATGGGTAGTCTCTGGGACAGGAATCTGTCCCTCCAGCATGTTCTGTTTATTGTGATGACAAGGTTTAGGTCCCTAGAGCATGTAGCTCAGAGGGATTGGGAATTCTTTAAGTGGAGCATGTCCAACAGCCCTGGGTTTGACACAGCTTTGCATGTTAGGCAGAGATCGCCTCTGAGTAGACGATATGCAATGGAGTAAAGCTGGAGTTTTTTTGAGATGGTCTGCATAGGGCATCTGTTTGAGGCTGGTAATCCTCTTTGTGAGGTATTTTTGCAGCCTTTCCAGTTATTAATGTCTTATGAGGTACATACCAAAAGGGGCACTGTATTCTATAATGGGTCTAATGAGTGACAAGTAGTGGAGAATAATGCCCTCTTTTTTCCTGGATGAGAAACCTTTTGTGATGAGGTGTGCCACGTAGAAGGATTTTCTGACTACTGTGGTGATGTGAGTATCAAAGGAGAGACTACTATCCACCTGTGTCCCAAGGTCTCTTATCACACTTTCGATGTTAAGTAGACTACTGCCTATGTAGTAGTTCATCGGTATAGAGTTTTTTTACCAAAAAGGATGACAATGCACTTTTTGGCATTGAGCTTGAGGCCATGACTTTGACACCAGGCATCTGTCTCAGAGAGGCCCTTTTGTAGGATGTCCACATCATTAGGAGTTTCATTTATGTCTCTTAGTTTGCATTTGTCTGTGAAATTTATTAGCCAAAGACCTTTTGTGTTTGGTATCTACTTCTCTGAAGTACAGGCTAACAGGAGAGGACCCAGGACTGAACATTGTGGTACTCCATTTGTCACTGGTCTGAAGTTGGATTTGGAGTCTGCTACTTTCACAGTGTGGGTTCTGTCAGTGAGCCAGTTGGCAACCCATCTTGTAACATAGGGATGTATATCTAGTTTAGTGAGTTTATCTATAATTCCAGAGTGGGGGATGGTGGCAAAAGCCTTGGCGAGATCTAGATAGGCTGTGTGAACCACCTTACCCTCATTTACAGCTTTGGTGACCGCTTCAAAGAAGTCTATCAGGTTTAGGAGACATGATCTTTCTTTTACAAACCTGAATTTGATGGGGTCCAGAGTTTGGTGATTACCTGTGTCATTGTTTATAAGTTCCATGACAATACGTTCCATAGCCTTGCAAACCAGGCTTGTCAGGGTAATGGGGCAGTAGTTCCTGGGGACCGTGGTTGCTCCCCCTTTGTGGAGTGGGATAACCATCACTGTGCGCAATTCAGTGGGCACAAAGCCTGAGCTGAGGCTACGATTGAACATGGTACTTAGGTGAAGTGCCAGTTCGTTATGTAGTTCATGTAGAACGCAGCCTGGGATGTTGTCAGGTCCCATGGATGCTGTGTTTTTGGCTTTGGAGAGTGTGGTTTTTACCTGTGCAGCCATGATTACAAGAACTTTGCATTCTTCCAGTATAGAGATGGGCCCTTTAGGGGGTGAGAGGGGGGTAAAGTTAGTTGAACCTATCTGCCAGGATGTTGGCAATATCAGTTGGTTCTGTATATTTAGTGCCATTGTGCTGTAACTCAGAGCAGATCTGAGTGTTGCCATTGAGATTATTGACATAGCTATAGAATGCTTTGTGGTTGTCTTTAGAATCAGAAGAGATTTTGTTTTCATAACTAGCTTTGGAGGATTTTATGAGGGATCTCAGCTTCTTACTGAGGCTGACCAGGGAGTTCCTCCAATCATGGGATTTTACTCTTTTCTGCAACAGTTTCTTTCTTCTGTTGTATGGTTTATTTATGGCAGGGGACAACCAGATTGGCTTCCTTTTTTAGGAGGATATCATCTTGGTTCTGTTAGGGATTGCACAATCCATGCACCTGTGTAAGTGCTTATAAAGTGCATTTGTGTAGGATTCAGCAGTCATACCTCTATTGTCCATGTCGTGAAGTTTGCCACTTCTGTCTTAAGAAGCATGAAGTTGGCTTTGGAGAACATTTTTACTGTAGTTTCCCTAATGGGGAGTGGGAGAGGGATGTGGACATCTAGGGTGATTAGCTTGTGGTCCTTGGCAATACCCAGATTTGCTCTGAGCTACTGAAGAATGGTACCACCTATACTGAGCCAACAGATATTACAAATATACTGGCGGACAGATTCAGTGCTAACTTTACCCCTCTAACCCCTCCAAAGGACCAGTCACAATTCCAGTAGATTGCCAGGCACCCAGTATTACTGCTGCACAGGTTAAAACAGCACTGTCCAAGGCCAAGAATACAGCTTCTATGGGACCTGAAAGTATCCCTGCTGTGTTCAACATGAAATACAGAGTGAACTGGCACCTCACCTGTGTGCCCTGTTCAATCACAGCCTCACCTCAGGCTTTGTTCCTACTGAATGGTGCACTGCTACAGTCATCCCTCTTCACAAAGGATGAGTGACTAGAGACCCTGGGAACTATCGTCCCATTAGCCTGACGAGTCTGATATGGAAGCTATGGAATGCATTATCATGGACCTGATAAACAAGGATATAGGGAATCTCTAAACTCTGGATCCTACACAGTTTGGTTTTGTGAAGGGTAGATCATGCCTGCTCAACTTGGTTGACTTCTTTGAGTCAATCACCAGAGTTGTTTTATTTATTTATTTGTTTATTTATTTTACATTTGTTGACTGGGCTAGTCTAACTGGATATATGTCCATTTTCAGTAGAGGCCTGGGGAGAAAAGCTCCAAACACGAATAGTGACAATGTTAAACATATGTAAAAAAGACATTTAAAATCACATAAAGTGAAAACATTGGTAAAAAGAAATTATAATACTCAAGTTATAAACTCTGAAAATATTACTGTAAAAATTATACTAGAAAAACAAAATTATTAGAGTAAAGAAAACAATTATACTAAATACAATAGTGGGTACGAGTACAACCCAATAAAGAGAGAGAAAGGGTTTTATGTTTTATAAAATTACTAAGACGAAAAGAGTAGTACCTAGATTAGGGGGCACAGGATAGAGGAGTAGGGAAAGGAGTAAGAGAAGGAAGGGGAAAGATATCAGTCTGGGTTAGCACACTGGCAAAGCCAATGAGTTTTAGGATGTTCTTTGAGGTGTTTTTAAATGGAGGAGTAGACACTAAGACTGATAGTTCAGAAGGAAGTCGATTCCAGTTTTTACCTGCTGTGTTAGAGAAAAGTGAGTCACCAGCTTTGTTGTTGGATTTAGTTGTGGAAGCTAGGAGTTTATTAGCAGAGCGTAGTGTACCAAGATTTTTATATGGTGTAATCAGATTAGAAAGGATAGGCGTGTTGTTAGGGTGGTATAGGATCTTTTGAGTGATAAGTAATTGTTCACAGAGTATATGGTTTTCCAGTTCTAGCCATCCAAGTTGTTTGAGGTTGAGGCAGTGGTGAGTTTTGAAGGGGGAGCATGTAATGAATCTAGCTATGCTATTTTAACAGATGACAAGTATGGAGAGGTTATTTTTTGATAGGTTAGTATATATAGCAGAGGCATAGAAAAGGGTAGAAATGAGGTGGGTTTGTGCAATAGTTTTCCTAGCAGTAGGGGTAAGGAAGGGTTTAATTCTGTAGAGGGTACCGAGTTTTTTATTAATGGACTTTATGGTGGTGTTGATGTGGTCATCAAAGTTGAGACGATTATCAATTGTAACTCCTAGTAGGCAGGTTGTAGAGTCTGGGGTTATGTTGGTAGTATTGTTAGAAGTTACAGAGAAGGATGAAGTGGGTGATTTATGAGTAGGGGTAAAAAGGAGTAGTTTTGTTTTTTGGGGATTTAGTAGGAGACAGTGTTGCATAAATGAGTTTTCAACATTATGAAGAACAGTTTGGGTGAGGGACTGGAGAGAGTCTATGTTCTTGTCTGAACAAATTAAGGTGGAATCATCTGCATATTGAATGCAGATGGCTTGCGGAATATTTATGTGTAGATTGTTAATAAATAAGGAAAACAGAAGGGGACCTAAGATAGAGCCTTGGGGTACCCCAATATTAACAGGAAGTTGTGAAGACAGATTATCCCAAATGACTGCTTGCTGTCTATTATTCAGATAAGACGTAAACTATTGTAATGCTTGTGGTTCAAGAGGAAAGATCTTTAGTTTGTCTAAAAGTAAGTTATGGTTAACCATATCAAAGGCTTTTGACAGGTCAATGAATAGTGCAGAGGAAAAGGAGTTATTGTTGCAATTTTTATTTATATAGTCTATGAAAGATAGTAGGGCAGTTGTAGTGCTATGGAATGGTCTGAAGCCATGTTGGCAGTTGGCTAATTGGTTATTTTGTAGTAGATAGTTAAGTAGTTGTTTGTGAATACATTTTTCCATAATCTTAGCTATTGGGGAGAGTAAGGCAATAGGCCAAAAGTTAGATAGTTCAGTAGAAGACCCTCCTTTATATAGAGGGATGATGTGGGATACTTTCCATATGGATGGAATTTTGCCTTCTGAGATGGTTCTGTTAATAAGGATAGAGATGGGATAGTCTATAGCTTTTGCTGCAATTTGTAGGTATTCAGATGGGAGACGGTCAGCAGAAGGGGTACAAGGTTTCAGTTTTTGAAGTAGCTTACAGATGAGAGAAGTAGGTACAGGTTGTATTTGAAAGGTAGGTGATATAGTCTTGGAAGAATTTATTGGAGAAGCAGTAAAGGGAGGTAAAGAATTGGCTAGGGTTTGAATGGCTTCTGTAAAGTAAGTGTTAAAGGCATCAGGGATCTGGTTGGAGTTATTATGGTTAAAACCTACAGGGGCAGGGGTAGCTGAGTGACCTGGAAGAAGAAGTTTGTTAATCCCTGACCAAAATTTTTGTGGAGTTTGTTGACTGGTTTGTTGTAGGTGAAGGTAGAAGTCTTTTTTGTCTTTGAGAATATCTTTCTTGGTGGCATTTCTTAACTGCTTAAAGTGGAGTTGATCTGATGGACATTTGGTAGCTCTCCATTTAGCTCAGATTTTATTTCCAAGGAGCATCTTTTGTCTAGTTTGTTTTGTGAGCCATGGGGCAGATTTGGATCTTATTCTAGTAGAACGAAGAGGAGCATGGAAATCTAGGATTTGAAGAAATTTGGTGTTAAAATGGTTAACTGCTTTGTCTAGTTCAAGATGGGTTAGTGGTGACCAGTCACATGCTTGCAGTTCATTAGGAAGCTATGTGAGTTAAATAATTGTTTTGAGCAGGAGATTTTAAGATTATGAGTAGTTTGGATATGTACTTTTTGTCTAATAATGTAGGTAAGCATGTGGTCGCTGATATCATCGGGAAGGGTTCCTGGAGTATAAGTTTCAGGGTGGGTATTAATAAGGATCCAGTCAAGAATATATTCCTTACTGGTGGGTTTGTGAATTCTAGTAGGAGTTGATATTAATTGTGAGAATCTAAAGAGATTTATGTGGTTAGTAGGGTTAGTGGAGCTGTAGGAGGACCAGTCGATGTTAAAGTCACCCAGTATAATGGTCTCCTGGCGTAGTTGGGTAGAAAAATAGCTAAGCAAGTTTTCAAGAGTATTAGTATTGTTACCTGGGGGGAGATACATGTAGATTAGAGAGATAGATTTGGTGTTATTGATTTGGAGTTTGGTAGTCAGGAGTTCGGCTTTGGTGTCAAATGAAGGATGCACATTGAAAGGGGAAATTTGGAGATTAGATTTATAGAGAATGGCTATAACACCGCCACTGTTGATGAAGGTAAGGTCGTTCATACAGCCTACCTTGATCTGGCCAAGGCCTTTGATACCTTTCTCCATTCAAGAATCATAGAAAAACTTACTAAGCTAGGTATCAACCCCTATATCACTAGGTGGGTTGAAAACTGGCTCACAGATGGAACCCACAGTGGGAAAGTTGCTGACTCCAAGTCAGACTGCCGACCAGTCATGAGGGGAGTCCCACAATGTTCAGTCCTGGGTCCTCTCCTGTTTGGTATCTACTTCTTTGAAATCAGGCCAACACAAAGGGACTCTGACTGAAAAAGTTCGCAGATAATTGCAAGTTGGGAGCTATTATTAACTCCCCACATGATGTTGACATCCTACAGAAAAGCCTCAATGAGACCAACGACTGGTGTCAGAACCATGACCTTAAGCTCAATGCCAAAAAATGTGTCTTCATCCCCTTTATGAAAAACCCAGTTCCCTTGAATTATCACATTGATGGTGGTACACTGAACACAGAAGGCGTTATGAGAGATCTGGGAACACAGGTTTAAAGCAACCTCTCTTTTGATCACCATGTTGCCACTGTGGTCAGAAAGTCTTTCTATGTGGCACACCTCATTACTAAGGGTTTTGCATCCGGGAAGAAAGAGGTCATTGTGTCCCTCTACTCTTCCCTCATTAGGCCAGTCATAGAGTACAATACCCCATTTGGCATGTACCTCACTAGACACCTGCAACAACTGGAGAGGTCGCAAAAGTACCTCACAAAGAGGATCCTAGGCCTTAAACACTTGTCCTATATGGAGAGACTCAAAAAACTCCAACTGTTCTTTGTCTCATATCCCCTACTTAGAGGTGATCTCTGCTTGACTTACAAAGCCATGTCTGACCCAGCTCTGTTAGAAATGCTACATCTAAAGAAATCCCAATCCCTCCACACCACACGCTCCAGAGACTGCAACCTCATTACCACAAGCAACAGAACATGCTGGAGGGACAGATTCATAACCCAGAGACTGCCCATGCTATGGAATAGACTTCCCATACATGTCAAGCAGAGCACCTCACTGGCGGTCTTCAAGAGAAATCTTGATGAGTGGATGGGAAATAGAAAATTCACCCTGGGGATCACTCCAGTGGCTCTACTCGACAGAGCCACTAGGAACTAAGGTTGGGTGGCATGATGCCAGGGTAATCCTATGGGCTAGGCTTGTAAAGGCTTCAGAGCCATTAGCCTAGTACACACCTATGAACCTAAATATGTACATATATTTTTGGGACAATTTGTTTGAAAGTACTCATAACAATTCACTGATGTTTTATTCCTTGTTTGGTACAAAAATGGCATTTGTCTGTTGTTGTGAGGGTGGCAGAGCCAAGTTCCATTTCTCAGTTGGTACAACCAAAACGTTTTTACACACGTTTGCTTTGCTATTGTTAGTTCTTGTTTTGGATCAAACCTTAGTTTGTTTGCGACTGTCATATGTTAGAGCCATATAACCTTTTGTTATATTTGAATAACTTAAGATTTTTGTTTTTCCAGTGGGTAATTTTGAAAAACTAATATGTGTTATCTCTAAACAAGTATTTTATTTACATGATATTTATGTATAGTATCCTTGATTTGGGTTTTATGTCACCTAGGACTATGGTATCCACGTGTCTCAATCCCCACAACCCCCCTTTCTGTGACTCAGAGAATGATGGCACCTTTCTGCTTCAGAGAGGACACTGGGATATGTCTGGAAGAATGCAAATATGGAACCAGATAGTGAATGACATCAATGTTGTTGGGGGATACAGTAGGACATATGATCAGGTGCGCCATAAGGCCACTGACATGATTTCAGCAGCCTAGAGGACAGCAGCTGCAGTGGCCCATAGACAGCTGGCTATCCGGGGGCACCTGCTACACAGCCACCACTGACACCAAATGAAGAGTTCCTATTCATTGTCTGGGATTCAGAGAGCTCAGTGGAATGTACACAACAGCATGTGATTGATTTTGGTGCTGCTGTTTCAGCGAGGACAAGTATATCCCAGGAGGAAGTTCCAGATAGGCTTATTTATATCAATGTTTACATATTTCTTGTATAACAAAATGCTGAAAGCAGTAATTAAGTTGGTTTAGTCATTTTGGGGAGATAACTATTTATAGACTTATACAGTTGACAATACAATTCTGGTCAATTACATATGGACTCAGGGTGGACGTGCAATCCAAGTTTCAGTTAAACATATTGTTAATGGGCATGTAAATGCTTAACTTCTTCCAGGACCATCCTTCCTAGGAAGTGTAGAGTTATTAGCACATGTTATGCCAAACATTTTTATTTCAGTGCTGATGAGCATTTGACAGAAAATGCGTTTATCTATATGTGCGAAACAGGTGTCATGACTGTGTGTGTATTGCTTCACTGTCTGTGATAGTGGTGCAAGTGTTACTTTCTTAGCATATATTAAAACTGTAGTAGTGTAACTATAAATTTCTTTCCTGTGTTTGTCGCTTATTATCAAAGGTAATCCTGACAGTGGATGTGTAGACCTCTTACCACCTGATGTCAGAGTAACAGCAGACTCTGATGATGACGCTTGCCAAACACAGTCAAAGTTAGGGAGCGTAGAAGTTGAATCTGACACTGAGGTTGACATTCAGCCATCCTCTGTAATTCCATCGGACACAGTCAGTAGGTCTACATAAACCAATTCCAGTAAGCCCTCAGATATTGGACAGGTAGAGGGTGATACATGATCAGGGTAGTGTGCTTACTGCAGTTTAAGTGCCTGTTCACTCTGACCATAGTCAAAGTGTGGGTGAGGTGCCATACAGGTGGGTTGTTAGTGGTGCCCATAGCAGGCCTGCTGTCCACACTTCACTGATCTTGGTGTTTCTTTTTGTGCCACTTGACATATGTTTAGGGCTGCCTTGGAGGCACAGGCATGTTTTAATAAGGCCCCCATGGAATGGAGGCACAGGCATGTTTTAATAGGGCCTCCATGGAAATACTTAGGGCTGTAGATGTGGCACAAGCTTATATGCATGGCTGCCTCCACTGTGTGGCTGATTCAATGGGTTGAATGAATGATACATTGGAATGGGCAGTGTCTGTGATGGAGTGGGTGGCATCAATGTGGGTGTGTGATCTGCCACATCATCTGATGTTAGCCAATGTGGCCATGCCAGATCATGCTTCTTTAGTGGTACTAGTTCCACTGCTCCATCAGACAAAGGGGTCATGGTCGTGACCATACTCTTGAGGAGATCTCATTCAGCAGACATCAGTCACCTTCAGGTAGCAGCAGTACATTTGACCATGGCCATGGACATTCCAGTGCATTACTGGCAGAGCCAGTTTTTGGGGTCTGGGATGACAATGATGAACTGTCACCTCTATCATGCATGGCTCACACCTGTCTGACATACCAGGATATACAGTTAGCACAGTGCTTGTATGTGTTCTTGCAGGCACTCATACACCAATTTCACCTGGAGTAGCCATACAGAGACATACAACAGTTACATGGGTCAGCTATGAGGCTTAAAGGCCATCCTGCCTCGCTGGCCATTTGCTACTTTATCCAAACATCTGCCTGTTTCTTGTTCTTACTCACACACACTCACTACCTTTTGTGTCAGCCTAGGCCTCCTGCCCTTCCAACAGCACCCTGTGGAAATGGTGACAACTGTGGCATATCCTTGTTGTCTGTCTTTTGTATTCAGGGATACACAAGTCATTTGTCTGATGCTCTGGGTGCACAGTGCTTAGTATATCTGTTTTTATGATGCTGTTTTGCAAATTGTAATGCTTTCTTACAGGTTTTTGTAACGTGTACATCCCTCCCAAACTCTTACACCGACAAAGCTAGACCAAGACAAAAATAAAAGTGTGACAAATGCCCAACCATGCAGAGAGTTTTTAATCATTATGGTCTTACAAACTTAGACAGCTTAATGGAACAACAGGCTTTGCTGTACTATTTTTATGTTTGTTCGGAGGGATATGAAGTCTGAAACTGAAAAGTTTCATTATTTTCTAACTTCACTTGTTTGACACATTAGAACGGGCATTTGTTAGGCTTGCTTGCTGTACCTTACCTGAATATTGCTGATATCTGTCTGCATTTTATTTTGACTTGAAGTTTTATATTTAAGTTTTGGTTACTTCTTCTATTTTTTATCTTTTTCTTGTATTACATTTGTATTGTTTTATGTTTTCTATTCTGTTGAAGTTTAAGAAGTCTTGGCTAGGGTCAGTTAGGAAATGTAGCAAAGAATTCCTTTGCAAACAGTGCATAACATCAGCTAGTTAGCTAGATGAGCTGAGAAATAGCTTGAAATACTTGGAGGCATCTCTAGCTGGAGTGCTTGTTTGGTGTGCTTGCTGTAATCTGCCTGAATTTTGCTGATTTCTGTCTGCATTTTATTTTTGCCATGCACCTGCTCAAATGCTGTATTCCTAAACTTGGTGGCTTTTGAGTTGCCCATCCTAACTGTAAATCTGATTTGGGGCACTCTTCCCAGTCCCATCTCATCAGCTCATTCTCCTGAGTACTGAGAGATCAGTTGGGCAGGCCAACAGCCTCAGTTTCTTAACCTTGAATTATCTTATATTTTCTCCCTTCCCACTTAACTTTAAATAGTTGCAATCTAGTTAGATGCTTTTACTACTGTACTTGTGTTTCTTCCTACTTTATTTTGCTTTTGCATTTTTGTTCTTAAAAGTGTTTAATTGCATTTATGCTGCTGCATTTATTATTGCTTAGTAGCCTGATTAATTTGTAATTGACACTTTAAGCCTTTTTTTAAGCACCTGTGCTTCTTGCCAGTTTTACATTAAAAATATGTGTAGTCTACACTCTTGTTGCAGGACAGGTAGCTTATATCTTTTTAAGTAGGGAATTGCTGGTCGAAGGCTTATTGTGTTTGTTATTCTAAAAGTTTCTTCTGGTTTAATTGCTTGGGATTCAGGCCAGCTATTATACGTTAAGAAGGTTTGTGGTCTCTACTCTTGTGGTAGGAGAGGATAGCCTACATGCTTCTAAGCTGGAAATTGAAGGTTTATTGTGCCTGTTATTCTAAGTGTCTCTATTCTGGTTTAAGTACTTGGGCTCCAAACCAGTTATTTTACACTAGGAAGGTTTATGGTCTAGACTCTTGTGACAGAAGAGTGTAGCCTATACCCCTCTAAGCTGGGAATTGCTGGTGAAGGCTTATCATGTCTGTTATTCTAAGTGCCTTTGTTCTGGTTTAAGCGCTTGGGTTCCATACCATTTATTTCACTCTAGGGAGGTTTGTGGTCCACACTCTTATGGGAGTATTCTACTGAATTGCTGCTTTATTTACACTGTTTTTTTTTTTTTGCTGTTGTGACTGTGGCTTTCTACACTTTCTACTACTTCTATATTTAATAGCATAGGTTAGATTCATGCTTGCTGAATCTAGACTGTTTGGTATCATTTGAGCACTAAAACCAGACATTTTACATTAAGAAGCCTCCCTGCATCCTTGGGGAAGAAGTGTGAAGCCAAGACCCCTTCTGATATGAGGATTGCTGGAATAAGGCTCAGTCTTGGACTTTCCCTCTGTTTACTTTGTTTAAAAGAGTTTAACTTCACTTGTATTTAAGCATCGTGTTTGTGCAGGTTTGTGCTCAGTTTACCAGAACTGCTCAGAGATTGCACTGCTGCCCTGTGAACAATTCAGTTGTGTATTGTGAAGTATTGACACAGCTTTCTACTAGTCCTCGATGGAATAGTTGCTTTTTTGATAGTCTTACAGCAAAACCTTGTCCATCTAGCCCACTCCTCACTAGTTACTACAGTTTCCTACCATTTCTCCAGACAGTCTAATTGACATGGGCACCCTGAGGCAATGTAGCAATTGCCTTGTGTATACTGACAAGCAGTTACTCCTAAAACAAGCAAATACAAATTGTGAGAGATGTATCTCTGCTATGAATTTGGAATCAGTTCTAGAACATAACAACAAATCAGATATCAAACAGTTTGTCAACACACACACTTCACCTCTTGCAGATAAGTTCACAAAACATAAACCCACATATGTGCAGGTACTTGCTAGAAGCCTATCTAAAAATCAGAGACCTCCCAAGTGCAAACCTACTGCACACACTGCAGACCCAACAGAATCCACTACAAATAATAAAACACATAACAGTTTCTCAGCCAATAAACCCCTAAGGCAAAACACCTCAAAAACAAATGTCTTATTCATAGGTGTCTCCATAGTGAGACACATAAATGTCCCCCTCACCAGGCTGGACAAGGAGAAGGTCATAGTCAGCTGCCTGTCAGGTGTCAGGATCCATCAAATTACACAAGTACTGTTATGCCTCTGTCATAGTCCATGTTGGAGTAAATGACTTGAGACATACCTCACTGGACTATATGAAGAGAGAACTGACTGAACTCTCACACTGTGTCCCAGGTAGATACATCCTTAGCCCTAAGCAGCATTTTATCCTCACCCAGGATGATGCCTCAATATAAACAAAAAATGATTGACTTCAAAAAATCGGCTTAGCTTCTGGTGTTATTCCATGGGGATCCTGTATCTGTCAGCCTGGGAAGACATGGTCAACAGACCACCCTGCTTTGCCAGAGATGGTCTTCACTGGTCGCCTCTTGGCTTTCAATTCCTGGCAAAGGTACTTGCCTCTCCCATAGTATCTTTTTTAGGCAATATCATAGCAACAAAATTACCAACGTAAAAAATCTACTAGAGACAAATTCAGAGTTATGCTGTTTAATGCTAGGAGTCTAAATCTGAAACTACACTCAGAGGAAGTACTCCTTAGCTTGGAATGCGATGATATTTGTGCAGTCACAAAGATGTGGATCGATGTCACAGAGAGAACCCTGGCCATACAAGACTACAATGCCTCCCACATGTACATACCTCAAAAAGGGCACAAGCAGAGGTGTATCCATCTTCATTAAAGGCAAATACACCTTAAGATTGGTCAAACAGTATGACTCCCTAGAGCTACTCTAATTCCAACTAACTGTAGGTAAACCCCCCTTCCATATCATTGTTAGCTATAGGTCCCCCACCATGAACCACAATAACCACTCTGCCTACCTGGACCTACTTGAGCCACTCACTATACAGCTAAAAACCTTGGCCATGGATGATTTCATCTATCCTTCCATCGACTGGTAGTCATATATAAGCACAAACACACTTGTCCTAAGGTTCCTGGACTTTGTTCATAGAAGTGCTGTAGAACAGATAGTCTGCACCCCCACAAGAGGCTCAAATGTCCTAGACTTAGTACTCATGAAAACAGGGGGTTGCTGCACTAGCCCCTGTGTGTTGCCCTCCCTAGTAAGGTGTAATCATAAATCAGTCTCATTTGAAGTAACAATCATACCTGACAACCCCCTCCCGAAGAGCTAAAAGAATGAAACATTTCTCCAAAGCAACGACACAGTTTCACCCTCCTGCTACCACTGTCAACAATGACTGCTATACAGAGGTGTACACAAATGCCCTGTATCTACACCTATACAAATGTATAGACTTGGTTATACCTGAATAAGGTCCTCACAAAAAAATAAGCCAACCTGGTGAACATCAAGAACACATAGGTTATACAACAAGAGTAAGAAACTAATGTCTAAGAACAAGAGGGAACTGACTCAGTAGAGGAAGGACACCCTCCACCACTTAAAGAAGCAAATTAGATATGTTGTAAAGTCTACTAAAGCCAATTACAAAGCTAAACTAGCATCCCTAGCTAAGGATAATCACTAGGCATTCTTTAGCTACATGAGAAATCTAAAAAGGAAGGCCCACCTTTGTGCTGAACTAGTAGTGGACTGTACCACTCATACTGACCCTAAGGGCATCAACAACCTACTAGCAGACAGGTTTGGGACAAACATCACCCCCTGTCCCTAACAGACATACCCCCAAAGCATGCCTCTCACCAGTCCTTTACCTAGTATCTCGAAAGAGAATGTCATAACCACACTCTCCATGGCTAAAAACACATCCTGTATGGGACCGGATAACATTCCAGGCTGCCTACTAAATGGTCTAAAATAGGACCGAGCTTAATCACTTTGCACTCTTTTTAACCACAGTCTAAGTACTGGCGTTGTCCTAGCAGAGTAGAAAACAGCAACAGTAATTCCCTTGCACAAAGGGGGTCCATCAATGGACTCCAGGAACTATACACCTATAAGCCTAACCAGTCTTATTTACAAGGCCATGGAGAGAATCCTTCATGGACCTTATTAACAAAGATATAGGTGACCTTCAAACTCTTGGCCACCCAAGTTGGCTTTATTAAGGGTAAATCATGCTTATTAAACCTGGTGAACTTCTTCAAAGATGTCACCAAAGCCCTGGATGAAGACAATATACTATGTACAGCCTATCTTGACTTAGTCAAGGCTTTTGGCACAATCCCCCCATGCAGACATCATTGAGAAACTTACCCAGCTGGGAATTATTCCATATATCACTAGATAAGTAGCCAACTGGCTCAGTGACATATCCATCTAGCCAAGTGGATAGAGTTACGGCCTTATGTGTAGTAGTTAGGCAGTTTGAATACATAGAAGGGAAATGAAGCAATTCATTTTGAAATATAGATTGGGTGGGAGGTTGGCATAATGGTTAAGGTGTTTACCTTACAGACACAAGGTACAAGGTTTGATTGTCACATCAGATAACTGACTAGGCTCAAAATGGCCCACAAAGGCAGTTAACCTAGTATTAATCTATGACTATCACTCTGACTCTATGACAAAACTCATACAGTCAAGTATCTGTGCTGGACACCCTACTGTTTGGAATCCATTTATCAGAAGTCCAGGTGATAATAGATGGCCTGTGGCTTACCAAGTTCACCAATGACTGCAAACTGTATGTAGTCATTGAGTTCCTCAGTGATGTTGACATACTACAAAAAAGGCTTACACAGACATATGACTGGTGCCAAAACCATGGACTTAAGCTAAATGCAAGAAAATACATTATTATCCTTTTTGGCAAAGGGGTGGTCTCTGCAAATTACAATATTCATAGTATCCCCCTTATCTCAAACCTGTGGTTAGAGATTTGGGAACATAGAAGTTAAGGTCGCTATCAACCTATCACCACATGTCCATTGGACATCGCATCCAAAGCTAAGAATGTTATAACTTCCCTGTACTCATCCCTCATCAGACCACTAATAGAGTACAATGCTTCCTTCTGTATGTACCTCACCAGACACCTGCAGCAGCTGGAGAGACCTTAGAGGTTTCTCACCAGACAATTCAGGGCCTTCAACACATGACCTACATGGACACATTGCAGGCCCTGTCACTGTAATCTGTATCTTATAGGCAGCTGACAGGTGACTTGTGCCTGGCCTACAGAGCAGTTTTGGACCCTGCCCTAATGGAAATGTTGCATATCTGCAAGTCAAATGGGACAAGATTCACTTGCTCTAGGGATCTTAGTCTGCAACATTAACAGGACATGCTGGAGCTACAGATATGTCTCCCAGAGATTGCCACTCCTCTGGGTCAAACTCCTTATTCACGTAAAACAGAACTCCTCAATGACCCTATTTAATCTTAACTTAGACAACTGGATGGGAGACCATAAATTTACCCCGGGGGTGTTACCTAAGTCTCTCTTGGATAAAGGTAGTCGGTGCTGATCATAGACTCGCTCTGCAAATATAGACCATACAACTCAGTCAATAATGGAATAAAGGTATAACATGGCTAGGTTTATAAAGGCCATGTGAACATATTTGCCATTACAGACATAAGAACAAACTGTGGACATTTGGGGAAAATCTATACATTTTAGATGTAAGGCCTTTTAACAGATAGAGGACACATGCATTCACATAAGTCACTGCTGACACATCTTGATGTAATTGCTGTAAAAATCACTCATCTTATACTTACATTACTAAGTAATAGGATGCAAGGATATACCATTATTTTGTGTTCTTAGACATTTATTGTTCTATTCTGTATTCAGCACTTACCTTGGAAATCCAGCAGTTACAAGAGTATTAGTACAGGGCTGACTCTGTCTTATGCTAGCAGTACACAGCCATTACATGGATAAATAATGGTTGTGAGTGTTGCCTGGCATCAATGTTACTGTATGTATGTATGTATATGTTTAGGGTGTAGGTTTTATCCCCTTAGGTGGTGAGTTTGTGTGCTGTCCACTGCTTTTTTTGTCAGTGCAAAGCCATATTGTGCATGCTTATGTCTGCTTACACCCACAGAGGCTGCTGGTTCCCTGTCTGACTCCTCACCTGTGTGTGGCTGTGGTGACCTCATCAGTACTGGTGGTATGTATGGCCCTTCCCTGTACTGTTCCTGCTTAAGCTGTTTTCTCAGAATAATGTTATGGAGCGTGGCACAGATAGTGAATATTTCAGCACATGTATAGAGTTTGTACTGCAGGGATCGCACAGATGTATCTAGGCCCAGGAATAGAGGCTTCAGCAGACCAAACAAATGCTCTATGATATTTCTTGTTTGAGCATGTGCATCATTATAGCATTCTTCACTTGGTGTGTGTGCATTTCTGATGGGTGTCATCAGCCATGGTTCCATTGAATAACCTGCATCCCCAGTAAATGACCCTGTACGATATCCTACCCAATAAACATCTCATACAGTTGAAAGCTGTGCCAGATATGAGAGTCACGGTAACTGTCTTGGTTTCCAGCATACACATTCAGGATGATTCCCTTAGCATTACACATGACCTGGTAGTTAAAGGATCGGTAGCCCTTTCTATTTATGTACACATTTCATCATTCCCTGGATGGTGCTTTGATTTATACATGTGCACAGTCTATGGCACTCAGGACATCAGGAAAGTGTGCTACAGGATAGAATTCCTGTGTAGATCTGGCTCTGTTTTTAGGTGCACAGGGAAAATATATGTACTCACTGGCATGTGACAGCATAGCATTCAGGAAGTGATGGAGGATTTTTGGATGCTGAAACCTGTGACACCTCCAGCATGTCCCCTGGTGATTTCTGTAAGGTTGTTGTAGTTAAAACTCTAAATGCTACACATAGTTTCCATTAGTACTGGTTCCCCTTGGTTTACCCTTGCTCTCACTTAAGGTTGACAGAGGTTGAAGAGCTCCTGTAGTGTGTCTCTATCCACCCTGTAGAGCTGTATAATCTTGACCTCATGCAGATTATGAAAAGTTAAATGTGATCTAAAAACCCTTCTCCTTCTTGGCTGTGGTCTTTTACCAGCAGCGTAGACATGGGCCTGCTGCACATACACACATAAATAAGAGCAACAGCATCCCCTGACATTCTTTCTGTGTAGCCTAGTTTCCATGGCTGTATTCCAATAGGTTTTGGAATTTACAGGGAAACCAACACTGAGTCTACACAGTTGCTTTATAGCTTGTTAAATAGCTACTCCATCTTGGATTGGTTGATTAGCATATGATTCAGCTGCTTGAGCTTCAATCAACATGCCACTATGATTCCCATGTTTGGACAGTTCTACGTGGCATATAGAGCTGCTTAATGAATATAAAACTGTGAGCTAACATGAACATGTCATGCCACAAAGCACACATGGTTTTAGTTGACCATGTGGGCTTTATTGAATCTGCACCATTAACTTACCTTCTGTATCCATATCACACTTAAATTGACTTCTGAACATTCAGCATCATCTCACTCTATATGTGTCACTAGCATGGAATAACTCAGTTATAATCTGTCTATCACACAATTACTTTGCATGCAAGTACAAAAAAAGCAAGGCACACTCATTCAATGTCCGGGATGAGATGCGCTCTTTAAGAAGTCTTATTATCAGTTTGCTTTCCAAAAGAGTAATAACTGAAGTAAGATCTTCTACCTGGAAATGACCAAATGGTGAAGGGTTATGAAACATAACCAAAATAGTTCAACAATAGAGAAGGCAATGAGAGCATTTGAATTTACAAGAAGAGTAGACATGATTATCTGAAGAAGTTAAGGAGCATTAGATAATAAAGCTCTAGAAGACAACCCAAGTGATAGGCCGTAGCAAACAGCCTATGCATTTCACAGAGGCACAATTGATTTCCATTCTACTAAATGAGCAAATGTCGTACCATTTTAAGATGCTTGTGAACTGCCATCAAGGATAAAATATGCAGGTGTAGATGTTAGTAGGACTGATTTACATCACTGCTTTTGTTCTTAATTATGAAAATGTCAGAAGATTTGGGGGGGGGGTTATGATTTGGTCTCTGATCACAACCAATGTGCTTTATCTTCAAAACATTGATGCCAAGAACTTTACCTTGAGAATGAAGCTTGAAAGGTGAATCTTAGCAACCATATAGAGAACAAATAAGGTTATGATCGGTCAAACATGATCAACATTCTTTGGAGTACACAGAGCTTTATCTGCAACATATACTACAAGTTACAGAAAAAAAAGTATAGGAGCATGAAGTGTTTTACAGAATTTCAAAGCCTTTGAAAACCAGTAAAACATTTAATGTTGCCAAACAGACAGCAAGCAGAAATGAAATGTCCCTCTGAAGCATAAATGGCTTTAAAAGCTGTTAGACAGTTTGTTCTCCCACATGGCATATTGAAGTATCTAACAGCTTCAAAAGCTGCCTAACCTTCTGATGCCATTCTTTGTTGGCCAGCATTATCTTCTTTAAATTCCTTGTGTATGACCTGATCCTAATAGTCCTTACAGGTGCTGACATCAGAAAGATTTCTTGTTTTTGGAGTGTAATTCCAGCATTTCACAAACTAAGTTATACTAGAACATGTTACGCAAAATTGTATGTACTACTCTGCAAATGAAGTAGGCAAATTAAGTCAGTAATTATAGCAACCATTAAATTATCTGACACAGATCCCACATTAAAGTGGCATACCCTTCAGATATGTCATGGTGAAGCAAAACTAGTTATTCCATCAGTTGTATACGTTTGTAGGAGCATATTATGTAATGTGTCAATATTCTTTAGCCTTTGTTCAACCACTGTTTATGGCTTTGCCCATACTTCTTACTGTAAGTGGTTGACAGGTTTAAATGTCCGTAATAGTGATAGCAGTGTAAAGTGTAGCATACTAGTGCAGATATTAATGTCTTTTTTTTTTTTTTTAATCACAGGTGAACATGGCAGTAGTTCTGTGTCCCCTGTGCGACCTGATGTCATTGTCTCATCAGAGTCTGATGATGGTGGCCAAAGTGAAGCACAGTCAGGGGTTGCAGGGGCTGAATCTGACAAAGAAGTTGGCATACAGAACCCACACTCAGGATCCATGGGCACAGCCAGTATGCCTACGTATACTCAGTCCATTGAGGTCACACATATTGGACAGTTGAAGGGTGAAGACATAGATCAGGGAAGTGTGGCTACCATGCTTCAGTGCCTGTTGACACTGTCCATAGCCAAACTGTTGGCGAGCTGCCACACAGGCAAATTGATAAGGGTGCTTGTCAGAGGTCTGCTGTCCCTCCACCACCTGGTGCAGGTATGTCTTCACCTGTCACTCAATGTATGTTTAGAGCGATAATGGAGGCACAGGCATGTTCAGAACGTCACTCCAGGAGAATGCTCAGGGTTTTATTTGTGGCACAGTCTAACATCTGTGACTCCCTCCACCTTGCTGTTGATGCACTGAGTCAGTTCAATGACAGGTATCAATGGAATGTGTCCATGAGGGAGTGCAGAGCATCTGTCATGGAAGGCACATTGTCTGTGCTCCAACATCTGCTGGGAGGGGAACATTGACCTTGTAGGTGTAGGTAAGCAACTACATCTGCTGATAGCCAACGAGGCCATGCCTGATCAACCTCCTGTAGTGGCAGTACATCTGCTGCTCCATCAGAGAGTGTGATGTCTCACCCAAATGTAGCAGGCCATGGGATCATGTTCCTGGCCATTCCCATGAAGGGAGGATGTTCAGCAAGCATCAGTCACCCAGTAGCATACCATCTGACCTTGAGCATGGAGGCACCAGTGCAACTCCTGGCAGAGCCAGTTCTCATTGTCGGGGCAGGGACTATGAACTGTCAGCTCTACCATGCATGCCTCACAGCTGTACAACATACAGACATGTAGGGCTAGCAATGAGCTTGGCTGTATTCATGCAGACACTCACCACCAATGTTACATTGAGGGCAACTACTGACACACACGCTACATCTGCATGTTCCCTGTTGGCTGCTGCCCTTACTTACTCACACACACACTCACCTTTTGTGTCAGCCTAGGCCTCCTGCACCCCCACAAACCACTCTGTGCAAATGATGACAGTGCCATAATCCTGTCTATCTTTTGCCTTCAGGGATACTGAAGATATGTGTCTGATGCACAGGGTGACTACCTACATTTCATATGTATTTCATATGTCCATTTGTGTTGTTGTCCTAATTATTGTAACTGTCATTTATATTCTAGTTAGCCAGTTATACAATTGTTAGCATAATATTTCCTCTACGGTAGTACTTTCTAGTTAATGCTTTCTTAAGGCTTGCAAAGTCAGTCAGCGACATGAGTCTCATTAATATATATAACCCTCTTTTTCATGATTGCATAGTGCTAACTTATGTGTGCTCATCCAAAGTTAACCCATCAGATTCTGATCTCTGGACTGTATGTCAGCACTACAGACAGAGCTCACATCAGTAATACAGCATTATGTTTTGATTTTTTCATGCACATCACCATATGTTCTGAGGTTAATAGACTGTGACATGGGTTTTGTCCTTATGGTGTTTAGAACAGTAGCCTATACATCACAATATGATATGATATGCAATGGCATGTATAATGCATGTTCATGATTCTTACAGAAAGGACCACCCATGTCCAGCATGGAATCAGCAGTAATCCTTGGTGGCTATCAAGTTCACATCATGTCTGCCAGCCTGTTCTCAAATAGGTTTATGGATGTGCTCTGTATGACATACAACTGGAGTCTTAATGTAAATGAGTGATAACCTTTGAGACACGTGTCTACCCAGTATGTCTATGTATGTCATACTGTACATTGCAGTCCCCAGAACAGGTGACTGTGGTCCCATATGACTTATGGATGTGCAGCATATTCATCTCATTTGGCCCAAAGACAGCCATGTAATGCTTCAATATTCTGGCTCAAAGCTATATATCTGATACTGCATACACTGACAGCTACATCAGTCTGCCCTCAGAAGAGACATGTTTGACATCCTCTGATGTTTTCATGCTCAGAGATGTCTGATGTCTGTCAACTTCCTGCAGGTGTTTTGGACAATGCTTATCAAAGGGAGGATTATATACATCAATAGGGCTGATGATGGATGAGTATAGGGGAATGATATACTTTTTGTTGATGTAATTCTTCCCCTAATCAGATGTAGGATAGAGGATGTCTTCCTACCCACAGTATACACATTTGTCTGTCGACATATGTTTCAAGATACATTACTGCATAATTAGGGTATACTGTGTTTTTATTTAAATAAGCAGGAACATTCATTAACACAGGGTATGGTGATGCATGTTTGTGCAGTGGTTATAACACACATGGCTTTGTCAACAATCATTAGTGGTGCAAAGATTTTTTTGCCCCGCATCCTCTGCTTCCTTTTTGGACTTTTGATATAGATTCATAGGTTCATACTAGGCTATCTGCCCTAGGGCATTTATAAGCCTAGCCAGAGTGTGTTTGGCTTTCACCACCTATTTTAAATTAATTTTGCTATGCCCTTTTTCGAGGTTAGTATACTGTGCCTCTGTCTAACAGTGACACAGAAGTGATACCCGGGGTAAACCTACGATCTCCCATCCACTCATCAAGATTCCTCTTGAAGAGAGTCAATGAGGGACTCTGCCTAACCTGGACTGGGGTTTTATTCCAGAGTGAAGGGAGCCTCTGGGTTATGAATCTGTCCCTCCAGCATGTCCTATTTATTTCAGTGCTGAGGTTCAACTCTCCCGAGCTTATAGCTCGACGGGATTTGGATTTTTTGAGGTGCAGCATGTCCATTAATTCTGGGTTGGACATGGCTTTATACGTCAGGCACATATCGCCTCTGAGCAGGCGGTATGCCACTGAGTAGAGCTGGATTTTCTTTAACCGGGCAGCATATGGCATCTGTTTGAGCCCTTTGATCCTCTTGGTGAGGTACTTTTGGGGTCTTTCCAGTTGCTGCAGGTGTCTGGTAAGGTACATCCCAAAAGGGGCATTGTACTCAATTATGGGCCTGATGAGGGATGAGTAAAGAGGCACGATGACCTCCCCTGATCTAGATGTGAATCCCTTCATGATTAGGTTGGCTATATAAAATGTTCTTCTAACCACTTTGGCCACGTGGTTGTCAAATGAGAGATTGCTATCAACTTGGGTCCCCAGGTCCCTAATTATTTCTTCTGTACAAAATGGATTACCACCTATGTGGTAATTTGTGGGCACTTTGTTTTTGCCAAAGGGGATGACTAAAAACTTTTTGGCATTTAGCTTGAGGCCATAGCTCTGGCACCAGTTGTCTGTTTCTAGGAGGCCCTTTTGAAGGATGCTTATGTCGGCTGGAGAGTCGATTATGGCACCCAGTTTGCAGTCAAATGCGAACTTGGTCAGCCACAGTCCTTCCGTGTTGGCCTGTACCTCCGAGAAATATATACCAAACAAGAGAGGTCCCAGGACTGAGCCTTGTGGGATGCCACTTGTAACTGGTTTGGAGTCTGAGATGGCTCCAGCAATTCTACCCGTGTGGGTGCTGTCCTTGAGCCAGTTTGCAACCCATCTAGTGACATAGTGGTTTATATTTAAGCTGGTGAGCTTATCTATAATGCCTGAGTGGGGTATTGTATCGAAGGCTTTTGCGAGGTCCAGGTAGGCTGTGTGGACCACCTTCCCCTCATCAATGGCCTTGTGACTGTTTCAAAGAAATCAACCAGGTTTAAGAGGCAGGATCTGCCCTTAACAAAGCCGAACTGGGTAGGATCCAGTGTCTATAGGTCCCCAGTATCTTTATTTATGAGGTCCATGATGATCTTTTCCATAGCTTTGTAGACCAAGCTAGTCAGGCATATGGGGCAATAGTTTCCAGGATCCGTTGAGGCACCACCTTTGTGGAGAGGGACCACTGTTGCTGTACGCCACTCTTTGGGTACATATCCTGTAGTAAGGCTGAGATTGAACAGTAGTTTTATGTTTTGGTTTAGCTCTTCTTGGAGTTCATGTAGGACGCAGCCCGGGATACCATCTGGTCCCATTGATGCTGTGTTTTTTGCTTTAGAGAGGGCAGCTCTTACCTGAGCATCTGAGATGTCAGGGGGGGCAGCACTCTGCTGGAATAGATATTTGCCCTTTTGGTGGTGAGGGGGGAGAGAAGTTTGTGCTGAACCTGTCAGCTAGGATGTTGGCAATGTCTGTGGGTTTGGTGTATTTTTTGTCATTTTGGACTAATTCTGAGCATATCTGGGAATTCCCACCCAGGTTCCCAACATAACTAAAGAAAGCCTTGTGATTATCCTTAGTGTCCTGTGCAATTTTTCTCTTGAAGCTGGCCTTAGACGATTTTATGAGTGCCTGTAGTTTTTTGCTAATACTGATCAGAGATGCCTTCCCTTTTTGGGATTTTGCTCTATCATGTAGTAGCTTCCTTCTTTTATTGTATAGTTTGTTTATGGCTGGGGTCCACCAGACAGGACGTCTGCCTTGGGAGGATTGGATCTTGGTTTTATTTTGGATTGCATGATCCATGCATTCCTGAAGGTGTTCATAGAATGCATTTATAAAGGATTCTGCGGTCTGGGCCGTATTTTCCACAGGCCTGAGGGCTTTGAAGGATTCCACCTCGGTTTTGAGGAGTGTGAAATTTGCTTTAGAGAAGTTTTTCACTGTGGTTTTCTGGGCATGGGGTGGGGTCGGGATGTGAATATCCAGTGAGATTAGTTTATGGTCTGATCTTACCAGTGAGGGATACACTTCTGGTCTGGAGCATAGAGTCCCCATGTTGGTGATGATCAGGTCCAGTATGTTTTCCCCTCTTGTGGGAGTGGTAACAAGTTGTTCCATAGCATTTGAGTTTATAAATTCTAGGAACCTTTGGGCTAGGGTGTTGGAGCTAGAGTAATGCTCCCAGTCTATGTTTGGGTAGTTGAAGTCACCCAATATAATGGTGTTTGGAGAGACCTTCATATTTTCCAGTGTTCTCAGGAAGGCTGAGTGGGGTTCCTGGGTTTGGGAGGGTGGTCTGTAGCAGGCTATAAACTGGAAGGCAGTTTTACCCACTGTTAGTTGCACATGGCTAGTCTCTGATGCTTTGTACTCTGCCACCAACCTGGAGGTGTGGGTATATTTGACAAATATTGATACTCCCCCTCCTTTTGTGGTTCGGTCCAAGTTTTGGGGCCAAAAAGCATGATATGAGGTATAACCTGGTAGTGCTGGGGTGCTCTCAGGAGCCTTGAACAAGGTTTCTGTTACTGCACAGATATCGATGTTCTCCATGCTAAGGAGAGTTTCGAGTGCATGCATCTTGAGGTTTAGACTTCTGGCGTTGAGTAGCATTACTCAGTTTCAAAAGGAAAAAAGCAAAAACCATGAAAAATAACAGCTCTGCAACACAGGACCCAGAAGGAAGGTTGACAATGTGCAATTCACCTCTTTAAAACACGTAGACTGCTCAGTCTTATTTAAGAGAAAAGGTAGACACCAAGTAATCTAAAAATATAATCTCTTATGTTAAGTTACAACTTCTTCAAAATACATACGTACTATATTTAAAATTTTGCACACCTTCCTCATATGGAATGACTTTTTCCAAAAAACTTCACCAGTAAAGTTCTAATGTCTTAATAGATTTAAAAATTAAGTTACAAGACAAATAAAACTAATAAATAAAATGCTGTGTGTGCATAAAATTCCTTATAAAAATTCTTAAAAATCACTGTCTGATCTGTAATATTGCTTTCCAATAAGACATTAGAACTTTACTGGTCAAATTTTTTTGGAAAAAGTCATTCCATATGAGGATGGTGTGCAAAATTTTAAACATGGTACGTATGTATTTTGAAGAAGTTGTAACTTAACATGTGAAATTATATTTTTAGATTACTTGGTGTCTACCTTTTCTCCTTTAATAAACAACAAAGGAGATAATTATTTAAGGAGTCATGTGATTTAACAGAGAAAGGTATTTAAAGGCTTAAATCACAGGCTCACCATTTCCTTGATAAAACTTGGACTTATCCGAGTGAAAGCGCTTGGTGGAAAGATTGTTTGTTTTTTGTATTTTCTACAATAAAAGTCTTAAATAAGACTGAGCAGTCTACATGTTTTAAAGAGGCGAACTGCACATTGTCAACCTTCCTTTTGGGTCCTGTGTTGCCGAGCTGTTATTACTCTTAGTTTCTTATCCCTTGTGATACCTATGGAGGTGGGTTTGTCTTTTGAGACTTGCCTAAAAAAGGCACTATGGGGGTAGCAAGAGCCTTTGCCAATATCCAAAAGCCCAGGGGTGACAGGTGCAAGCCATCCCTAGCGAAGCATCGTGGCTTCTCGAGCATGTCATCCCAGGCTGACAGGCATTGAATCCCCTTTGAATGACACCAATACTTAAGCCAATTGTTGAAATTGATCATCTTGTCTTCATATTGTGGCATCATTCTTAGTGAGGGTAAGATGCTACTCAAGGTCAGGGTCATACAGGCCTGGGCTACATGCTCAGAGAGCTCCTCTATGTCTCTTTTCATGTAGTCCATGGAGGTACATCTCAGGTCATTCACACCAGCATGGACAATGACTGAGTCATATTTGTACTTGCCTTGGAGTGACCTGAGATCTTGTGTTATGTGGCGGATCCTAGCACCCGGCAGGCAGCTCACCGTGACCTTCTCCTTGTTCAGCCTGGTGAGCGGGACATCAGTGTGCCTGATGATAGAGTCACCTATTACAAGTGTATCAGGTGTGTTGTTTAGCCTTAAGGGCTGTGACTGTTCGGCACACTGGCTTTGTGAGCTATGTGTTGCACGTGTTTTTTTTGGGGGTAGCGGTTGCTTGGGTGTCTGCTTTGGAGGTCTCTGCTGCTTAGGCAAATTTTTATTTAGAGCCTCCGTGTATGTTTTTGTGTGTTTATATGTTTGGTTTGCTGTCGTGGTAAGTCTATGTGAGACTGGAATTGTAGTGAGTGTGGTTCCCTTCTCCTCCTGACTGGTTACACCAGTACTGAGTTGAGAGAGCTTAGCCTCCAGTTTGGCTATATGGTTGCATCTCTCACATGTGTTGGAATTTGTTGGGAGGAGGAGAGGGTTGTCTGTGTACATGAGGCAGTTGTAACATTGCCTCAAGATTCCCAGATTCACCAGCTGGACCGGAGAGGAGATTGACAACTAACCTTTGGACATGCTAGAATAGTATTGGGAATTCCTTTATAATTGAAAAAAAGGGCCAATGGGGAACAAGGTACTCAAGGGGAGTTTGTGAGGGTGTAGTGCTTTTAATTTTTTAGTGCTGACTTAGTGAGCAAGTGCCAGGTAACTTAAATGCAATGTGTTACAGGTAACTTAAATGCAAAAATGACAAACAGTAACTTTCTTTCAAGTGAAACAAGGAAATAAGTACAGTAAGCAATGCAGATATCACTAGGGATCCACAGAAGTGCTGAAAAGCCGCGTTTTAGGTGAAATTAGCATTTCAGGGAAATAACAAGCAAACAAACAACAAGCATACAAACAAAGCTAGATTCAGCAGACCTGGATCTAGTCTATGCTACAGCAAACAAGGTGTACCAATTTCAGTAAGATATAGTTCAAATATTCAGGCACTATAAACCTTTAACCAGAAATTCCCAGCTCAGAAGGGCAGAGTCCAGCCTCTTCTCCCACAAGAGTGCAGACCACGAACCTTCTTAATGTAAAATAACTGGCCTGAAGCCCAAGTGCTTAAACCAGAACTAATACACTTTTAGAATAACAGACACTAAGCCCTCAATCAGCAGTTCCCAACTTAGAAGGATGTAAGCTACCTGTCCTGCCACCACAGTGCAGGCCACAAACCTTCCTAATGTAAAACAACTGGTCTGAAGCCCAAGTGCTTAATCCAAAAGACTTAGAATGATAGCTACACTTTAATCAAGTTACTACCAAGCAGTAATAAATACAACTGAATACTTTAAAGAATGCCTGGATTAGTGCTCAAGTTATACAAACAAAGCTAGATTCACCAGGCCTGGATCTAGTCTATGCTACAGCAAACAAGGTGTACCAATTTCAGTAAGAAGCAGTTCAAATATGCAGGCACTATAAGCCTTTAACCAGAAATTCCCAGCTCAGAAGGGCAGAGTCCAGCCTCTCCTCCCACCAAGAGTGCATACCACGAACCCTCTTAATGTAAAATAACTGGCCTGAAGCCCAAGTGCTTAAACCAGAATTAATACATTTTTAGAATAACAGACACTGAGCCCTCAATCAGCAGTTCCCAACTTAGAAGGATGTAAGCTACCTGTTCTGCCACTACAGTGCAGACCACAAACCTTCTTAATGTAAAACAACTGGTCTGAAGCCCAAGTGCTTAAACTAAAAGGCTTAGAATGAGTTACACCAAACAGTAATAAATACAACTGAGTACTTTTAAGATGACGCAAAAGCAAAATAAAGTAGGAAGAAACACAAATACAGTAAAAACAGATACATTTTTTTTAAGTGGAAAGAGAGAAAGGAGTAGCAGAAACTAAGCTGATTGGCCTTCTCAAATGTTCTCCCTGTACTGGGTAGAATGAGGTAATGACACTAGACTGGGAGGAGGGTCCCAGATCAAATTTACACTAGGGGCGGGCAACTGCAAAGCCACCAACTATAAAAACACTACCAACAGGAAGGGAGGGTGGGAAACAAACTGCAGAAACATTTCTCACAGCTGAAAAGCAGCAGTGAGCCTTTAAATGAAAGTTTTAAACAGCTAAAGGAGACTCTAGAAAAAAGAGTTTAACTGCAACAAGTTATTAGAAACAAACAACCCAATAGATGCTTAATAAAAGTGGACAATTTCCAGTTAATACCTCACACACAGTGAAACTAGCTAGAAAAATACACAGTACACAAAGTGCTATAAATAAAGAAATAAAGGACAAAATAAACAAAAAACAGGATACTTAATGTTATATATGTATAAGACAAACAAGAGGAGACACAGCATTGACACATCTATTACCACACAAGTGACAGGTCAGCTACTTGAGGTGAGGTCTCCCATTTTGACTGAGTATTGTTGGTATGTGATCTGATTTGCAAACCGCCTGCTAACAGAAGGTGTGATTATTCACCTTAGTTAGTTTCTCAGTGGGATCAAATGTTGGATTGCGTTGAAGTGGTTAGCCAAGTCAAGATAGGGTGAATGCACAGCCATGTATATGTCTCTGCTTACAGTCTGGATTTCGCACAGATTTGCAGGCACAAGCTAACCATAAGAACAGGTAATTGGAGCAGATGTACTGTTTAGAGGTCACCTATGTCCTTTTTGCATAAGTTGCATGCATATTGTTTCCATTGCCTTAAAGCAAACATTGAATACAGTTATGGGAGTATAATCCCATTTGTATGGTGCCTATCCTACATTGTGTGGGTGGGAAATGGTCACTGTATTCCATTCATTTTGGACAACAGTTTTACTCAGACCATTGATGAATATGGTGCCTAGTGCAGGAGCTCACTGTTGCAGCACATGAAGAACACAGGCCAGAATGTCATCTGGTGCCATGGATTCTGTGTTCCAAGTATTGACTTGAGCAGTGATAACTTGCCTTTTGTGGATACCATGATTTGGAGGTGATGATGCAACCATGTAGTAAGCTTAGCACTGTGAGGGGAACACTTGAAAGCCACCTGTGTCTGCTAGCAGGTGTGGAATTCCTAGTGGGTCAGTGTGTGCAATACTATCCAGAGCTACTTCAATATACTTCTGAGTGATATATTTTATTTTGCAGATGTAAATAACAGCAGGCCTATGGTTATGCCTGGATATGTGTCATTACTTATTAGCACAGTTGATATATGAGGCTTCTTCAAGGTATCACATTGTTTAGGGTACATCAAGGTGAGTGGGCTTCCAGGACCATTTTGTATATGTTATATTTGTAAATAGCAGTTTCTGTCAATTACTGTAGAATGTAGCACTGACAAACATCCATCATTATGGATTGCAATTCCTGGCAGATCTGTCCTAGAGCATATCAGGCATGGTTGTGTGTACACATTTGTGTAGATTTGTAGACAAGGCATCAGGGTGTAACTTACCCAGCTGTCAATGCTCTTCATGTAAACCTGAGCTTTGACATTGGGTATCCCATCCCTTAGGAAGATGTAGGTAACTTGGATGATGTTTTTGAACCTGGGTCCTAACTTAGGGGATTCATTAGGTATTTCAAACTGTACACATACTGTGTTATGGTTGGATTAGCAGTGAAGGCACAAAACATGTGCCATTACATTGTTCAGTCATATTGTTGACTGACAGGTCTGCTATATTACAGACCCTTGTAGGGTGGTATATTATTTCTTCCATGTCATTTTAGCTTGAAGCATCCTGTTATGTTTGTGTACATGGCTTTGTCCTCCTATAATTATCTACATGAGGCATTATATGCACTGGTGAATAAAATCATGTCAACTAGTCTTGCAGGGGGAACAGAGGGAAACTGATATGTGAGGATGGGATGTTTGAACTTGTTATCTGCATACAGAATGCTAAAAGGAGATATATGTGATCTGAGTGGTATTTTCTGGGTAGTAACCTATGGTGTGTACATTCTGAGGTTGTTCTTAAGGTGGTTGTATAGTTCTGTCATCGATCAATAGGTGTGTTATTTGCTGCTTGTTATGTAACAGAAGGTATGACAGCTACCAAGAGCTGTTGAGGATCTGCTCTGCCGCATAGCAGCAGCTGAGTCTATTGGTAAATATTGTCATTTCTGTACATATGAAAGCTAAGTGTTAAGGCATCTGCACATACACCACAAAAGAGCAGATAATCCAAGGAAACACGGTTACAGCTCAAACTAGGTTCAGAAACAGTAATCTTCAAATAGAGACTCATACTGTACACACTTGCCAGAAGTGTGCATGTGTGAGTCCTGTAAAAACAGATCTCATCTTAATGTTCTTATTCTTTTGGCTACTGCCATGATGGTTTGCCACAGCACATCGTCTGATTCCATTTCCTCCTTTCCTCTGCATCCTGTTCTGTCGCAACAACCACATGCCTATCCTCAGTCACCACATCCATGAACCTAATATCAGACCTTACTATTTTCCTCATCATAGTCCATAGGTCCCTGTGTGATCTCTTATGTCAACTTCACCATCACCATTGCAAAGAGATGTAATGATGTTAGTACAAAGGATGAAAGGAGTGCCACTGTTGTCTGTCTTATATTGCATGAGGTGACATCTACCTGTCTGCCAGGCCATTGTGTGCAATACATATCCCATAATCTAATTTAGCTGATGACATTAGTTGTGTCTGTTGAAGATATGAGGACAGTGTACCATAGGCTGTGGTAAAATGACCTGTATAACATCTGCTAGCAGCTCCCACACACACACCCACCAAGTAGACAACAGTGAGTAGAACCCCTATCTGGCTCAGTTTTTCAGAGTAGAAAATACAGTACTTAAGGCACATGCCACAGCACAAGTCTGACTTTAGCAGGACAGCAGGTGATATTATAGTAGATGACATCAGCAGGCCATGTGGGGGACAAGAGAATGAAGGACTGCTAGACATGTATGTTTGCTGCAAGTACAAAAAGAAAGCAAACACCATGCTAGTTACCAAGGCAGTGTTAACTACAGGCACACAGTCTCCTTAATGGAGACAGACATGCACCAAGTTGGTTGCAGTGAGATTAGAACCACTACCTATCTAGGTTTAGAGGCTAGAAAACAGAGTACTTAAGGGATGTGCCATGTCACAAGTATGACTTTATGAGGACTGCAGATGATATTATAGTAGATGATATCGACAGACCAAGTGGAAGAAAGGAGGTTGGAGGACTGACATGGATGTTTGCTTCAAGCACAACATTAGTGAAAAACTAGGCCTGTTTTCAGGGCAGTGTTGAATACACAGTCACAGTCTTCATAACAGAAACAGGCGCACACACGAAGTTGGCTTCAGTGAAGATTAGAACCACTACCTATGTAGGTTTTATGCACTAGAGAACACAGTACTTACTCAGTATTTAAAGTGCACACCATAGCACAAGTCTGACTTTAACAAGATTGCAATTGATGTTATAGTAGATGACATCTGCAGGCCCTGTGGAGGACAGGAGATTGGAGGACTGCTAGACATAAGGATGTTTTTGCAAGCATAAAACCAAAGCAAAACCATGTCAATTTCCAAGGCAGTGTTGGACTCCCACTCCCACAAATATTTATGGAGATATACAAACAAACACACACACTACTGTGAGAACCAAACCCTTGCATATCTAAGTGCACAGACTAATAAATACCATTTTTAATGCAAGCACCACTGCACATGTCTGATTTTAACATGACCTAATGTGATTTTATAGTAGATGACATCATCAAGGGATGTAGGGAACACCAGCTTGGGAGCCTTGCATAGGCACATCACTCCTTAGTGTCATCTTTGGCTAGTACACTAACAACAACATACTGTTTAGACGCCATAGATGTGTAACAACACAAGTCCCTTATTGAGCATAGTTGGATGTTTTCCTTGGGCAGTTCAAGACTGTGAGCACAACATTATCGCCATGTCCATGAGGGAGGACACAACATTATTACACCTTTGTTTTGTGTTAGATGTATGTGTTGGAGAATTAAGGAGACCCCATGGTTGTACTGATTGATGTTGAGGTTGGTAGTGAGGAAACAGATATGGATAGTTAGACTGTGCCTTAAGTTTGCAATGTTTCCACATCTTGGAAATGTAGAACAGTAAGAACCACAGATCTATGTATGTGATGTAATAGTTAGCTTACTTCTCAACCTCATAGAGCACAAAATCTGCACAAAGCCATAATTACTATGGCAAATGTTGAAATATTGCCCTTACAAACCTACAATGTTGATGGAATAACAGTTTTTGCATTAGCATGAATTTTCTGAAGTATGACATCCACAAATGGCATGTATTTCATTATTTTCTGACTTAATTCTCAGTGATTTAGCAATAATGTTGCATAAACCAACACTTTATAGGGAACACACTACAAAAAATATATTAAAATATGGATATTCCTCATTACTCTGGACAGTCTAGAGCTATGATAGTTAGGCATAGCGAAAATGCAATGAGCATTGCACTAAGTGTACAACCGTCTGCGTTTTACTCCTATACCTGTTTATGAGATGTTAAGCAGTTTGCAAATCAGAGGTGCATTGTCAACATCCACTCTTCCTATTATGTAATGTATACATCTTACTGCAGCCCACTCCTCCCAGTACTCCAGGCCATAATTTCATAATTGCTAGGGGCAGTATATAACTATTATCTGCATATTTCCTTGTTCTGCAATTCTGAACTTCACTCAAAGTATTTCAGCATTATTAAAACTGTTTTTAGCACATGACGCATCACACAAATGTCTACTAAACTATTAAGATTAGAATGTTATGGGACACAGAGTCACAGTCTGTAAAAACACAAACTATATTAAAAACACCTCCTAAACTTCAACTTACATCAGGATTAGAACCCAAAACACCATTAAAGCTTCATCAAGCAGGATAGCTGCCTTAAGTCCTTCTGGCCATGGAAGCTGCTTTCTAAACTGGGGTCATTTCTGACACAACAACCCTCATAAAAAACTGTACACTGCTATCAGACCATGCACACTATATTGTACAAGTACTTCTCTGACTTACATTTGGACACAGACCACTTGGTAAACCCAACTTCTGTCAAACATATGAGAATAACTATACATCTCTCTGTCATACAATCCTGTGGTTGTGGGTGGGGGGCAAACACATTTACTGTCAGGATACAAAGTATCCTGAAGTCAGACATAGCAATGGAGTGGAGTCAATTCTTAACTTCTCTCTTGCATGATGTAACAGTATTCAGCTGTTTGGACTCTGAGTATTTCATTCCTGATGCATAACAATTTCATATGGCAACATTTTATTAAAATAGGTATGTATACTTGCATGTTAACTTAAGTTATTTACAAAAGCACCACTTAATTTTTTCATACTGTAACAAGGTAAGACATCTATGAGGATATGTAATGAAAGTGTTCAATACTGCAGTCTAGGTTCAGGCCTTACCTTGCGTATGCGTTGGCTGACACAGCATTAGTTCAGGACTGACTTTGTCTGATGCAAGTAGTACATAGCCAATACATGTATCGATAAAGGTTGTGTGAGTTGCAGGACATCCATTTTAATATAAGTATGTGAGTAGAAGGACGATGCTGTACCCTAGATGGCCAGTGAATGTGCTATGCATTGTCTTAGCCTAAGCAAGGGCATACTGAGCATGCCTACATCCACCTACAGGGACAGCAGCTGGGGGTTTCTCCTTCAAGTCCTTCTGTGACTGTGACTGTGGTGACCTAGGCATTGGTGGGGGATGTGTGCCTGTCCCCCTTGCTGATCCTGCTGCAGCTGTCTCCACAGGACCACATTGTGGAGCATAGAACATACTGTGAAAATGTGTGTACATGTGCTTGGATTATACTGCAAAGCTCCACTGGATGTATCTAGGCACTGGAACCATGACTTTAGAAGCCCAAACACATGCTCTGTGATGCTCCTAGTTTGTGCGTGTGTGTCATTTTCATTCTTCCTTGGGTGTGTGTGCATGTCTGATGGGTGTCATTACCCATGGTTCCACAGCATAGCCAGCATTCCTCAGTAAATGGCCTTGTGTGATGTTCCCCTATCAAATATCTGGTACAGCTATGATGTGTGCCAGCTATAGGAGTCATGATAACTCCCAGGGTTGCCAGCACACACATTTAAGGTAATTCTCTGGGGATAACACATGACTTGACAGTTGAGGGAGTGGTACCCTTGTGGTTAATGTAGATTCTACCCTGCTCACCATGTGGTGCCTTGATGTGTACATAAGTGCAATCTATGTCACCCAGTACTTCAGGGTAGTGCATTACACAATAGAAGAGCTGCATACTGCTTGTCCTCACCTCAGTGGTGAAAGGAAAATATATGTGCTCTCTGGCATGTAGGAGCATAGCATCCAGGAACTGGTGAAGTATCCTGGATGCTGACACCTGTGACACCCCCATCATGTCCCCAGATGATCTTTGAAAAGTACATGTAGCTAATATTCTAAGGGCTGCACATACCTTAGTTTCCACTGGGATGGGTTCCCCATGGTTGGCTCTGGCTGTGAGTTGAGGCCGGCAGAGCTCACAGAGTTCTTGTAATGTGTCTGTATCCACCTTGTAGCTCTCTACAATCTCCAAATCATGTAACACATGGTAGGTCACCCCAGGCCTGAACACTCTCCTCCTTCTCGGCCTAGGCCTATCATCATCAGCACCAGCAGCATTGACTTCAGCCTTGAGCACATACAGATGTAGAATAGCTGCAGCAGCCCCTAGCATTATGTCAGTTAAAGGTTCCAAATCTCTAATCCAATGTTGAAGTATCAAGGGAAAACAGAATGTAGGCTGTATGCACACCTTATACATTTGTTTATTAGGACCAA
Source organism: Protopterus annectens (assembly GCF_019279795.1). Lineage (NCBI taxonomy): Eukaryota > Metazoa > Chordata > Ceratodontiformes > Protopteridae > Protopterus > Protopterus annectens. The sequence goes on from NC_056748.1 coordinate 106,978,913, forward strand.
CATCTAGTATTGGCTAATTTAAATGTCATTCACCTGCTTAAAATGTAATTGACAGGATTTATAACTCCTGTTGCAGTGCACATTGTTGCGTGCTGCCCAGCGACACACAGCAGAACACAGCTATGCATAATGACACCAAATCATGTAAAACAAAAATAATATTATCCCTTTTGTCATGATACATACAGAATATGGTAATTACAGGCAACTGTACTTCATTTCTATGAACTACAATGCCAGCACAGTATGATAAAAAGTTGACCTAGGCTGTACTTGAACACAAGGCTATCTGCACCATAGCCCAACACCTAACAGTCATTGTCACAGCACTAAAGTGGATTAGTGGAGTGCAACCCCACTTACCAGGTTTGCTCAATGATCAGATGTTCTCATTCAAGGAAAACACACACCGTGTAGGAGCCTACATGGATTGTACAGCTCTACATGGCACTGCTTTTTGTGATTCAACAAATCCACTGATTTTTTTACATCATTTACATAACAGCCGTGCCGAAACCCTGGGACTACATGTATAGTAGCCGTGTGAGCTGGGCAACAGCACTGGTACAAAGATTTAAAGATACAATGCAGGATGTTACTGTGATTGTTCTGACAATATAACATACCAAACATTTATTGTTTTTAAAACATTTTGCTCGTCGAGGCGCATTGTGCACATTTGTACTAAAATAAAAGTATTAATATTTATAGTCATTTTACACATATTCCAAATCCTGTTAGACATTCTCGGCCAGTAAATACCTGTTTTTACATGTTTATGGTAATTCTGTTCACATTTCTGGACTTTTCTATGCCCTTGTTTCTGTGTAGGCTCCTGTACACGGAAGATTTTCCCATACACTTCCAACACGGACACTGAGCATACACAGTTATGTGTAGGGTTGTTGGATTGCTCCACCATATTGGTTTGCTTCATTAGCATAAAATTCAGCTACTTATGCTGAAATTTGCATGCCACAAAACTTTCCTTTGGTGGGCATGAGTGTGCATATGCTTGTGTTCCCATACACGGAGTTTACTGAATCTAAAACACACTGCACCCATGTGTGCATCATGCAGTGATGCAGACATGGAAAAAAATGACCAGTAAGCTTTATTGAATTTGCACCATGGTTTAATATTTATTATCAAGCAACCATCTTTTATTTCAGATAACACCTGTATTCTAATCAACTTTCCAGTATATAGGCTTAACATAATGAAAAATACCAGTGTTCGCTATCACAACAGATTTTTTAAACAATTTGGAAATGCAGCATTAGGCTAGATGGTCTAAGTAATACGATTTCTTTCAAGGACTTATTTAAATCACAGTTTATTACATTGCCCACAATTCTTCACTTTGGCTTTTGATGGTAGGAATCTTGTAGCTGTGTAGGACTGCTTTATATGAGTTATATTATTCAGTCATCATTAAGGCTTTGCAAACACCACAGGCCTTACCACATCCTTATTTAACAGATGTAAAATGCTTCTTTTCATTGCTGTTCATGCAATATGATAAGTACCGTCTTTGCCATGGTTAGTGAACCAAATGGTATAAAATCCTTTGTTTTGACAGTTGTAGAGTACAAGAAAATAATTTCTTAGAATCAGCAGACCTTCATCTAACACTTATCACAATTGTTGCCAACTATACCTGCTGTTAGAGAATTACAGTTCAGTGAGTTCATTTGTGTCTTAACAACTGTCATTCCTGCAACATGCAAAAAAGGAATAAAATAAAACAGCTCCTAAAGACATGCATCTGTCAGAATCCAGCTTATAGATGAGCTAGATTTATTCATGCCACTAGTCTTTGAATTTTTTTCACTTCCAGGGAGGAATATTCAGCTTAGGCTATTTAAGCTTTATACCTCATAGAGACAATTTCCCAATATTCTTTAAGCTGACAGTACCAGATGGGATTTTGATTTCTTGCTCTCATTTCTGACATACTTAATGACGCAATTTGGAAATTACATTTTTAGTGTGTGTCTAGAAATGTATGACTAGTCAAAGTGCTAGAAATATGTCACTATAATATGCTCAGCTGTGAAATGAAAATTGTAGGTCACTTTCCCAAAAATAATAAACGTACTTTATAATTTTCTCACTCAATGGTTATAATGTTAACATATTTGAATATATGCAGTCTCCGACAGTTCTACCATGAACAAAGCCCCTGAAATGAAGATAACTGGCAGGATTTACAGTATCAAACAGCTGTCCACAAAAGGACATGTTACTATCAGTCACAAATCTATACTTCTGAAACTACTTGACTTTGTGGAATGTCTGCATCTTTAGGAAACACTAACTGACAGATGAAATTCCACATAACTAGGGGAAGAAATATGGCTAAAACCACAGATCCCATTTTTTCTGATTTAAGATTAAGTACATTAAGCACATTAAAATTTTACTTCGGAATCACAACCAAGTAAGAGTTTAGAGTCACAGTTAATTCATGTTTTTGCAGCACAAGCACACAGACAAATGATTAATACATGATCTTTCATAATGACATTAGTTAACCACAGTGAAGAGAAAGTGTTTCCTCTTCATCCCACTAGCACATAACTGTTTTTACAGTGGCCTACCCCCTACATTCTCCAAACTTATATATGTATATTTCTGTATATATATATCTCTGATATAAATACAGAAATGTATTTATTTATTTCAGTTTGTTTTACCAGGATGGTCCATTGGGCCCCGAGGAGCCCGTTTTCAATGGAGTCCTGGGGAGAAAAGCTCCAGAGAAGTACAAAATACAAGTGTGAATAATCACAAATACAGTAAAATACAAGTGAGAATAATCACAAATACAGTACAAGTAAAATACAAAGTAACAAGCTGTAATACAAATTCAGTTATAATTCAAGTAAAATAAGGTTGTTCCAATGGTTATAGTTAGGAGTTCTAAGACAAAAGGAGGCTAATAGTAGATGTATTAGCTTGTTGAGAGCAACTATGCTTGAGAAAGCTATGTAGAGTGGGAGCAGGAGCATTCCCATTGTGTGTTTAGGTGAGAGTGGAGTGAAGTTTTAAAAGCAGAGAGACTATTAGTGATATGGATGTGTGGTGGGAGAGAGTTCCAGTGGCGTACTACAGATAAGGATAGAAGATATTTGCCTAGTGGGCGAACAGGTTTATGTAGCTCAATTAGATTTTGGAAGTTGGATCTTAGATTTCTATTTGGTAGGTGCATTTGGAAGTTAGAACTAAGGGATGGGCAGAGAGAGGAACTAAAAATGAGTTTATGAGCTTGGATAAGTTGTGTATAGGTGAGGTAGTTGGGTAGCTCAAGTCAATTCAATTGATGTAGGGATATACAGTGATGGGTAGAGGATCTGTGACTAGCAGCAAATTTAGAAACTTTGTTGTAGCAGGAGGAGAGTTGTGATTTGAGGGAGGATAGTAGATTAGTAAGGATGGAGGCACCATATAGGTGGGAAGGGATAAGGTAAGTAGTAGCAAGAGTTATCCTGGCGGAAGGAGACATGAAGCGGTAGTGGTGGTAGAGCATGCCAAGTTTCTTGTGTGTTTTTTTGATGTTTACTTGAAGGTGGGTCTCAAACTTTAGTTGGTCGTCAATGATTACTCGTAATAGTTTTAGAGTGGAGACTCTTTTGAGAGGTGTGTTGTTTTGGCTGGTGATAGAGAATGAATCATTGTCTAGGATAGTGGTTTTGGATGGGGTGAATATCATTAGTTTTGTCTTAATTGCATTCAGTGCCAGGTGGTTTGCTAGCATCCATTGTTCAGTTGAAGAGAAGGCATCTTGAGTTAATTTTGCCAATGAGGAAGCAGAAGTGGCAGAGCATATCATTGCAGAGTCGTCAGCATATTGGATGAGTTTAGCATTAGGGATGGCAAGATGGAAGTCGTTAATGAAAATATTGAATAGAAGGGGACCCAGAATAAAACCTTGGGGCACGCCTGTGGGAGTGATTTGAAAAGGTGAACTAGCTTTTTTCCACTTGACTGCTTGTTGCCTGTCAGATAGGTAACTGGTGAAGTAGTTGATAGAGTGGGATAGGTTTAGTTTGGAGAGTTTAGTCAGGAGAAGGTTGTGAGAGATGGTGTCAAAAGCCTTAGAAAGGTCTAAGAGTAGGGTGGACACAGTGCGACCGGAGTCTCGGCCCTTGTTAACATTTTCAAAGAAGGAGAGGAGAGCAGTGGTGGTGCTATGTCCAGGTCAGAAACCATGTTGGGTTGGAGTAAGAAGCTTATTTCTTAGGAGATAGGGTAGAAGTTGTAGGTGGATGCACTTTTCAAGTAGTTTAGAAATAGGGGATAGGATAGCAATAGGACGGAAGTTGGAGATATTATGGTTGTTGCCTCCTTTATGAAGTGAGATAATATAGGCCATTTTCCAGAGCTGGGAGACCTGACATTCTGAAATTGATCTATTTATTAGTATGCAGATAGGGAGGGCAATGGCTTCAGCTGCTATTTTTAGGAAGTAGGAGCATATGTCGTCAAGGGCATTAGAACATGGTTTCAGCTTTAGTAGTAGTTTTTTATAGTAGAGACTGGGATGGGGTGCATGGAAAATTCAGGAAGTTGGGAGATGGAGTTAACAGAGGAAGAAGGGTTGTGTGGGGGGAGTGATGTGGGAAAGCAGAGTTATTACAGAAGGATGATGTTGGTTTGGCTACTGAGTCTATAAAGAAAGAGTTGAACTGGGAAGTTAGTTCTAAGTGGGAGGCATTTGGGTTACGGCAGGGTTTGTCTTTTGTACCTGGGTTGAGAAGGGAGGATATTCCATCCCAGAATTGTTTAGGGTTAGAGGTATGGTTGGTTTGGAGTGTGGAAAAATAGGTTTTGCAATCTGAGATAATAAGCTTTTTGACTTTATTGCGGAGAGTTTTGCATTCATTTAGGGTAGTTGTGGATTTAGTTTTGTGGTAGTGTTTCCAAGATCTATCACGGAGCTGCATGAAGAGTAAGGTATTCTTAGGTGGCCATGGGACTGGGTTGCTTTTTGTGCATTTTGTTTTCCAGGGAGCAAAGGAGTCAAGCAGATTTAAGAAAGTTGTATTAAAGTAGCTAACAGCATTGTGTAGGAGCAATGTTTTCAGTTGGTTCCAGTTAGTGCTTTTTAGCACTTTTGAGAATACAGTGGGGTTAAAGTTCTTTAGGCACCGGGTAGAGGTATAGGTATGTTGTTAGCTGCAGGGTGGAGGGAGTACAGTGGGAAAAAGTGGGAAGGTGGTCACCTAGTGGGTTGGGAAGGGTACCACTATTACTTATGTTGTGGGGATGTGAGACTAGAATCCAGTCTTGGGTGCTTCTGGAGAGGAAGTCTTTTGAAGGTCTGGTTACTGAGGAAATTAGTTGAGTGAAGTTGAAAAGATTTATATTTAGAGAGTTGGATGGTGATTGAACTGTGGCCCAGTTAATGTTGACATCACCCATGATTATAGTTTCATTTGTAATGTTGGCAGAAAACCAAGAGAGAATATCTTCTAGGATTGGGAAATTGTCTCCTGGGAGGATATAAAGGGGAACAATGCAGATAGATTTATGTTTATTAATCTGGAGAAGGATTGGGTGCAGTGGTTAGTATTGCCACCTCACAGCAAGAGGTTCTCCGGTTCGATCCTCGGCTGGGGTTACTTCTGTGCGGAGTCTGCATGTCCTCTTTGTGGTCATGTTGGTTTCCTCCAGGCGCTCGGGTTTCCTCCCACATCCTCCCACATACTAAAGACATGCTGTAGGCGGCCCTAGGCATGAGTGTGTGTGTGTGTGTGTGTGTGTGTGTGTGTGTGTGTGTGTGTGTGTGTGTGTGTGTGTGTGTGTGTGTGTGTGTACCTTCGGTGGAAGGTTGGGCACTGGGCTGGCAACTCGACACCATAAAACTCCACTGCCAATCATGAGGGGACAGGTGATCCACTGTGGTGACCCCCAACTGGAAAAAGCCAAAAGAAGAAGATGAATCTGGAGAAGGACTGGGATTAATTCAGAGTTGCCAAATTTGGGAAAAGGTTTGGTGTAGGGATTAAATAGGAGGGATGAGGTGTAGAGGAGAGCAACACCTCCACCTTTTTTGTGTGGTCTGTCTATTCTAAGAATGCAGTAATTGGGTGGTATTAATTCTTAGTCCTTTATATGGGGTTTTAGCCATGTTTCAGAAATGGAGAGAATATCTGGTTTATTATGGATGAGCCAGGCATGAAGGTTGGGGATTTTATTACAAACGCTCTGGGCATTCAAGGCTGTGAAACACAGAGAAACAGGGTTTAGTATTGGGATAACAGGACAGCAGTGAGGCAAGACAATGAAAACACTAGTACAAAAGTTGTTCTAAATATCTACCAACTATGGTTATAGTATGAAGTGTTTTATAGGGAAAAGAGAGTTTCAGAAAGTTCAGAAAGGAGGCGTTAACCAACTACGGTCAAGGTATGCTAAGTTCTACAGGGGTAAGAGGTAACAGAGAGATTGGAAAAGACACAGTTGAGCAAGAGGGCAGCAGGAATACAGAGCAGTAAAGGGTAAGATTGATACAAGACACGCAAGTGCCTAATCATACAAGTAGTTGTAGGAACAAGAACCAAAAGTAGCAGGATGATAAACAACCACAAACAAGATATTAACAAGCAGCTTGTTGTATGTGGCACTAATTTATCACTAGCAAAAAAAAAAAAAAAAAACATGGGCCCCAACAGCAGGGGTTAAGTTCAGATATGGATTTGCGATATGCAGCAAAAAGAAGCAGCATTTAGACATTAGCAAAAAATCCTATAACATTATATAGACAGTTCCATGTTCACAGATGTTATAACCCAGTAATGTAATCAAGCTACAGCACAAAGCAACACTTACTGGCTAGCACACAAGTGGCTGTACAGTGGGGCAAAGGTCTGCAGTAAAAATGGCGCCACAGGTAGCACCACTAATATATAGGCATCAGGGGAAGATTGGGAAGTAAAATGGGGGAGGGGACAAGGAGGAACTGCGTGGAGGTAAGGAGGAAGACCAGGTGAGGTATAGAACCAAGCTGGGGAAAGAGGAGGAGCAGCCAGAACCAATCAGTGACACAGTCGCTGTCTTTAATGCTGAGCTGCTGGTAACCTAGAGATAAGTGTGTTAATATGACTTATTTCAGATTAGAAGCTCAAAGCAGGGATAACAGCTTCATGCTGGCAACTCTCAAAAAACAGTCACCAGAAAAATAAAGGAAAAAAAAAACAAGTGAATGAGAGCTATTGGGCTAAAGAATGGGGAATTGCTTGGGAATGAGTGGGCTTATTCTGTCACCTAGTGGCATCTCTAGTGCTATTCAGCTTTACACAATGCAAAAGTAAAATTGGATCAGGGTTTCAGAAGTACAACAGTAGTGGCCAGCTGGTATCCACACCACAGATAATACTAACATCCAGACTGACAATGGCTAGGCAGTTTTAACAATGTTCTTTTCTTATTTGAAATACAAATTAAAGCACCTACATGCTAACTTTTTATAGCAGTGATGCCGATAAGGCAGGAGCATTGTCCATCCAGGCAAAGTCTTCCTTAGGGGAGTTAGGTTTTGCAAGATGGTTTCCACAAGGTTGGGGAAAGCACCCAAATAATAATAGGGCTTAGTAGGATGCTAACTTTTTATAACAGTGATGCCAGTAAGGCAGGAGCAATGTCCATTCAGGCAAAGTCTTCCTTAGGGGACTTAAGTTTTGCGAGGTGGTTTCCACGAGATGTATATACATACGAGAAATATACATATTATGTATTTATATCTGATATATCGATATAGCTATCTCTTGCTCTCTCTTTTTCTGTATACATACATATATATATATATATATATATATATATATATATATATATATATATATATATATATATATATATATATATATATATATATATATATAGGTCTACTTTAAAACATAAACATTTCATAACACTGAAATTCATAACATTGAGGCCAAAACATTGAAATCCCAAAACACTGAAAACCCAAAACAACAAAAACTCAGAACACTAAAATGTGCTTCATAACACTGAAAACTACAACACACATGTAAATAACATCCCCTCCACCTATAACAACATCTAACTAACTAACACACTTTCTACTACATTTCTGCAGGGGGCAAGCCCATCTGTACCTCCCACACCCTCTGTAAATTAAATATACCAACCTCAAGATCAGACTACAATGGAAAAAAAAAATAATTTCCTAACCTCAATGTATCATGATCACCATACAGTGAAGTTAGGAAATTAACTTTTTTTCCACTGTAGTACGATCTTGGAGTTGGTATATTTAATGTACGGGGGGGGGGGCAGAGCCCCCCCTGCAGAAACGTAGTAGAAAGTGTGTTAGTTAGGTGTTGTTAAAGGTGGAGAGGATCTCATTTACGTGTGTTTTGTAGTTTTTAATGTTATGAAGCAAAGTTTCAGTGTTTTGAAGTTTCATTGTTTTGGGGTTTCAGTGTTTTGCATTTTCGATGTTATGGTCTCAATGTTATGAATTTCAACTTTATGAAATTTCAATGTTTTAAAGTAGACCCATATATATATATATATATATATATATATATATATATATATATATATATATATATATATATACAGAGAGAGAGAGAGAGTCACTTCAGAACATTGAAAGCCTATAACACTGAAATTCAAAACATTGGGACCAAAATCTTGAAAATTCAAAACACTGAAAACTCAAAACATTGAATCCCATAACACTGAAAATACATAGGAAACCAACATTTAATGTGTCAGCACAACTACATACAGAAAAAAACAAACCAGGTTACACTTCTCCAATTATAAGCAGGAGGCAAGCCACCCAGCACCACCCATTTGGAGGGCTGCACCCCCAACACACACACACACACACACACACACACACACACACACACACACACACAGGTACTTAAATATATCTACTCCTAGATCACACTACACAGAATAAAACAGCAAAAATACCATTATAGGCTTTATGACTGCCTTTTTAAATTGTAAAAAAATATATCCTCAACCTTCTCTTAGAAACACTACTTCACTGTCAAAATATTACACATTACTATATATCTCTCAAATACTTACCATAGGTATTAGGAAAATGTGTGTTTGAATATATAAGAAATGATAGTTTAAAAGCAAAGTAGTATATAATGCATTTTATTCTATTAATCATATAACAGAAAGGATTAATTCATGTGTAAATGTAAATAGTTTTGAAACTGCAGTGTTGCTTGAGGCAAGCTGACCTTCAACCCTGGCAGATGCTAGCTTAGCAAGTTTTAATGTTTATGCTTTTCACAAGTGATTATCTGCTGGGTCAGGAAATTAAATGTGTGAAATAATGAAATCTTCTGCTCTTTCCTGCTGGGATGATTTGGCCTTGTATATATGTTACTGAGATAGCATGCAGCTTGTGGGAAAGTGTAACAGTGAACATAGATGTGTATTAAAAGACTGAATCTGCTATTGTATTCAAACTGATATGAAACCTTGAAGAAGTAACTTTACAGAAAGACATTATGTCTGACCAGGTGGATAGCAAGGCCGTATTGTTACCAGAGGAAAACTTTTTTTAAAATATACAGCATCAGCAGTTTTTATGAATAGAGGACTGTAAGATAAAGTGATATAGATGCCCTGTGACATACCACATCAGTAAGGTGGGCACAGCTTGAATGTTAAACCTATATAAAATTGTGTGCTTCCTGTTTCATGTTAGACAAAATTCTGTACTTGTACGTTTTTTGCCTCCTGGTGTACACTAGTAAACTTTTGAATCTGAACCTCCTGTGTATTGAATTCTTGATTTTATTTAACAGTTTGGTCCTTCGGACCGGAATTCCCTCAGACAGCTGCAGATCAGAGTCTACCGGTGGTCGAATACTGCGCAGGAGAAGTTACCGAAATGGTTCTTCTTGGGTGAAAAGACCTCCGACTGAATTGTCGTTTAAAGAGGCTGGCCACTTTCTGATCTGTGGCCGAAGAGCGGATATGGACGATTCAATACCGGAGGCTCAGGTAGGAAGAATTTGCCTTTTTTCCGTTTTAGATTAGGGACTAGGTTACAGTATATTGTTGTCAAGATTTGTTTTGCAGATCAGGGACAAAAGGAAGTACTGTATATTTGGTCATAGATCAGGGTAACAGAATAAGGTAGGCAGTCATTCTAGATAAACTGTGAAAAGGAACTGAGAACTTGATATCACGTGATAAAAAAAAAAAAGGGGGTTACGTAACATTTTCTTTGCCATGGAAAATCAGTGCACTAAACCATCGCGAGATCCGCCCCTAACCGAAGACGCAAAATACATGCAATTACAACGTTCTGATAACGTTAGGTATTATACGAAATGGGTTAACAAATATGAATTTGATGGTAAACTAGATAAAACTTCACTAGTTAAACTCCTTAAGCAGCTTAAATCTGATGCAGGAGGTCAGGCAAAAAAGCAATGCCAATTAGGCATTCCTCAGGCACACAGGTGGATTGAGGAAGCAAATCGTAGAGAACAGAAGCTGAAAAATTCAAAAACATTATTTTTAGACAAAGAAGATAATAACTTGGTAATAGCAACAGCTCCTCCTCCTCTTCCCTTGCCCCCTCCCTTACCCTTTTCAGGATATGAAGCGAGTGAACAGGCTGGTCCGCCTCCACGTTATCCTGAAGTTTCAGCAAGACCACAACCATTTGTTAGAGATCCTATTGGAACTAGGTCCCAAGCACGTAAAACAGATAGGGACACAGAATCATATCAAATAGAGAGAAACCTACAGGATGAGAGTGAGGAAGAAATATGCCCACTTATAGAAGTTCCAAATCCTCAGGCAGGACAGGAAGGGCAAAATCCAACACTCTTAGTATATAGAACATGGACACCGGAGGATATCCGGAAAGCTACTGAGGGAATCCCCCATCCGAAAGTTAATTTTACGAAATTTTTAGAAGATTTACAAGGCATGAGATTGAGTTACCATTTGAATGGGGAAGAAGTAGAAAAAGTAGTAAGACAAATTATAGGTCCAGATTGGCACATGATTTGTGGCACCTGGAATCCTCGTAATGCAGAGCTTAAACCACTCCCACATAGTGACGCAGAGTTAGACAACAGAGTGAAAGGTCTTACAGACCGAATCTCTGAGAAATGGAAACCTAGAGCAGACTGGACTTGCATTAATCAATACATACAACAGGAAAATGAGACAATAGATGGGTACTATGCTAGATTATTAGAATTTTTTAATAATCATAGCGGTATGACGGTTCCTGAGAACCAAACGAATGATTCCCCGTATGAACAATTGAAAAATGCATTTTTGAAAGGTTGCATTGCACCTATTAGTAGCTTCATTACGAAGCATATGATAGACCATCGAACAGGGAGGCTACAAGCCTTACTTGAATACGCTAGACATGCTGAAAGACATTTTAATAGTAAAAAGAAAAAGAAGGCGCAAGTCTTCACTGCTGAAGACGGAGCTGAAGTGTTTGTATTACAGTCAGGTAAAAAGGGCAAGAAGAATGCCCAGGGAAACAAACAGTCTGACAAAAGATCAGAAGATTTTGAAGAGAGGAAAAAGAGAGGTGAATGCTTCAAGTGCGGGAAAAGGGACATCTAGCAAGGGATTGTAAGCAAAACAAAAAGATAATTACAGAAGATAAGGGAAATGAGGACTGACTATATGATAGTGAAGATACATCATGTGAAAGTCAGAAATCATCAGGAAAAGTTAATAAACAGAAAACAAATGTAAATGTGATAGAAGGAATAGAGGAAGTGCAAGTAGATATGGAGGATGAAGAAAGTGAAAATTTGGACTTAGCATTATTGAGCTTAGAGCTCTATTTAGCAGATACGAAACCGGAAGTTACACTTCTGGTGGTGGGAAGGGAAGTCAAATTTGTGTGTGACTCAGGAGCATCACAGACTTTGATACACCCCTCCAAGTTACCAGAACATTCCGAATCACCTGATTATATACTAGTAAAAGCAGCAAATGGGCAGCTATACAGGGAACCACTTTCCCATGATATAGCAATAACTGACCCTGTTTCAGGTATGACCCAGAGAAGTAAAATTGTTGTTTCTGCAAAGTGTCCAGTAAACCTATTGGGCATGTACCTTATGCAGATATTTGGCATAGCAGTAGTTCCAAGTGTACAAGGTATGGAGGCGCAGAGGCAAATGGATACCTTTGTAGTGCGGTGGGAGGGTGAAACTTTTTACTGGTACAGCCAGGACCTAGTCACGACTGGTCCAGGGGCAGTAACCGAGGAACTGATGAACGTAGCCATCAGTAAAGCCCCCTCCCTTGACAATGATCGACAGCATTTGCTACACTGTACTCTATACTACTGTACTACACCAGGACCTGATAGAGAATATGAGCAAGAATTGTTTAGAAATCGTGCAACTAGACTAGTATTGCGTACTTTGTACTGGGATACTGAGGGGAACAGTGTAGTCAGCTGTTCATTACCTCAAGAATTCCTTGCATTATATAGATCAAATTGATTACCACATGTCAGCTTGACAAAGAACAAAAGTGTAAAATGGGCAGACTTAGGAGAAAAAGTAACAAGATGGGAGAAACAGACTGATTTAGAACTATCAGAACAAGGGATACAAAAACAAAAACTGAATTGGTTGACACAGACGCATCCAGCTGTTCACTTGCAATCTAGCGAGGACAGCTGATTAGCATTTTTATTAGAAGAAGAAGAAAAGGCCTTATGTGAAATTCCAACAACTCTTTGATCAACAGTCAAGTCAGATGTAGGACTTATTCAAACAGCAGGACCAGTTACAATTACCCCAAAGTCAGCTTTTAGACCACAGAAAAGACAATACCCTTTGAGAAAGGATGCAGAAATAGGAATTAAGCCTATAATAGCAGCATTACTCAAAGAAGGAGTACTAGTAGAATCTCCTGATTCACCATGTAATACACCCCTATTTCCTGTTAAGAAAGCAAACGGGGAATGGCGGATGGTACAAGATTTACAAGCTGTAAATAATGCAGTAATACCTAGAGCACCTACGGTGCCAGACTCACATACTTTGTTAAACGATTAAAAACAGCAACAGAAGTATTTCTCTGTGGTAGATATCAGCAATGCTTTCTTCTCGATACCTATACATCCTGATAGTCAATATTGGTTTGCATTTACATTTCAGGGTAAAAGGTATACATATACTCGACTACCACAGGGATATTGTGAGAGCCCAACAATATTTGCACAAGAAATGGCTAGCAACCTGGCAAGGTTTACCCCACCAGGAGGTAGTCAAATTCTACTTTATGTAGATGACATCTTGCTAGCAGCCCCCACCCAACAACAATGCGGGGAGGATACTGTATCGTTATTAAAATTTTTAGCAATACAAGGAAAAAAGTAAACAAAAGTAAGTTACAACTTTGGAGAAAACAAGTTAGATACCTAGGATATGTAATATCCAATGAAGGTAGAATATTAGACGAGGAGAGAAAAACAGCAATTTTGCAAGCACCCAAACCAGCAACCAAGAAGGAAATGATGTCTTTCTTGGGTACAGCTAATTTCTGTCAGAGCTGGATACCAAATTATGCTTTGGAATCTGCTCCACTGACTGACTTGATATATAAGACACCAATGGCAGCACAAGATATTTTACAATGGACACCCGAAGCAGAAACGGCTTTCTGCAGGTTGAAGCAGTTGATAGCTTCTTCATTAGTTTTAGGACTTCCAAATTATCACAAACGGTTCTTTCAGACCGTAGATTGCAAGCAAGGATATATGACGTCAGTATTGATGCAACAACATGGGGACAAGCAATGCCCCATAGCCTATTATTCATCGCAGTTAGACCCAGTGGTGTGATCTTTGCCTCACTGTGTACAAGCAGTAGTTGCAGCTGCAATGGCAGTACAGGCTTCGGCCTCAGTGGTGTTATTCCACCCTCTCACATTGAGAGTGCCTCATGCAGTTGCAATAATTTTACTGCAAGAAAAAGTGGCATATCTTTCTCCTGCTAGACATCTTTCATGTATGACTATACTGCTGAGCCAATCTCATATGACAATTGAATGATGTATGACATTAAATCCATCAACATTACTTCCAACTCCTGCGGATGGTACACCACACAGCTGCCTACAGGAAATTGAACAGTTAGCTTTGCCTAGACAAGATCTCACAGATATGCCCTTGGATAATGCTGAGGTGACATATTACATGGATGGCTCATGCAGAAGGGGTCCTACAGGAAAGAATCTGGTGGGGTATGCAGTAGTTACAGACAGTGAAATTCTAGAAGCCCAATCCTTACCACATAACTTATCTGCACAAGCAGCAGAATTGATAGCTTTGACGCGGGCATGTACTTTAGCAAAAAACAAGTGTGTAACCATATATACTGATAGTCAGTATGCTTTTTCTACAGTACATGTATTTGCGCAACAATGGAAAAATAGAGGAATGATAACATCTAGTGGAAAACCTATTAATCATGCGCAATTTATTTTGGAGTTATTAGAATCTATTCAGTTACCTACCAAAGTAGCTATTTGTAAATGTGTAGCTCATACAAAACAACAGGATAAGATTTTGAAAGGCAATGCACGAGCTGATGCAGCTGCAAAGCAAGCAGCCTCAGGCTCAGAAACTTTACTTTTGAATGAGGAATTACAACCCTCTGAGATTTTAGATTTAGACATATTAAAAACAATGCAGACGCTTACTACAAAAGCAGAAAAACAAAAATGGGTAAAACGAGGTGCAATTCTTGAGAATGGACTGCACATTTCCAAAGAGAGAAAACCGATATTGCCATCTAATTTATTTAGATATGCAGCTTTGTTGAGCCATGGGCAGTGCCATGTCTCAAAAGGGGGGATGGTACAGTTAGTAAACTGAATATTCCAAACATACGGATTCACAAATTACACACAAAAATTTTGTGCAGCTTGTCATACTTGTAACAAACACCATGCACAAGGGGCATTTAAAACCAAGCAAGGAAGTTTTCCTATACCACCATATCCATTCCATACTATTTGTATGGATTTCATAGAATTGAGTAAGTGTGAAGGGAAGAAATACTGTTTAGTTATTGTAGACATGTTTTCCAAAAGGGTAGAAGCTTTTCCAATCAAAAACCCGGATGTAGCAACAGTGGCGAAAGCCCTGATAAAAGAAGTAATCCCTAGATTTGGCATTCCGGAAAGGATTTATAGTGATAACGGCACACATTTCATGAACCAGACAATTCAGCAACTTGGGAGATTTTTTGGTACCTCCTTAAAGAACCATTGCGCTTACCACCCACAGTCAGCAGGACTGGTGGAAAGGTACAATGGTACCCTCAAAAATAAACTTAGGAAGTTAGTTGAGGAGATCCAAAAGAATTGGATACACTGTCTGCCTTTGGCACTGCTGAGTATGAGAACAGTTCCAAATGTGAAGGGTTTGACTCCCTTTGAAATGTTTTTTGGGAGAGCATATTATGTGCCTCAGTGGAAAGCTCTCATGCCTGCAGAGCAAGAGGCTGACAGTTCATTAGCTAGTTATATGAGGAAACTGTTAACAAATAAATCTGTTTTGCAGTTTAACTCTTTTTCAGATAAGGAACAGACCAGACCGGTGGAAGCAGTCTTGGCCCCAGGGACGTTTGTGTGGCTGAAAGTGACAAAAAGGAAGAATTGGGTGAGTCCAAAGTGGGAAGGACCATACCAGGTTCTGTTGGCAATGCCTACTGCAGTCAGAGTGGCCGAGAGGACGTCCTGGGTTCATTTGACACACTGCAAACCGGTAAAGAACTTTCAACTTGATAAAAACTTTGTGACTGATACACAACCAGACCAAGATGGCCAAAAACAAAGCGAATAGAAATTTAGATCAACCCCAGAGATGTTGCATAATCATTTTGTTGAGTATACATTTATTGACTGTAATTGTGACAATTTTCCTCTTGTTGTGGTTTATCCTACACACAACCACACAAGTGAAAGTGAGAAGGCGTGACGAAACGTCTATAGACTGGCATCCAAATTTTAACACATACCTAGCCATGAAACGTGTATATGCAGAGACTATGAACATTTCAAATTGCTGGGTTTGTACAGCTATACCAACAGCATATGGAGGACTGATAATGTCCGCTGTCCCTTTGGGGATAAATGAGACTTGGAAGAATTTACTCTTCGATACAGAAACTGTGAGATCACAGGACAAAATAGCTTTATTTTTACCTGTCACACAAAAAGGAATTGTATGTTTTTATAAAAATGATACTCTCCAGGTGGGCTGGAGCAATTGTAATATAACCATATCTTACCGATGTTATATTAAGAATAGTAATGGCAATACTTTTTGCAATACTAATTATGACTCATATTTGAACTCATTGAAAACAACCATGAATGACATTCGCAAGAATCCAGTTTTGTTTAAACAATTGTCAGTTATAGATCACAAAATGTTTCATGCAGGGCTAATGCATATTAGTACTAAAGCAGAAAACTGTTATTTTATTTGTGGGAAAAAGGCATAAAAATGGTTACCTGAGAAATGGTCCGGCAGTTGTTTTTTGGGTTATTTGGTTCCGGCAATAAGACATACTGCAGAATTACCTTTGGATAAGATACGAAACATGAGAGAAGCAGCCCGAAAACCCGAAGGTCCAGTTGAAAAACCTGTGAATCCAGTTGGAAAGATCGAAGCTGGCTGGAAAGACCATAATACCGTGAAAGACAAAAGCAAATTGACTCATATGGACTTGAGTGACCGTGTTATATCTTGGGCAGGAATATTCCCAGCCTATAGAGCAGTCAAATCGATCTGGGAGCTGAGGAAGTTGTCAAAACTTCTCGAAGTAATGAGTAATGCAACTTTTTCTGCCCTAGAACTGGTGACTGATGAACTGAATGCAATGAGAACTGTTGTGCTACAAAATCGAATGGCTCTTGACTTCACCCTAGCAGCGAGAGGTGGTACGTGCGCGCTTATCAAAGAAGAATGCTGTGCATACATACCAGACAACAGGCATGAAA
>NC_056748.1:107000937-107088437 GCF_019279795.1 Protopterus annectens
GTAGAGTAATATATATATATGGCTTCACTTCAGAACCCTGAAATAACTGAAATAACACAATATTGAACTTCATAATCCAGAACTCAAAATCCTGAAAATTCAAAATCCTGAAAACTCAAAATCCTGAATCACAAAATACTGAAAATATACAGGGCACAAAGAATGACAATATTCTAGTACAAGGGCACAGAGAAACACATACAAGACAAGGGATAGCACTTTTCACCAAGTATGGGCAGGGGTACAAGCCCCCCTGCACCTCCAAAATTACACGCCACAGAAAATAATGGCAAACATACCATCACATGTGTTCATGACTGCCTGTTGTAACCTTAGTAACATTCCCTTTTAACTTGCTATACTACAACATAATGCATGATAGTGTAGTGAAATGCAATCTTGGAGTTGATATATTTGAGTAGCAGGGGGTGTGTGGTGTACAGCACCCCACATGGAGGATGCAGGGGGCCTTGCCGACCTGCTTATATTTGGTGGATTGTAATCTGGTTTGTGTTGTTCATTATCAGTATATATATATATATATATATATATATATATATATATATATATATATATATATATATAGATATATATGTATCTATATATATAGATATACACATATAGATATATATATATATATATATATATATATATGTATATATCTGTATATATATATATATATATATATATATATATACATATATATATATATATATATCTATGTATGGTTTCACTTCAGAATCCAGAAATATCACAATCCTGAATCTTCATAATCTGGAAGCCCAAACTCCTGAACCTATATATATATATATATATATATATATATATATATATATATATATATATATATATATATATATCTATATATCTATATATCTATATATATATATATATATATCTATATCTATATATATATAATTATATATATATATATATATATATATATATATATATTTATATAGATATATATATATATATATATATATATATATATATATTTATAGCTATAGATGTAGGCATAACTATAGAAAGCTAGATATAGATATATTGATAGATAGCTATAGTTATATATTTAAGGAACCCAGTCATCTCACAATAATGTGGAAATGATAAACTCCCTCATTAAAGCACACATTAGTCTTGCACAAATAGTGATCGCACTGTGTTTAAGAAACTAACCTTTACTCTCTGCTTACATGTGATTTCTTTCTATCAATGTGTTTAAGGAAGTTAGAAGATAGTCAACTGATCCTCGATTACCTGTGCAGATAAGCTGAGTATCACCAGAAATGGTATTTTGAAATAGGAATGATTTGGGCAGCTCTCCATGGCCCATAGTTCCAAGGGTACCCTTGACCACTGGCTACACAGTATACTGGCCAGGCTATACATCTAAACTTACAACAATTTCCTTTAAAACTGATCCTATGTTCAGCACTGTTAACTCATTTTTAGTTAACCTGTGTTCTGAGCTCAAAAGATACTTACAATGTCTGCATTTTTTAAAAAGTAGTTGCAACTCACCAAAAATATTTTTATGGAGGTATGTTCACAGATTTGAATTATGCGCTCTGACCTGCACCGCTTACTGCTTATATGCTGTGTATGCACAAGCAGCTGGCAATGGTATTATTTAAAATAGTTTATTTATAGGTTCATAGGTAGGTACTAGGCTATTGGCCCTAGGGCCTATATAAGCCTAGCCAAAAAGGTAACCTGGCTTTCTCCACCAAAGAAAATTATCTTCATGTGCCCCTGACGAGCAGAGCCACAGAAGTGATCCCCGGGGTGAATTTCCTATCTTCCATCCAATCATCAAGATTTTTCTTGAAGAGTGCTATGAGAAGCTTTGTTTGATATAGATATGTAGTTTGTTCCAGAGTATGGGAAGTCTCTGGGACAGGAATCTATCCCTCCAGCATGTTCTGTTTATTGTGGTGACAAGGTTTAGGTCCCTAGAGTGTGTAGCTCAGACGGATTGGGATTTCATTAAGTGGAGCATGTCCAACAGCTCTGGGTTTGACATAGCTTTGTATGTTAGGCAGAGATCACCTCTGAGTAGGCGATATGCGATGGAGTAAAGCTGGAGTTTTTTGAGACAGTCTGCGTAGGGCATCTGTTGAGGCAGGTAATCCTTTTTGTGAGGTATTTCTGTGGCCTTTCCAGTTGTTGTAGATGTCTTGTGAGGTACATACCAAAAGGAATGCTGTATTCTATAATGGGTCTAATGAGTGATGAGTAGAGGGGAACAATGACCTCTTTTTTCTTGGATGAGAAACCTTTTGTTATAAGGTGTGCCATGTAGAAGGATTTCCTGACTACGGTGGCAATGTGATTATCAAAGAAGAGACCTCTGTCCACCTGTGTCCCAAGGTCTCTTATCACACTTTCAGTGTTAAGTAGACTGCCACCTATGTGGTAGCTCATGGGTACAGAGTTTTTACCAAAGGGGATGACAATGCACTTTTTGACATTGAGCTTGAGGCCATGGCTTTGACACCAGGAATCTGTCTCAGTGAGGCCCTTTTTAGGATGTCCACATCGTTAGGAGTTTTGATTATGGCTCCTAGTTTGGAGTCATCTGCAAACTTCATTAGCCAAAGACCTTCTGTGTTAGCCTGTACTTCAGAGAAGTAGATACCAAACAGGAGAGAACCCAGGACTGAACCCTGTGGTACTCCACTTGTCACTGGTCTGAAGTCGGATTTGGAGTCTGCTACTTTCACAGTGTGGGTTCTGTCAGTGAGCCAGTTCGCAAATCATCTTGTAACATAGGGATTTATACCTAGTTTAGTGAGTTTGTCTATAATTCCAGAGTTGGGGATGGTGTTGAAAGCCTTGGTGAGATCTAGATAGGCTGTGTGAACCACTTTACCCTCATCTACTGCTTTGTTGACCACTTCAAAGAAGTTTATCCAGTTTAGGAGACATGATCTGCATTTACAAACCTGAACTGTGTGGGGTCCAGAATTTGGAGATTACCAATGTCATTGTTTATAAGTTCCAGGATGATACATTCCATAGCCTTGCAGAACAGGCTCGTCAGGCAAATGGGGCGGTAGTTCCTGGGGTCCATGGTGGCTCCTCCTTTGTGGAATGGGATAGCCATCGCTGTGCACCATTCAGTGGGCACAAAGCTTGATGTGAGGCTATGATTTAACATGGTACTTAGGTGGGGTGCCAGTTCGTTCTGTAACTCATGGAGAACACAGCCTGGTATGTTGTCAGGTCCCATGGATGCTGTGTTCCTGGCTTTGGAGAGTATGGTTTTTACCCTTACAGCCGTGATTACAGGAACTTTGCATTCTTCTGGTATAGAGATGAGCTTTTTAGGGGGTGAGAGGGGGGTAAAGTTAACAATTGACCTATCTGCCAGGTTGTTGGCAATATCATTTGGTTCTGTATATTTAGTGCCATTGTGCTGTAACTCAGAGCAGATCTGAGTGTTGCCATTGAGATTCTTGACATAGCTATAGAATGCTTTGTGTTTGTCTTTAGAATTAGTGGTCATTTTGTAACTAGCTTTGGAGGATTTTGTGAGGGATCTCAGCTTCTTACTCAGGCTGACCAGGGAGTTCCTCCAATCCTGGGATTTTACTCTTTTTTGCAAACGTTTCTTTGTTCTGTTGTAGAGTTTGTTTATGGCAGGGGACCACCAGATTGACTTCCTTTTATTGGAGGATAGCATCTTAGTTTTGTTAAGAATTGCACGATCCATGCACTCGTATAAGTGCTTATAAAGTGCATTTGTGTAGGATACAGCAGTCGTACCTCTATTGTCCATCTGCATGGGTGTTGTGAAGTTTGCCACTTCTGTCTTAAGAACTGTGAAGTTGGTTTTGGAGAAATTTTTTACGGTGGTTTCCCTAATGGGGGGGTGGATGTGGATGTCTAGGGTGATTAGCCTGTGGTTGGATCTGACCAAGGAAGAGTTGAACTCTGGTGTGGAACACCGGTTTCCATTGTTGGTAATAACCAGGTCTAGGATATTGCTGCCCCTGGTGGAGGTGTGGATAAGTTGATCCAAGGCATTGGAATTTATAAAATCCAGAAAATGTTGAGCAAATGAGTTGGTACATATGTAGTTTTCCCAGTTAATGGTGTGGTTGTTGAAATCACCCATTATTAGGTTGTTAGGTTGTACCCTAATATTTTCCAGTGCATCAAGAAATGAGGAGTGGGAATTCTGGGACATGGTGGGGGATCTATAGCAAGCTAGAATTTGGATTGCTGTCTTGCCCAGACTTAGTTGCACTTGGATAATCTCGGATGCATTATGCTAAGAAACTAGCCTGGAGTTGTGGATATCCTTAATGAATATGGACATGCCTCCACCTTTAGTGTTTTGGTGCAGATTAGGTGGCCGAAAGGTGTGATATGAATTATAGCCTGGTGATGCAAGAGTGCTCTCTGGAGCCTTCAACCAGGTCTCTGTCACTGCACAGATGTTGATGTTCTCCATTTTAAGGAGTGCCTCGGGTGAGTGCATTTTGAGGTTTAGACTTCTAGCATTGAGTAGCAGTACCCTCAGATTTTGCTTGCTTGTACCTGTTAAGGTGGTGAATCTGTCATTTGAACCTTGCCTAAAAATGGCACTATGGTGATGGCAAGAGACTTTGCCAGTGTCTGGAATCCCAACGGTGACAGTTGCAGGCCATCTCTGGCAAAGCTTCATGGTCTGTCGATCATGTCATCCCAGGCACACAGATACTGGATCCCCTTAGAATGAAACCAGAAGCTTAGCCAATTGTTGAAGTCAATTATTTTGCCCTTGCACTGTGGTATCATTCTGGCTGATGGCAAGATGCTGCTCAAGGCTAGCACCATACCTGCCTGGGCTACAAGAGTGGACATCTCCTCCATGTCTCTTTTCATGTTGTCCAGGGAGGTACGTCTCAGGTCATTCACACCAACATGGACAATGACAGAGTCATATTTGTACTTGTTGTGGAGTAACCTGAGTGTGTGCTTTATGTGGTGGATCCTGGCACCTGACAGGCAGCTGACAGTAACTTTCTCCTTGTTTAGCCTGGTGAGTGGAACATCAGTGTGCCTGACTACAGAGTCATTTTTATTTGTTTACTTTTAGTCTTATGTGTGATACTGATAGGCTGGCATAACTTAATGGATATAGATAGCAAGCAGATATTGAGGTTATCTGTTTATTCTTATTTCCTTTTATTTAATAACTGGGTAGAGATTATAGCACTGATGTAGTTGGACCCTTTTCACATCTTGTCTTTAGTCATTGAACCTAGGTGATACTTAAACAACTGTCACTGATGGTGTTTAATGTGCTAATTTTGCTTCTCCTTATAATTTTTTCTGGTGAAAAGTGTCAGGCATCTTGTTCAGGAAATGTGCATTGGCACAAAACCTGTCATTCTATTAACCTTTAAACTGAATAAGAAAAAATATATCTAAAAAAATGTGTGCGCTACTGTTTATGCTTGTATGTGTCCCTGTATGTACATAGGGTGAATCTGCATTGTGCTCATACATACTTTATTAGGTATTCACACTGTGAATGTAAAAGTGCATGTGACGAGGAATGTAAAGTGGGTTATCTCAGTCGTTAGAGAGACATAATTATAAATGAGAAACCACCATGCAGTTTTTGTTATTTCTATTCTAAAACAAAAATAATGTGTAACAGAAACAACATTTATTTTGTCCCCTTTCTTTGCCTGTAACATATTTTTGTTGCTTACTGCAGTTTTGGTTATGCCCTTGTCCCTGATTTTGTAATGTCTCTTGACTCTGCCTCAGATGTTTGGTTTGTGCCTCATAAAATTTGTGGTTTTCTGCCAAATTACTGAGGTCTACAGTCACTAAGTATTGGGGGGGGGGGGCAGATTTGCTGTAGAAGAAAGCTACTTATCTTCTTTTTTCTCATTTTGTCAGTACTCACTTTAAAGTCAGGCTTTATCATGCATTTTATGAAATATGTTGGAATATTTATTTTCTAGATACTCCCTGGGATTCAATAATGGCTACTCTAAGTGTACACTATGTGTATTCTGTTCTGAGTGAACAGACAACACAGGCATAACTCACACCTTCTTCCTCCTAATTTTAATTTCCCTACTGATTTTCTTGCAGCTTTAAATACTGACAAAAATTTGCAAAGGGAAGTGTAGACTACATGTACACTTAGTGTAATCTTTCTGAGTGACTATAAAGCACACAAATATGGTAGGAATGTTCCTGAATACATATCGTATACAATTAGTGCAGGCGTTAGTAAATCTGGCTGACTTTTTATATAGGAAACTGCTCCTAATTTTGTTGAATATTTATAACTCTGCCTCATATCTTTGATCTGTTCTTCATAAACATTGCATTTTACTGGGAAATAACTGAAGACTGCAGTCATTTAGTAATAACATTTGAGTTTTCAGACTTCTAAGGCTTCAAAAATGCATATAAATTTAAAAATGGTTGGTTCTATATCACTTTGCCAAATGCTTTATTCAGTGAACCACTATTTATCAAACTCACTTAAGTAAAAGCTCATTTAAGTGAATAATCATTTCCATGAAAATTCTCCAAGGGAAAAACACCAAAACTCAACAAACTGGGGGGGCTGCACCCCCAACCCCCCACCACCTAAATATACCAACTCCGAGATAGCACCACAGTGAGGAAAAGGGCAAATTCCTGATGATGGCCAACCACGTTCTTTCCCTGAGAAAAATATTCACTGAAACGATCATTCGCTTAAATGAGCTTTCGCTTAAGAGACTTCGATAAATTGTGATTCATTAAATATAGCATTTGACAAAGTGATACAAGCCCAAATCATTTACTATAAGACCAATATCTAGACTCTATCCCTGATTTTGGGACTTCATCCTTCATTATTTTTTTGGCTTTATTCCTCATTCTTGCACTAATATGTTTATTGGTATTATTTTGTTTATCACTATCAGTTGAGGTGTATATAACAAAGTGGCTAGTGCTGGTAGAAGGGATGGATGCTGTCTGAAGGCGAAAGTATGCTCAATTTAAAGTCTGGCTTTGCATGACTACTGTACGCTAGTGTGAAATAATTTAGAAAACTTAGGCTACATTGTGTAACAACTTAAAAAACATTTATTTTTAGCACAATAAGATATCTGAGGTATACACAGTCAACAAAGGGGTAAAAATGATTACTAGGTAAAGTGGATGTGTGACCCTGGCTTTTATGATCAAGATAAACAGTCAATAATCTAGCTTTGCAGGATTAGCATGATAAAGCAAGCTGAAATATTTTACTGTGGCCATTTTCCTAACACACTCTGACATTTTGAAGTTAACACAATCAAGTGGCTGTGATTAATGTGTATGGACATTGGTGGATTATGATGACAGCAATATAAATGAATTAAATTAGGAGGGTAATGCCAAATGAGCACAAGCATGTATGTATGTATTTTCCAAAAAAAAAGAAAAAGTTTGTGTTGGGGATGGGGCCCATGGTTTGAAAACTGCTCAAGGGCCAAATTATGCTTAATCCACCACTTTTAAATATTATTGAAAGACTACTTCATATTCTGTCATATGGAAGTAGTATCACCATATTAATTCATGCTATACTGTACTGTAGTAGCATCATCAGGTTAATTCAGACTCTAATGTACTGTAGTAGTATCATCAGGATAACTCATACTCTAACATACTGTTGTAATATTACCAAATTGCTTCATGTTCTGATATAACAAAGCAATATTAACAAATTCACAATATACTTCATAGTACATTTTAGTATACTGAAGTAGTTTTATCAGATTACTCTGTCTTCTGACACCACTTGAATGGCAACATCAGATTATTTATCATTCATTCATAACTTTTCTCACTCAAAAGTGGGAATGTTTCTATTCTTGTCAACATAAGCTCCTCAGTTATTTAAAATTGCTTTAACTTTCCCTTGTTGTCTTTCTGTAACTCACTAAAATATGACAAGTATCACCCTTATCACTGTAGAGCTTTACCCTGTTTTTTTCCCTAAAGATCTCAATGAATAAACATTACACTGGATGACAAGCAGTGTCATACTTTGAAATATTCATGTCGGTGATATCTGCATTGTATGGTGAAATAAATTGTGTTCTTCTCATGAGGTTACATTTGTCCGTAGTTTCATAGCTGTTTACTAGGCTAACCACCAAGTAAGGCCTTTTTAAGCCTAGCCATGCATCCCAAATCTCTGACATGTTCTGGTGCTCTTGATAAGTGTAAGCAGGGCTTGGAGATCAAACATTTACAAACAGGGGCCTGGGAGATGAACCATTTACAGACCACCTGTGTCTATTACACACATAGGTACCAAACTAGGTATTTTCTGTTCCCCATCCAGTTATCCAAATGGCATGAAAGGAGTTAAGGAGAAACTCTGCTTCACATGGATGGAGACCCTGTTCTAGAGAAGGGGTAGTCTCTGGGATATAAACCTATATCTCTAGCAGGTCCTATTTATATCACAGGTAAGATCTATTTCCTTAGAATTGGTAATTCTGCTGCTGTTTGTTTTGTGGATATGCAGGTGGGCCATCAGGGTAGGCTCTGGCAATATCTTATATGTCAGGCATAGATCTCCTCTGAACAGCTGGCAGGAGACAGAATACAGGGATGGGGCTTTGAGGTGGTCTACATATAACATGCTACTTACTCCTTGTATTCTTTTAGTGAGGAACCTCTGTGGACATTCCAGTTGTTGGATGTGCCTGGTTAGGTTCATACTAAAGTTGGCATTGTACTGAATGATATGTCTGATGAATGCTGAATACAGTGAAACAATGGCTTCCTTAGATGTAGATTCAACACCTTTGTTTATAGGTTGCACAACACAGAATGATTTCCTCATTGCTATAGGCACATGATGGTCAAAGGCTAGATTAGTGTCTGTCTGTGTCTCTAAGTCCCTCACTTCTAGATCGACTCTTAGGGGTGTATTGTCAATATGATAGTTACCATGGATGGATGACTTCCTGAAGGATACCATTATGCATTTCTTGGGATTTGGTTTTAGCTCATGGCACTAGTACACGTTATTTGTTTGTATCAGCCCTTCCTGGAAAACATTAGTCAGTGAGGGATTCTATGACTGCTTCTAATTTGCAATCATCTGTATATTTGATCAGCCAGAGGCCCTTGACATTGGCCTTGACTTCAGAGAAGCAAATGCCAAAAAGGAGCAATCCTAGGACTGATCCCTGAGGGACTCTGCTTCAATTAGTTTCTTTGTGTAGGTTGAATCCCCAATTCTAACTTCCTGTGTCCTGTCTGTGAGCCAGCTGGCTATCGACCTGGTGACATAAGGGTTTATACCTAACCTCATGAGTTTATCAACAATGACCAAGTGGGGTATTGTGTCAAATGCCATGGACAGCTCAAGCTTGGCAGCATGAACCATTTTGCCCTCACCCATTGCTTTAGTGGCTTTCTCAAAGAATTCCACCAAGTTGAGTAGGCATGACCTGCTCTTGACAAAACCAAATTGGATTATGTCCAGTGTTTGGAGCTTTCCTATGTCATTATTGATCATTCCCATAATAATTATTTCCATGGCTTTGCATAGCAAACTAGTGAGACTTATGGGTCTGTAGATTTCAGGGTTTGTAGATGGCCCACATTTTACAGAGGGATGACTGCTTCTGTTCTCCATTCATGAGGTATGAAGGATGTTTGGGGCTACAGTTAAATTTCAATTCCAGAAGGCCTGATAGGTCATGTTCCAAGCTATTTAGAAGACATCTTGTGCTACTGTCAATCCCCATTGATGCAGTGTTCTTGGCCTTTGACTGTGCACCGAGGACCTGCTCCCTAGTGATACTAGGGGAGTTATAGTCCTTCAGATTTCCTTAGGGAAATTTAAGGAGGAAAGATGGGTAAAGTGGATTTGTCTGCCATTAGATTTGCTATTCCTTCTGCATTTTCCTTTTTTTAAATTCTCCAAGTGAAAGGATGGAGAAGTGGTATACAGCAGTTAATGTTGTGCTTCGCAGCAAGAGGTTCTCTGGTTTGATTCTCGGCTGGGGTGCCTTCTGTGTGGATTATGCATGTCCTCTCTGCTTTCATATGAGTTTCCTCCAGGTACACTGGTTTCCTCCCACATTCAAAGACATGCACCTGGAGCATATCTCCCTGGGCCTCCACTGAAAATAGGCTCTGTCCTAGTCGGACTTTCCCAGTTAATAAATAAAATAAGTCTTTTGGGTTTCTAATACCATTACGGGAATGGACTCCATTCCTAAGTCAAAGTATGATTAAAGTTCATGAAATGAGTATTTTTTCAGTCATTGAAGTTAGACAGAAATGCTCTTCGCAGCACCCACAATGTATTCAGTAATGATTCCTTCTGCAGTTCTTATGGATTGCATGTATCGGTAACATATCTAAATACGATTGTAGATTCCTTTTTATGACCCTTTGCTCCTACTGCTACTGGAACTGTCTAGGTATCTTTCTTCCACGTTGCTCTCATTTCTGCCTGCAAATCCTGGCATTTTAATACTTTGTGTCTCTCTGTACGCAAGACACTGTAGTCACTGGGTGTGGCGATTTCAGTAATCAATACTACTTTTGTCTTCTTTTCTTGGACTACTATGTTAGTTTTTCTCACAATTATCTTTTGAACTGTTAGTAATGGGTGATCCCATGTGATGTAAACTTCATCATTTTCTTATGATGCTTTGTGGCAAATGTTTCCAATGTTTTTCAGCTACTTCAATATTATAATGCTTGCACAATCCCCAGTGTAACAGTCTTGCCACATTATTATGCCTTTCAGTATACAGTCCTCCTGCCATTAGTAAGTCATAACCAGTAACAAGGTGTGCAAGTGTTTCCAATTCTGTTTTACAAAACCTACATTTGTCTGTTTCTCCCACATGTTCAATGGACTTTGTAAACCAACATGTATGTAGTCCACTATCTTGGGCCACCAATATTAACCTTTCATCTTTTGGTTTGAATTTGCCTCTCCTTAACCATTCCTGCGTTTGATCCTGATCAACATGAGGTTGTTCCAGGAGTTTTCTCTACTTGCAACTATATGCATTTTCCACATTTCTTGCCTTCTCATCTGATCTTTCACCTAATATTCTTTTGTTTCTCTTGTTTTTTGGCACATTGAGTTGTTGCCTGATTTTTATCTACTTCTGGTTTCATTTCCATTCCCTCTTGATGCCGATATTCTTCAGCTAGACTAAGCAGGGAAGTCATCTTAGATTTATTCTCATGTTTCAAAATTTTTACTATGTTTGGGTCTTGTGAGGTCAGCAGATATGTGTGCAGTCCCACTATTGTAGATCTATACATGTAATAAATTTCAAGGAAGCCCATACCTCCTTCAGAACAGGGAATATATAACCTTGGTGTGCACTGTTTTTTTATAAATCATTTGAGTAGCATGAAGCATCCTTCTTGCTTTCCTGTCTAAGCTATCCAAAACCTTTTGGAGCCACTCAGTAACTCCAAAACTAAGTTAGGACAGGAAGAATAAACTGATTTATAGCTTGAACTTTGTTTCTGGATGTCAACACTGTTTTCAGGATTAATTTGTCTTCTAAAATTTTCCTTAGTGAGATTTATTCACATTTGTTCATGTTTTATCATTGATCCTTCATCAATTCTCAAATATTTATACACTCCCTCTTGCTCAAGTTCTTTTATATCACATTCTTCTCCCAAACTGATGTCCATAATGGGTGCTTCGATTAATGAAGAGTGTCATTGGGTTTTCTAGTGAATTATAATGAAATAAATGGAATATGTGAGGAATGAGAGCTTCACCCATTATTGACATGTATCTACACTTGGGCACTAGGTCTGTTTCCTTTTCCACCTGGTTATACAGCTTCTCATTCTTCCTCGTCAGACCCTTGTTTCCCACAGGAACCATTTAAATCCTTTACCTTCATAATGTATTCATCCCCAGTACTAGATGTATATCTGTAGCATATTTAAAATCTGAAGTCCCCTCCCTACTTTTACAGTTTCCACTCATCCTGTTTGTTGCTAGTATCCTTCATTCCTTCCCTTCCAGATGTACTTCACACAGACTTTCTAAGACTTCATTATGATCCTTCTCAATAAGGCTGATACCAAGGTGACTTGCTAAATAACATGTGAAACTGGCTATATAAATAACATGCGGAATAATCATACATCTTACATCTGTCCCCTGTCAGGGTACGCACTCTCCCAGGAAACATGTCAAACATCTTTCTAACTTCAGCCAAATCACGTCTGTATGCATCCTTATATATCCATATACTTTCTTGCCTAAACGTTAACCCACCAACCAGCTGTGGTTGCTCTTTATTACCCTATACACTCTTCCCTATTTTCATCAAAACAGATTCCTTTGGGTGGAACTATAGTCTAGTCTCATTTCCTTATCTTTTGAATATCAATCAGGTCAGGAAGATACACCCCTACATCTTCAAGCTAAACATGCAGTTGTCAGCACAACATTGCATGCTGCACCTAGTTCCTATTTTCTCCCAGTAGTTCCTTTTAGAGTCATAGAGTCATAGATTATTAATAGGCTAACTGCCCATATAGACCATTTTGAACCTAGCCAATTACCCTCTGTGAGAATGAAACCCTGCACCTTGTGTTTCTAAGGTAAGCACCTTAACCATTACGCCACCCTCCCACTGTCTCCAATATTTTGGATCAATCTCAATAACAATATGAAATAATCCTTGTAACAATTGATATCTTTACCTTATCTTAATGTACTCTTCCTGACATACCCTCATTAACCATTGCTTTGGTTCATAGGTTTTTTATTGTATTTCTTTGTTGAATGGGTAAGTCCACTGGACACAAATGTCCCTTTTTGACGGCAACCAGGGACCACTACCTGGTTAAGTGACTTGCACAGAATCACCCGGTATGTTTATTTATTTATTTAACATTTGTTAACCAGGAAAGTCCGACTTGGAATGAACCAAATTTCAGTGGAGGCCCAGGGAGAAATGATCCAGATGCATGTCTTTGTAATGTGGGAGGAAACCGGAGCACCCGGAGGAAACGCACAAGAATGCAGGGAGGACATGCAGACTCCACACAGAAGGCACCACAGCCGAGAATCAAACTGGAGAACCTCTTGCTATGAGGAGACAATGCTACCCTATACTCTGGGCAGAGTAAACATCTAGATTGTTATATTAAATGCTGCACCCATTCAACCATTTGCTTTGCCCTAAAGCTTGAAGGAACACCCTGAACATAAAATTTCAGCTCACACTTTTAAATTACTTCTGTGTGTTCATCAACATCACCCCTGCTTTTCTTTTTCCTTCATTTTCTTAGCACATTTTCATCTAGAAGCTTCCACTTCCATTCAACTCCTCTATCTCTTCTTTGATGGCTTTCACACTACTATCTGATTTCTTAAGTTCACTTACCCATGCATAATGCCTCTGGTCTTTAAGCTTCCACAAACATTTTAATACAAATTTCTCTTCTCTGCATCAATGTACCTCTCATAAAGGCAACTCCAGCTCTGGTTTCTCTGCTTCTAATTCTACTATCTCCTTTACCTTATGTACAAACCCTCAATGGCCTATAATATTTCTTCAACAAGCCATCATTATTCCCCCAACTCCTTAATATCTAACTTGCCATCTTCATCTCTGTTCTCATCTGCTACTTACTGTACAATTTTTCAAGCCACTAAACAAGTGCTACCTATTTCCAATATCCCACATTCAACCTATACCTGCACTCTGCTTCTGTCCTCACCTCCCACTCTAGTCTTATCACAACATAATCTGAAGACGTCCTTTCTGTAATGCAAACCTTCATAAATTCATTTGCATTTACTATGCCCTCTAATATTCTGGTTAAAACTACTGACTTGCTTACTTTCTTGTCCAGAGAAGGAAGCTCTTTTCTATCCCATAATCCCCCCAAGGATGCTGCGCCTTCAATCTGCCCATCCCTTGCCTTGTAAAATTCACATTTCACTAAAAGCCTGTCTTCTTCTAGCTCCACAACTGCATTACATTTTATTTTTAATTAATCTGCCACTCTCCTTTCTACATACTTCAAAATGTATGGAACAGCCATTGATTAAGTGAGGTCTATCATCATTAGGATCGTATAAAGCTCAGGTACTTTACTTCTACCTTCCTTTTTCAATCCTAGCTAACACCCATCTTCCTTCCTCTTCTATTGCTCATTTAGCCACCATTTTGACTAAAATTCTTGCCACTCTATTCCACCTACCTTACTGTACTTATTCTTAGCCAGCTATACTTTATCTCTCTAATTTCTCAATCCCTACATTTTAGCTTCAACACATATAATATAATGACCTGAATATTCTCTCTGACTGTCCTTTGTCCAATCTCCTTATGTTCCAAGTTGGTACACTTTACCCATCTTTTAACCCTTTCTCTAAGTGCTGCATCAGGGTGATGGAGTCTTGGGTAAGGGACAGTGCCTACCCAA
The DNA here is from genome assembly GCF_019279795.1 of Protopterus annectens. NCBI lineage: Eukaryota > Metazoa > Chordata > Ceratodontiformes > Protopteridae > Protopterus > Protopterus annectens. The sequence continues at coordinate 107,015,392 of NC_056748.1, forward strand.
CCCCCAGTAGAGAAGTTAGCAAAAACTACCAAATATCAAAGAGTCTGATGCATACCCTCTCTAACCTAACCTAACTGCAACTCCCTGCATTACTAACATATACCACTGCTCCTCCCTACATTACTTACATATACCAACCTTTATAATTCACCAAACTATTCATCACATATTTCATTCCCAGATCTTACTACCTTTTTATCAAAGTCTACCTATCCCTATTTTCCTCTCATATAGACCAAATTATTGGGTTATCCAATATTATCTTCTGAAATGAAAGAAAATGAATAACCTTAGAATCCGCTATGTTCTTGAACTAATGGTGCATTATTTAGATCAATATCTACTAACAAAAGTCAAATGAATATAAATGAAACTGCTACTTCTATGAGCATCTCGACTTCCTAATCCATCTGAAAGAAATAAGCTGATAGATAAATGGGTTTCCAGCATAATGATGCAAGAGAGACTTCAGTCTCTCATCTAAATGGTTATTCATAATTTGTAGGGTTGCACCTCTTTTCCCATACTAAATTCATGGTTAAAATCAACATTTCCTAATCCATTTATGTACTGAGCACACTCAAAAATGCATGCATCACCATGTCCATTGTGCAAATAGTATATCCGAGAGCAATGCTAATTTATTGTCTCTTAAAAACAGAATTCCATGCACCTCTCTCATTGAATCCCACCAAGAACACTCAGAATTAAATATTAAATGGTCAAAAGTCTTTTGCCATTCTTGGGGTTCCATATTCTTTACTCGGAGACATATACCTGATTGTTGTCTTCACCCCAGACAATACCTATATGAAAAAGAGTGCAACATCATTTTCAACAATTCCCCATACACAACCAAAATGACCAATTAATTCATAACAACAAGGATCTATAGGTTCAGCTATCATAGGCAAATGCTAAGCAATGAGTCTACTAAATGCCTAGACAATAACCAGGCAATGACCATAGGTAAGACTCAAACCCTATACACTTTGCTTAAGAATTAAACACTTTAAGCATTAAGCGAACTCCCATTTGCCATGCCAACAAAATAATATCAAACATATTTTACATAATTATACAGTGAACTACTCAAAATCGTTTATTCATCTTGGGTGCTGGAAACACTGCTAATCCTATATTCTAAATTTCCGTCCATGGGAAAAATCATTCACAAAGAAGAAAAGATAAGAAGCATTCACTGAGACAGTTGTCATCATCATATCAATCCCCCTCTTTACATTTCTAGACGAAGCAAAGATGTTTCCACATCTTCTGACACATCTACTGATTCGGAGACACTCTATTATCACCCTTACCAGTCGACACTGACTGTTACAGGTCTTTTCTCATACAATCTAACCATTTCTTGGCTGTTTGTTCTTAGCTCCTTATTATTTCTTCCTGTCTCTTGAAATCTACTTTAGCAAATCATTTTCTGCTTCTCTACATATATCCAAACCACTACAACCTATTCTACTTGACAATTTCTGCAAATGAGCATGTTTTGTCTTCATATGTTCATTTTTTTTATCTATCCCACAGCATATGTCCTACTACCCATTCCAGGCAATTTATATTTATCATTTCAAGCTTCCTTAACTGACCTGTTTGACAGCATAGATTCTATGACATACAGAAGCACTGGACACATCTCTGTTTCATATACCATATATTTTAGTTTCAGATCAAGATCTTCTCATCACACTTTGTGCCAGTTTATTTATTTATTGACATTTGATTACTGGGAAAGTCTGATTGGATAGTTGCCCATTTTTTGTGGTGGTCTGGGGAGAAAACCTCCAAAGTATTACAAAAATGTTAAGAAAAATAGTTTTGGACATAACATGGAAACATTGGTTAAAATATGAATTTATATATATATATATATATATATATATATATATATATATATATATATATATATATATGTGTAGTTATATATAAGCCTATGTCATCAGATTGAAAGCTTAAAAGACTGAGAACCAAATATCAAAAATTTAAAACACTGAAAACATTTTAATGCAGTGGGGCAAGCCCCCTGCACCTCCCATGTGGAGGGTTGTGCCCCCTGACCTTCTGCTTATTATATATACAAACTCTGATATCGCACAACAGTGGAGACAGGGCAAATACACACACACACACACACACACACACACACACACACACACACACACACACACACACACACACACACACACACACACACACACCTTATATGACAATGGTTTAATACATAGAAAAACTTTAGCCAGTTTATAGAGAAATTAAAGGTAAGTTAATATAACTCCTTCCCTCCAATGGAGCTCTTTTGAGTGTGTACTCTAATTCCCAGTGGATGTGACCTAAGGCTCTTAAAATATTATTACCTATCAGTCCAAGCAAATGTTGATATCGCAAGAATCATAAGTGTTACTGGAAACTCTAAAGGCAGTAAGTAACCTTTACAATGGTTGAATTCATCCAATTCAAAGTCATAAATGGATTTTATAAGCCACAATAACCATAGTAAATCTGAATTGCATACTGTTATATAAACAGTATATAGTAAATCTGAATTATATACTCTTATATAAACAGCTTATGATATCTCAGTAGCCATTCATACAACACACTTAGTGTCCTCAGCATCTTCTTTATACACCAGGGAGATTTCATTTTAAGTTTAAACAGTTCTGCCTGTGTCTCTTGATTGTTGACATATTTAGGGAAATATGAATATTTTCACAATACAAATAAAATTCATTATGGTGCAGATTCAATAAAACCTACACAGTCAGATAAAACCATGTGTGGGTTGGGTCACGATGCAAACATGATAGCGCAATATTTTCTGTTCAGTAAGTTACTCTATGCACCGTGTAGAGATGTGCAAACATGGTAAACACTGTGGCATGCTAACTACAGCATAAGACGCTGAATTGTATTCTAATCAACCAATTCAAGATGGAGGAGCAATCCAACAAGCTGTAAAGCAACTGTGCTGACCCAGTGCTAGTTTTCCCTGTGAATTCCAAAACCTACTGGAATACAGCCATGGAAACTAGGCTACACAGAAAGAATATTGGGCTGCTGTTGCTCTTATTCATGTGTATGTGTGTGTATGTGTGTGTGTGTGTGTGTGTGTGTGTGTGTGTGTGTGTGTGTGTGTGTGCAGTAGGTCCATATTTATGCTGCTGCTAATAGATCACATTCAAGAAGGAGAAGGGTTTTTATACCCCAAATAACTTTTCATAATCTGCATGAGATGGAAATCATAACGTGCTATAGGGTGGATAGAGGTACACTGCAGGAACTCTGCAACCTCTGTCATCCTCAACTGACAGCAACGGCAAACCAAGGGGAACCAATCTCAGTGGAGACTAAGCAAAAAGTAAGGACACCACCATCACAACACCAATAACACAGGGTGAGTTTTTTGCCTTTATATGTTCATTGACAATACATTAAACTGAAATTTGGATGACATGTCCACACTAAGCCCATGTGTAATGAACTAAAATGTGTTGTTAGTATCAATCTATAAATAGATCCCCTCAAAAAATATTAAACCAACTTAACTATTGCTTTTAATATTTTACTATACAAGAAATCTTTAAAAATTGGCATATGTAAGCATACCTGGAAGCTCCTCCTAGAACATACTTTCCCTCCCTGAAACAGCAGCACCAACATCAATCACATGTTTTTGTGCATTTTCCACTGAGCTCTCTGGATCCCTGACAGTGGACAGGAACCCTTCATTTGGTGTCAGTGATGGTTCTGTAGAAGCCCCCTCCCTGGTAGCCAGCTATCCACTGGCAACTGCAGCTGCTCTTCTCCAGGCTGATGAAATCATGTCAGAAGCCCTATGATGCACCTGATCATATGTCCTGCTGAGCCCCCCCCCCCCCCCAATGGCAATCAAATAATTTACTACCTGGTTCCAACATTTCATTCTTCCAGACATATCCCCATGTTCTCTCTCAAACAGAAAGGCACCATGTTGATAACAGGCTTCTACACCAACATTGTTTTCTGCATCTCTGAAGGGGGTGTTACTGGGATGGGGACACTTGGGTGCCATAGTCCTAGGTGACATAAAACACAAAAGAAGGATACTACACAAAAATATCACATAAATAATAGTCCTGCTTCAACATAACACATTATTATTCAAACATAAAAAGGGTTATGTGGTTGTAACATATCACAGTCACACACAAAACCCAGGTCTGATCCAAAACAAGGACTAACAATAGCAAAGCAAATCTCTGTAAAAACATGTTTTGTTGTGGCAATACAGAAACAGAACTTCCCTCCTCCACCCCCAAAACAACAGGCAAATGACATTATGTACCAGGCAAATAACACCTCAGTCAATTGTTATAAGTGCTTTAAAACAAACTGTCCCAAAAACATATGTACACATTTAGCACAGAACACTCATTTTTATGCAATTGCTAGTCACATCTACCTGTGCTCAGCACTCCCCTAGAAATGTCTATGGGCCATCCTAGAGGGCTAACAACCCTGTGTTATTGACAATGTAGGACATTTACATTTCACTGAAATATCATAGAAAAATATAAAGAGAAACAGTTGTACAAATAACACTTGGAATAAAAGTTAATAAGGCTGAGAAAGTAAAATGCCTTCACAAAAATGCCTATGCCATCAGTAAACTTCTAAGAAGTGCATACAGATAAAAGTTGCATTTGCTAATATGTGTATATATACATATATATATATATATATATATATATATATATATATATATATATATATATATATATATATATATATATATATATATACATATATACATACACATATACATATATATATATATATATATATATATATATATATATATATATATATATACATATATATATATATATATATATATATATATATATATATATATATATATATATATATATATATATATATATATATATATACACACACACACATATATACACAAACACACACACACATATGTGTATATATATATATATATATATATATATATATATATATATATATATATATATATATATTTTTCCCTAGATACATGTGAGCACTAGAGGTAGCAATATCCTTGACCTGGTCATTACTAACATGGGAGATGGTTGCTCTACACCAATAGGTTCATAGGTTCATACTAGGCTATCTGCCCTAGGGCATTTGCAAGCCTAGCCAGAGTGTGTTTGGCTTTCGCCACCCATTTTAAATGTTTTACTATGCCCTTTTTCGAGGTTAATTTACTGTGCCTCTGTCTAGCAGTGACACAGAAGTGATACCCGGGGTAAACCTACGATCTCCCATCCACTCATCAAGATTTCTCTTGAAGAGAGTCAGTGAGGGACTCTGCCTAACTTGGACTGGGATTCTATTCCAGAGTGAAGGAAGCCTCTGGGTTATGAATCTGTCCCTCCAGCATGTCGTATTCATTTCAGTGCTGAGGTTCAAGTCCCTCGAGCGCGTAGCTCGTTGGGATTTGGATTTTGTGAGGTGCAGCATGTCCATTAATTCCGGGTTGGACATGGCTTTATACATCATGCACAGATTGCCTCTAAGCAGGCAGTATGCAACCGAGTAGAGCTGGAGTTTCTTTAACCGGGCAGCATATGGCATCTGTTTGAGCCCTTTGATCCTCTTGGTGAGGTACTTTTGGGGTCTTTCCAGTTGCTGCAGGTGTTGGGTAAGGTACATCCCAAAAGGGGCATTGCATTCAATTATGGGCCTGATGAGGGATGAGTAAAGAGGCACAATGACCTCCCTTGATCTAGATGTGAATCCCTTCATGATTAGGTGGGCTATATAGAAGTTTTTTCTAACCACTTTGGCCACGTGGTTGTCAAAAGAGAGATTGCTATCAACTTGGGTCCCCAGGTCCCTAATTACTTCTTCCGTACTTAATGGATTACCACATATGTGGTAATTTGTGGGCACTTTGTTTTTGCCAAAGGGGATGACTATACACTTTTTGGCATTTAGCTTGCGGCCATGGCTCTGGATTGGGTCTTGGTTTTATTTGGGATTGCATGATCCATGCATTCCTGAAGGTTTTCATAGAATGCGTTTATAAAGGATTCTGCAGTCTGGGCCATATTTTCCACAGGCCCGGGAGCTTTGAAGGATTCTACCTCGGTTTTGAGGAGTGTGAAGTTTGCTTTAGAGAAGTTTTTCACTGTGGTTTTCTGGGCAGGGGGTGGGGTCGGATGTGGATATCCAATGAGATTAATTTATGGTCTGATCTTACCAGTGATGGATACACTTCTGGTCTGGAGCATAGAGTCCCCATGTTGGTGATGATCAGGTCCAGTATGTTTTCCCCTCTTGTGGGCATGGTGACAAGTTGTTCCATAACATTTGACTTTATAAATTCTAGGAACCTTTGGGCTAGGGTGTTGGAGCTAGAGTAATGCTCCCAGTCTATGTTTGGGTAGTTGAAGTCACCCAATATGATGGTGTTTGGGGAGAGCTTCATATTTTCCAGTGTTCTCAGGAAGGCTGAGTGCAGTTCCTGGGTTTAGGAGGGTGGTCTGTAGCAGGCTATAAACTGGAAGGCAGTTTTACTCACTGTTAGTTGCACATGGATAGTCTACGATGCTTCGTGCTGTGCCACCAACCTGGAGATGTGGGTATCTTTGACGAATATTGATACTCCCCCTCCTTTTGTGGTTCAGTCTGAGTTTTGGGGCCGAAAAGTATGGTATGAGGTATAACCTGGTAGTGTTGCAGTGCTCTCCGGAGCCTTGAATCAGGTTTCTGTTACTGCACAGATATCAATGTTCTCCATGCTGAGGAGAGTTTCGAGTGCATGCATCTTGAGGTTTAGACTTCTGGCGTTGAGTAGCATTACCCTTAGTTTCTTTTCCCTTGTGATACCTATGGAGGTGGATTTGTCTTTTGAGCCTTGCCTAAAAAAGGCACTATGGGGGTAGCAAGAGCCTTTGCCAATATCCGAAAGCCCAGGGGTGACAGGTGCCAGCTGTCCCTAGCAAAGCAACGTGGTTGTCGTGCACGTCATCCCAGGCTGACAGGCATTGGATCCCCTTTGAATGACACCAATACTTAAGCCAATTGTTGAAATTGATCATCTTGTCTTCATATTGTGGCATCATTCTTGGTGAGGGTAAGATGCTACTCAAGGTCAGGCTCATACCGGCCTGGGCTACATGCTCAGAGAGCTCCTCTATGTCTGTTTTCATGTAGTCCAGGGAGGTACGTCTCAGGTCATTCACACCAGCATGGACAATGACTGAGTCATATTTGTACTTGCCTTGGAGTGACCTGAGTGCTTGTGTTATGTGGTGGATCCTAGAGCCCGACAGGCAGCTCACCGTGACCTTCTCCTTATTCAGCCTGGTGAGTGGGACGTCAGTGTGCCTGACGATAGAATCACCTATTACAAGTGTAACAGGTGTGTTGTTTAGCCTTACGGGCTGTGACTGTTTGGCACACTGGCTTTGTGAACTATGTGTGGCACATGTTTTGTTTTGGGGTAACGGTTGCTTGGATGTCTGCTTTGGAGGTCTCTGCTGCTTAGGCAGATTTTTATTTAGAGCCTCAGAGTATGATTTTGTGTGTTTATGTGTTTGGTTTGCTGTTGTAGTAGGTCTATGTGAGACTGGAATTGTAGTGTGTGTGGTTACCTTCTCCTCCTGACTGGTTATGCCAGTACTGAGTTAAGAGAGCTTAGCCTCCAGTTTGGCTATATGGTTGCATCTCTCACATATGCTGGAACTTGTTGGAAGGAGGAGAGGGTTGTCTGTGTACATGAGGCAGTTGTAACATTGCCTCAAGATTCCCAGATTCACCAGCTGGACTGGAGAGGAGATTGACAACTGACCTTTGGACATGCTAGAATAGTATAGGGAACTCCTTTATAATTGAAAAATGGCCAATGGGGAACAAGGTACTCAGGGGGAGTTTGTGAGGATGTAGTGCTTATAATTTTTTAGTGCTGACTTATATAATTGCTTAGTGAGCAAGTGCCAGGCTTTAGATTAGGAGTATGGTGTTTATTTTGAGAGCTAGAGCAGTTCTAAGGGAAAAAGTGAAGAGCAGACTTTGTGGAGCCGAGAATGGTTTAAACCCAATTAAGTGGCGCTGCCCGATGCTGCGCTATGTGCAAAATCTCGCAAAGCCGCGCTAAAGCGGGTTTTATACACGGGGACTTGAAAGAGCTAGAAATTGGCCCAAAATGGCCAATAGACTACCAGATTCTTGTACTGGGAACACTCCTCCAGGGATAGATAGACTGCTCTAAGCTCCCCACTCCCACTGGTGAACAATAGTCAACTCCTCCCTGGTTAGATCTGACCACAAACTAATCACCTTGGAAATCCACATCTCCCACTCCCCCCCCCCCCCACAAAGGTAACCACCATGACAAACTTCTCCAAAACTAACTTTGGGCTCCTAAAACCAGAGGTGGCTAACTTTACGGCACCCATGCAAATGGAGAATAGTTGCATGACTGCTGAATCATACACCAATGCATTGTACACAAATGCTTGGATCTCACCATATGCAATAGAACCAAGATGCTCTCCTCCAAAAAAAGGAAGTCAATCTGGTGGTCCCCTACCATATACAAACTCTACAACAGAAGGAGGTAACTGATGCAGAATAAGGTAAAGTCCGAAGACTGGAAAAACTCCCTTATCAGCCTCAATAAAAAGTTGAGATCCCTCATCAAATCCTCTAAAGCTAGCTATGAAAACAGAATTGCAGCAGATAGTAAAGACCACCACAAGGCCTTCTATAGTTATAGAAAGAATCTCCATGGCAATACCCAGATTTGCTCTGAGCTACTGCACAAAGGTACCTCCTATACCAAGCCAACAGATATTGCCAATATACTGGCCGACAGATTCAGTGCCAACTTCACCCCTCCCACCCAAGGACTAATCACAATACCAGTCGATTGCCAGGCACTCAGTATTACTGCTGCACAGGTTAAAATAGCACTGCCCAAGGCCAAGAATACAGCTTCTATGGGACCTGACAATATCCCTGTCTGTGTTCTACATGAACTACATAGTGAACTGGCACCTCACCTGTGTGCCCTGTTCAATCACAGCCTCACCTCAGGCTTTGTCCCCACCAAATGGTGCACTGCTAGAGTCATCCCTCTCCACAAAGGAGGAGTGACTACAGACCCTGAGAACTATCATCCCATTAGCCTGAAGAGTCTGATATGCAAAGCTATGGAATGCATCATCATGGATCTAATAAACAAGGATACAGGGAATCTCTAAATTATGGATCCTACACAGTTTGGTTTTGTGAAGGGCAGTTCATGCCTGCTCAACTTGACTGACTTCTTTGAGTCAGACACCAGAGCTGTGGATGAAAGCAAGGTGGTTTAAACAGCCTACCTTGATCTGGCCAAGGCCTTTGATACCATTCCCACTCAGGAATAATAGACAAACTCACTAACTTAGGCATCAACCCCTATATCACTAGGCGGGTTTGCAAACTGTCTCACAGCTAGAACCCACAGTGTGAAAGTAGCTGACTCTAAGTCAGACTGCCAAGCAGTCTCAAGTGGAGTCCCACAGGGTTCAGTCCTGGGTCCTCTCCTGTTTGGTATCTACTTCTCTGAAGTCCAGACCAGCATGAAAGGACTCTGGCTGACAAAGTCCGCAGACAATTGCGAGTTGGGAGCTGTTGTTAACTCCCCAAATTATGTTGACATCCTGCAGAAAGGCCTCACTGAGACCAACGACTGGTGTCAGAACCATGGCCTTAAGCTCAGTGCCAAAAAATATGTCATCATCCTCCTTGGGAAAAACCTGGTTCACTTGAATTACCACATCAATGGTAGTCCACTGAACACAGAAGGCATTACAAGAGATCTGGGAACACAGGTTGACAACAACCTCTCTTTGCCACTGTGGTCAGAAAGTCCTTCTATCTGACACATCTCATTACTAAGAGTTTTGCATCCAGAATGAAAGAGGTCATTGTCTCCCTCAAATCTTCCCTTATTAGGCCAATCATTGAGTACAATGCCCCATTTGGCATGTACCTCACTAGACACCTGCAACAACTGAAGTACCTCACAAAGAGGATCCTAGGCCTTAAACACTTGTCCTATATGCACAGACTTAAAAAACTCCATCTATTCTTTGTCTCATATCACCTACCTAGAGGCGATCTCTGCTTGACTTACAAAGCCATGTCTGACCCAGCTCTGTTAGAAATGCTACATATAAAGAAATCCCAATCCTTCCGAACCACACGCTCCAGAGACCTCAACCTCATTACCACAATCAAGAGGACATGATGGAGGGACAGGTTCATAACCCTGAAACTGCCAATGCTATGGAATAGACTTCCCATACATGTCAAGCAGAGCACCTCACTGGCTCTTTTCAATAGAAATCTTGATGAGTGGATGGGAAATAGAAAATTCACCCCAGGGATCACTCCAGTGGGTCTACTCAACAGAGGCACTGCGAACTAAGGTTGGATAGCATGATGCAAGGGTAATCCTATGGGCTAGGCTTATAAAGGCTTCAGGGCCATTAGCCTAGTACACACCTATGAACCTAAGCAAATCCAGTATATAATTGAAAAATGCAATCATATCTTATGAAGATCAGTAGCCTTCTGTGCAGATAAATCCAAAGTAATAGCAATCTTCTTCTGTGTTGTCCACATACACAACTCTCCTCACCTTCAGGTTCCCTAGCTACACAGTTACCTTTTTGTAGTGTAGATGTAGGCCTATAAAGACAGTGAAGAGGCAAATGAGGTGTGAACTCATTATAATTGCTGAATCCCAAATACTTGGCTCCATGTAGCAGGTATAAATATAATGCAGGCACTCCTTCAGTACTTGTTACTAATGGATTGCAACTGTGAATGATTACTGGTAGGGAGAAGGCAAACAGCAACAATTTAGACTCTCTTTCCTGCATTAGGTGTGCCAGCCAGGTTACACTTACAAAGTAAGTAAGCAGCACACATTTCTCAGTTTCTGTTAAGTAATATCCAAATTATTCTGCCTTTGTCGAAAACTGTTTAAAATTGCTGTTTAATATTATCATACATTTTAAGGACAATGATACAAAATGTCTTACAGACTGCACATCTCAAATTACTGTTTAGATAAGAGAAGAATAAACACCATACAAAGATAACAGAGCTGCATTGCTGCAAACAATGGACATAAATGGTTGTGTTATCACTCATTGCACTGCATCTGAAATTAACACATGTACAAACACCTCAGAGTGTACAAGTGCCATATGCCTTGTTAATACTGTGGATGATTTGGGACTTGCATGTATGTACAATGATGTTCATTCCTGTTACAGGGCTGTTTCTGTGGCAAAGAGAGATAAGACACCCTTACTGTGTTTTGTAGGTTCATTGGTGTGACAGTTCAAATCCAGAGTTGTATAAAAATCATTAATGTGTACTAAAATGTATTTTGCAATATTTATTTTATTTCTTTTTTTTATTGAAGCCGTGGTGGTACAGCGGTAGCATTGTTGCCTCACAGCAAGAGGTTCTCCTGTTCAAGTCATGGCTGGAGTGCCTTCTGTGTGGAATTTGCATGTCCTCCCCGCGGTCGAGTTGCCTCAAGACATGCGTGAATGGGCGTGACTTCGCTGTAGGTTGGGCATCGGGCTGGCAACTCGGCACCATAAAACATCTACTGCCAATCATTAGCAGACCAGAGTTCTGTTGTGGTGACCCCTAACCGGGAAAAGCTGAAAAGGCAAACGACAAAAGACAAACATTACCACTGTTTGCATGGCTTAGCACAAACACAAGAAACGGGCAAGTAAAGTAAGTCTCATGTAATGTACTTCTATGATAAACAGTACATAAATACTTGTGTACCATGCATGTCTGTAGCACATCTGCTAAACACGGTGGTCCACACAGTATATACTATCTGTAAATCACAGTTCAAGTCCTACATTTGTCCTTTTAAGGATGAAACCTAATAAACACTGCTCACTAAGATAAAACAAGGTGAGCTTTGCTTGTCACGCTTGTGTGTTGCTTATCTTCATGCAAACCTGGCCTAATGGCCCACACATGAAGCAGACAGACAGGTTGCAGACATTCTTGATTTCAAAAATGATTCATTGTTGCATTTTTTTCTGTAAATCATGAAAACCCACAAAGTAGTGTTGCACAGTGGTTAGCAAACTTCCCCCCTGCAGATCTAAAATACCTGGAGACAGGAAGTACATAGTAGACAATTTCAAAACAGATGCATTGTATCTTCTATTTTTTGCCACTGTACAAACACACTAAGCAGAACTGTGCTGTGGTTAACACACATATTTAATAATGAAAATGAACATATACAGCTACTTCTTAACTGCTTCTGCGGTAACAGGTGTAAGTGTAGGGTTACAATACAGGTGAGCCTAGGTTCTAATTTAGCACACTCCCAATTATATTAATACTTGTCCACTCAATTTTAAAAAATGAATAAAAAAATTCAAACATAATTGTAACTAACAGTAAGTATGTATAGCAGTGGAGCTCATATGAATTATACGTGTGATAGAGGGTATACTGAATGGGGTGTTTCTGTAATTATAATTGTCTTCTCTGGACTTGGATGGCCTTCAGACCTTAATGATACTCATACACACATGAATGTATAAACCAGGACCATGAGCGTCTTCAACAAGGACTTCTGTGGCAAGGATGAGCAATCACACCTATGCCTTGTCTCCAATGCATAGGTTTGAATCCCACATTGTGCAAATTAATTTTATGTGTGTAAAGCTACAGCAAAAATGTGCCGGATTATACAATATATACCTCAATACATGTCTGCAAAGTTAAATCAAGTAACAGGTACAGCAACATTCAAACCAAAAACTAATGCCAAATGTCACATTACCCTTCTTAGTTCATAAACTGCTTTCCTCTCTGTTTGGCACTGTTGCTCTCTGCTTAATGTCACACAAACTCAGTAGGCATGGTTGTTCAGGTTTGCACAGTTGTAGCAAATGCAATAACATGCATTGGCAGGAAATCAGTCAACTATTGCTGTTTTCCCTGATTGGACATGTCTAGTGGTAGAAGGGAAGGTGCCCAATTTAGGGTGCAGAAATGGGGTATTGAAGAGTCCAGAGCCTTTACTGGAATCCTTGTAAAGCATCACAGCTGAAAGATCTGGCAGGGGGACTATAGCAGCTGCCAGTACCAGTCTGAGGCATGAAATAATCTGGCAAAGGTTGTGTCCAGTGCAACTAGCATTCCACACAATGGAGAACAGTGCAAGCACCATTATAATGACCTCAAAAGGTGGAAGCAGGAGACACTCAACCAGTGGCTGGATGAGTTTAGGACTGCAGACATCCCACAATTGGGTACCCGTGCTGAACATCTAGAGAGATTGAGGGAAGCAAAGGGGGAAAGCAGCACAACATAAATATTATTTTAGCTAAAGTATTGGGGTTCTATACGGGAGTAGCAAATTAAGCATACGTATCCTAACTGTAAAAGCAAGCATGCATACTTCAGTTTGCAGCACAAGCCAGTTGGAGGAGTCAAGTCTACTACTGTAGTCAGGCATTGTGGGCTCAAATACCACAAGTAACAAATATATAGCAAAATCCTTTAAAATACTACATAATTTAATTTCAACAGAAATGGTATAAATGCCCTGCTGTTAACTTAATCTATATAATTTGACTTAGCATACATGCAATATATGCACATTTCAAGGATTAGTTTGAGCAATTATTACTTATAGTGTGGTTGTTAAGAAGTATTCTTAAATTGAAAAGTAGAGATAAATACTTTATTATTGTGATAATTGCATTGTATGTGACTTATGATGGCACTAATTATCTCTTTTTTAATCTTACCCAAACCCTTATCTCTCTCTTTTATTTTTCTATGTCATCAAAACATTTCCATGTCATCCATCTCTGACAAACCAAAAAATGCTTTACAGCCCAGGGAGGTAGGCCAACCTCCATGGCTCTGACTGCCCCCACTCCACTGGCTCCTGCACCACTGCCCAGCAGATCTGTGACCCAGTCTGGCAGTACTGCTTCTGCTGCCCCTGCACTGCCTGGGCCCTCCACATCAGATACCACTACTGTGGCAGCTGGTGCTGTGGTACCCTCTGGGAGTACTGGTAGATGTGGGGATTTTATTACCCATCAGGAGTAGCCAGGTTTGGTGCATAGGGTCATGCACACCTACAATGGATGGAAAGGATGCTCTCTTTTATGGTCCATAGAAAAATATGCTAAGCATTATAACAGCCAGCAGAGTCAGAGGACAGTGATGACAGTCTTGTGGGCGAGGGCAAGAATCTCACTATCCACATGTTTGGTGGGCATGGGCATCCATTGTCCCCTTCCTAACCCCAATCATAGTATCCCCATCATTTCATGTCCATCACCATCTCTGTGTCTTGTCTTGTGTGTGCGTCTTGTGATTTTGTCTGTTTCATGTCTGCTTATGTTATTTGTAAATATCTCATTTGTAATATGTCTTCTTTGTTATTACTTATCTGTCTACCTTGGTAATATGCCTTTTTTGTTATTACTTATCTGTATACCTTGGAGCTTTTCTACCCAGGCCTCCACTGAAAATGGACATTAATCCAGTTGGACTATCCCGGACAGCAAATGTAAAATAAAATAAAATAAATAAAATAAATTGTTTCTTTGCATCTGCTACCTATCTTACCCTACTTACCTTCCTCCATGCTCCACCTAAAAAAATCCAAGTCACTGCGAGCCACGCGCTCTAGTAAGCTAAACCTCACCACAACAATAAATAGAACATGCCAGAGGGATAGATTCCTGTCACAGAGACTCCCCATGCTTTGGAACAAAATTCCAAACTACATTAGGCAGAGCCCCTCACTAACACTCTTCAAGAAAAACCTTGACGAGTGGATGGGTAACAGAAAATACACCCCTGGGATCACTTTATTGGCTCTGCTTGACAGCAGATCAGTTAATTAATCAATGGGGTGGCGAAAGCCGACACACTCTGGCTAGGCTTATAAATGCCCTTGGGCATTTAGCCTAGTACCTAGCTATGAACCTATGAACATTACCCAGAAATACCTATGTCCCTTACCCAACATTCCTCTCTTACTGAAGTTTAAAAAATTGGGCATATGTCGTACAAACAATATTGTCCCATACATAGCTTTCCACTTCACACATGTATCATCTTGATTCAGTCCAATTGGTATACAACATAACTACATTGCTGGCACCCCTCTTTCTTGAAGTGACAGTCCAAATTCAGTTAATATTCTGTACACATTTTAATTTTATTCACAGTTGAAGAAGTCAATAGCTATAGTTCTTTCCTACATCGCTCTTCCACATTCCTATATTGCTTTCACTTTGTTCTTCCCCCCTGCTTGCTCCCCATTTCATCAGTTTCATATCTACATGATTTTAACACCTTTAATCTACTCAAAAAATAGAATCACACACTACACACATAAGTGAAAAAAATCAAGTGAAGCTCTTCACTTTTTGTCTTCTGTGATCGCGTGGAGTTTGGCACTCTGCACAAATGCTGAGCGATGGTGAACAGCTCTTCATTACTGCAGTTACCTCTGTGCAGTGCTGCTTAAATACCCTGCACTAATGTAATGCACCATGAAAGTAGAATAAATAATTATTTTATTACATTATAAATACATATTCAAAACTATTAGATACACCTGGATTTGAACCCTGCATCATCAGGGCTCAAAAAGACATTTTTCAATGCACTTACACCTGCTGCCACAAAATCAGTTAAGCAGCAGTTTTTTTTTGCACTCAGTACTATTCACACTGTGGACAGCCTCACCTTTCAGCTTAATCTGCTTGGGCATAGGTAAGCAAACCAATAGAACTCTCATAATTTAATCAATGAAGCAGAGGCTCACATTCGTGTGTCTCTTAACTACAAGCAAATGGGAAAAGCATTACAAATGTGTATCTTGCATGCACAAATACCTTGTCATTGATCACTTAAACCAGCTGCTTGGCGGAGCACTATGGAAAGTGCACAATAGCATGTATTGGTTACGTTTACTGCCTATTTAGTCTTCATCCCATGAAAATACATGTAAAAACACAAACAAAGGGAAGGCACATTTTAAGGAAAAAAACATATATTTACAATGTAACTATGTGTTACCTGCACCTATGCACTTGAAACTTGGTCTCACAGTGCTTGTTCTCAAATATATCAACTACACTACAGAAATAAATAAAAAAATGCTGTCTTATATACCATGTACATCTTCATGCTGACAATACACATTCAGATTTTCCAATACACGTAGTAATGTGGACAGCTGTTTGCATACAGTTTGCAAATATGTCTTTTTAAGGTGTGCCTGTACATTGGAAACACAGCAGCAAATGCCACACTTTGCACACTCATCATTTAGGTAACATGCAGATCTTTAATATATTCACATTGTATATGGCTAGCTATCCATTTCATTACATCTTCTCTCAAACATCCAGTGCTGATGTGATTCACAATAAATTGCCCTGCAGCTGTGTAAAAGTCAGACTTGTACCATGGTACTTGCATTAAATACTACATTTTCTGGTCAGTGTGCTTAGTTAGGTAGGGGTTCTAATCTCACTGCACAATACTGGTGTATGTCTTTCTAGTCAGAAGATCCTAACTGTGTATCCTGCAGTCATCAGTGCAATCCCATAAAGTACCAATATTTTGACAGTTGCACATGCCTACACATTCATTTTATTCAGGCCTCCCAACATCAAGTCTCAAACATCTAATGCTGATATCATCCACTGTAAATTGTCCTATAGCATTGTAATGTTCAGGTTTGTGTTGTGGTGCTTCCATTAAATACTGAGTTCTATTGTCAGTGTACTTAGTTAGATAGGAGTTCTAATCTCACTGCAATCAACTGGTGTGTGTGTATCTCTTGAGTCAGAAGACCATAGTTATGTATCCAGCAATCATCAGTATAATCGCATAGAGTGCCAACATTTTGACAGTTGTACATGCCTACAAATCCATTTCATCTAAGCCTCCCTAAATGTTCTCTCAAACATCCATTTCTGATGTCATCTACTACAAATTGTCCTGCAGCATTGTAAAAGTCAGACTTGTCCCTTGGCGCTTACATTGAATGTTACGTTTTGTAGCCAGTGTGCCTACTCAGGCAGAGGTTATATGTTTGTTCAGTTATTTGACATTCAAGAGACAATTTTACACCTGCATGTGAGACCCTACTGTTCCCACTCTCTTCTTAACAGACACTGCTGAGGTCATCATTTATAAAGTGGTGTCTGACACTCACCAAGTCAAACTTGCACTGTGGCACTTGCATTAAGTACTGAGTTTTCTAGTTGGTGTAATTAGGCAGACGTCCTGTTCTCAATTCAGCTAACTGGTGTATGTGTGTATTTGTTTAGTTGGTTGACATTCAAGTAACTATTTCATACCTGCATGAGGGATACTGGTATTATCATCCTGTTTTCATTAGACTGTACTGATGTCATCAGCTATAACGTATTCTCCAACCCTATACATGACAGAATTCTGCTGTGGTGTTTGTGTTAGTTACTGTGTCCAGTAGATAGTTAAGTAGGGGTTCTGTTATCACTGCAGTCAACTGTATGTGCATTCGAAAATCCCTATGGTGCCAATTTTAGAACACTATGTGAGTTCATAGCTGTATCAGAATATCTTGTAGTATACATTGATTATGGCATACTGTGTAACATGCAATCTAACAATATTCAAGACAAAGGGTCTATATTAAATGAAAGAACACTTAAAAGGTAGAATATGGTATTATCGACACCTTTTAAGTGAGCGCTCATTTATGCGAACACCCACATAGTCGAAAATCATGTATTTGAAAAATATTGTTTGGCCAACACCATTCCCCTAGTGCCGTATGTCACAGAACCATACACAAACAAACACAACTTCAATACCTTAACCAAGAGGGGGACTACAATTCCCACACCCCCCAACATGAGGGGCTGTGCCCCCCACACCCTCCTAACTAAATATACCAACTCTGAGACCACTCTACTTTGGGGAAAAGGGCAATTCCCAATAACGCCAACTTGAAAAGTGCATGTGCATCATAATTTCTGCAGTAACTGGCTGTGTTTTAAATAACACTGACACGTAATAAAATGCTATGATTTGCATATTTACTTCTTTTAAATGTCTGAGCTGTAGAACACTTTACAATTTCAGTATGTTATTTGTTTGTACTGTTTATTGAACACAGTACTTAAAGAATTATTTATGTTTACAAAGCTATCATACAGCTATTCACAGTGTGAACACCTTGACATCAGCCAGGAGTTTCCTGAGAGCTGGCCAACTATAAATTTTTGAAACTCAGAATTTAGACATTATGAGTTTTCGCTAAATTGAATGTTCGCTTAAAAGGTGTCGATAATACTGTATTCGACCTTTTAAGCATTCGTTCATTTAATATAGACCCAAGACAAACCCATCCTGTGGCAGTCACAATAACTACAGTATTTGCAATCTCCTTTAACTACACATATAGGTGATCTAATCTGACAGCAGGCAACTTGCTTATCTGTACATGCAACTATCACTTTGGAGACAATTTTACATAGTGATGTCACTCCACATCCATGCCCTACACTCCTCCCAACATGTTCTCAGTATACAATGATGATATCATACTCCATAAAGTGCAACGTGAGAGTGTGGCAGTCATACATATATGGTATTTCTACTGTAACATTGCATGACATTCATGTTCTGTGCCTACATAGGTGTAATGTTCAAATCAAATCCAGTCTACTGCTGTGTGTATGTGGTTTGTGGTACATTATGGTCATTGTGTGATCTTTGTAAAAGCTCTTCATATCACTACCACTTGGGGTATGTTCCACCTAGCCCCATGCATCCTCCTATTTCCTCTGACTACATGACATCAATCCTGAGGAGGCGTGGATAATGTTCTCATGTCAAATATGCATATACCCATCATGAAGCAGATTCCTTCCATGAGCATCTACAAGCCATCCTCAGATCACTGCATGTGTAATTGTTAATTCTGTCATGGTATGGTGCACATGTCCCATATGGACAGTGACAGGATGCAATGCAATCCCACAAATATATACATAAACACAGTAGTATTACTATTTTCCATAATATAGATATAGGGATTTTATTTACATGATATAATACTTTCTAGGATTTCATGTGATGTTGGCCGTTAGCCTAATAATGTCCTATGACCCTGTGAACAGTTGACATGTCAATGTTGCTGTCATTGACATGTGCTATACTGAGGTGTGGATGTACAGTATGGCTACAAGAGGATTTTACAATCTATGCTGTGAGCTAATGTATTAATGGCCATTGATACCATTGCATTACATGCTCCTTCTCTAACAGCTGTAGTAATATGCCCCCTGAGAACTGTTGACATGGTATGATATACTTTTATGTACTGTATATTGTTGGCATATTAGGACATGTGTTGTTGTAGTGGAACCGATCAACCTTCGACAGTTTGCATTCAGCCATCACAGTGACACTTTCAGTATGGCACAGATGTGCATGTGTCTACATACCATTATTAAATGTTCTGTGACACACATCAATATAAATTCACATTGATTACGTAGTCACATAAGTCTTGTCTCATACACATGTTGTTATGCTGTGATATACACAACCAATGTATCAGATGTTTTGATACAATTGCAACCTTGTGGAATTCATTGTATGTGTAGGTTTGTTGCTATACCCAAGGATTACTGAGCTGGTCAGCAGCACCATTGTGTGACGATTAGCACTTGTGTCAGGAAATATTCTGCATGAGCCACAAACAACTGATTTCTAATGTGTCCTGATATGACATCAGGCTGTTCAAACATAGCTTGTCCATGAAACACATGTAGGCATATTCTGTGCAACTGATGTTAGTAGTATGTGACAGTGGTACAGTTGTATGACTGTGTGCATAGTACCAGTGTGTGGAATGTGATGAATGACCAAGGTTGTATTTGTAGGTCTTTTCACAAATCATTTATTCCAATAAATTTGAAATGTTAAATGTTAAATGGAATACACAATTAAGGATAGATCTGCATGTGGTTGCCACCAAACATACCCAAATTGCAGAAATAGGCAATCTGTTAGCTGACAGTTTGTTTCACACTTTGCCACCCTGTCACCACTGACCATCAACCACACTATAAATGCAAACATTACTCAATTTGTATTCTAAGGAGGGCAGCACATATTTGTGCTTTCTATGGCTAATAACACAAAATCAATGGGCCCTGACAACATCACAGGTTCCTATAGCGTGAGTCAAAACATGGACATACCAGACAGGGTTGCTTCCATACTTCAACACAGCCTCCAGACAATGTTCCTTTAGAAGGGTATATGTCAACATGCATCCTTCTGACTGGGGGGGGGGGTTATCACTTAATGCATACATGCATGTATAGACATCCTGATTCTCCTGATCTGTGAATTAGACCAAGTCATCATGGACCTTTTCTAAAAAGACACAGGTAATATCTCCACTGTGTGTGAAACATGTGTGATTTGTTTGGGCTACATCATATCTGTTACATCTGTTCAATGTCCTCAAGAAGGTCAACAAGGGCATGCATGATGGCAAAACTATCATCCTGTGTAACTTGACCTGGCCAAGGCATTTGACACAAATCCACACTGAGGTATTACTGAGACTTTGTCACAAATGGCCATAAACACCTACATCACCAATTGGGTAGAGCATTGGATCACATATGTGACAGATAAATATGTTGAAGCATGTGAAGTGACCTATATCTAGAGTCCAGAGATCAGGTCTGTAGCTTAGTGCTCTGTGCTAGTCCCTTTCCTCTTTATTATTTATGTCTCAGATGTAAAGAATGACTTATACATCCTTTGTCCAAACAGCTTTGTGGAGGACTTCAGATTGTGGAAAATCATTGAATCCAAGTGTGATATTACTATAATACAGACAGTATCAACACACATGAAGTATTGCTGCCATAGCCATGGAAGCACAGAAGATGAACAAAAATCATGGGTGGATTTATTACATTATAAAAGCAAATACACAGCCTAATTATAATATAGACAGCACACCAACTGGTATATGACTTGTGTACTCAGATGTTATGTGGAACGTCCACCAGCATGTGCCCATATTGGTGACTACTGCATTTTATGTAACACAACTCCTGAATATGTGTGGGACATCCACATCAAAGGGCATTATATTTCCATAGTTCTCTTCCCACATCACACCAATAACTGAGTACAATGCACCCTTTTTCATGTACCTCATAACACATCTTCCAGGGATGAGTTACTCAAGTGTACCACATTTGCCACAGTGGCATTCCACATATAATATTGTCCATACCAAAGTATTCTATTTGTTGCTTACACACTACTGGTTGAGGGAACCCCTGTCAAGGTATTATACAAGATGCATGTGTGATAGATGTTCCTGTGATGCACGCAGTAAATACATAGCTGACTTGCCAACATTGATAGCATGGGTTACTTTCGTGACAGTGTAGATTATGCCAGATATATGGCATGCACACCTGTCAACTAGCCAATATTGCTTGTAGTTGCAAATACATGTGTAACACTGTCCCTGTTAACACCTCTGGCAAATGTTAAATTTTGAGAAAGGTGTGCTTGATTCCCCTCACTGACTGCTGACTAATCATAATAGTGGTACAAATGTGATCTTGCAGAACCATCTATAATCATTCACGTTCACAGATGTTATGCCACAGATATGGGAATACTGGTGGTATTATTCTGATATTGTCCATGATTGTGCGTGCTTCTACTTTTGTCCATTAGCCTGTTACTATGTGCCCCACTTGGTTGAGACCTCTGCTGACATTACATTCATATTCAGTCAACTCATTTTGCACAGCTTCACAATATGCACCTAACCCCTATTATATACACCATCCCTGATATATGTCCTGTCCATTAGTCATGTCAGGATACTTATATCACAAAGAATTCTCTCCACTGATTTGTCACATTGTAGACAGCCACATAATATACAATCACCGTGAGTCTGTACTTTATCACATAGATATGTGATTCCTTTTCATGCTACAACTGTCTTTATTGACATGCCCTCATCTGATGCACATCACCTCACCTTGTTTCACCTGTCCTCTTCCCCTGTGTTCATTCCTACTATTCATGTGTGTCCCTTTTCAGTACACACACTTCCCCTGACTATTCATTTATAATGCAGTCTATGTACCATTACAGATCATTTACACTACTTTTATTCATTATGCCTGAAACAAGTTTCCATAATACTCTGCGCTGTATACACTTTCATGTAATGTGTTGAACTATATACATTGCTTTATTAAAAAAAAAAAACTAGTAGTCATTGTGCCATTCCACCCAGTCCTGCAGACATAGTTTGCCCATAGGTGAACAGATTTACATGTCTGCTGCTGTCTGTGTTGCTTTACACAGTTTCCTTGCCAGCAACACTGTTACTGGCCATAAAGCCTTGTTTGCTTACATTTAAACACAGTATGCGGCTTGCATATGTAATTAGTGCTGCTGCTCACTATGCAGACACGTAAACTCCATGTAGGCTTTTCGCTTAGCCTACATGGAGTTTACTGAATTCCCAGGCTAGTTTTTCCCCCAGATTTACTAAACTTCCATGCAGGACTAGTTTTGTCCTGCATGGAAGCACCCGTTTAGGAGCAGGATGTCTGTGTGCCATGCATAGTAATGAAGGAGTGCAGGGGGCATGTCTGAGAGCAGAGCTCTCAGAATAAACATGCCCCTGCAATTTCGAACAGCAGAAGCTGTTAAGAAATGAGTGAAATCACTCACAGGTGTCCCCATATCCCCACCAACAGACCCCCCACATGTACAACAGCAACAGGACATATAAAATAAAAGAAACAACCCATCTATAGCTTTAAAACACCGATCAAAGCTAACCGTAGGTGCGCGGGTGTGCCCATCTCTTAGCTATGGTTAATGTAGATGAAATAGCAAAAGGAGGATAAAAAGCAGGATATGTGCAAAGGAAGCAGTACAGCAATATTGGACTGGGCAGAGTGTTTGCCTCATGAGCAGTCAATCCCGGTTCGAGTCCCACCGCAGTACATTCCATTTTCATGTCAAAGCACTGTTATGATCAATATATTTAGTTGTATAACCTAATAAATAGCATACATGTGTGAACTGGAGTAGTAAGCAGTGTAATGAATGATAACACCATCCATTTGCCAAATCCACCACCTATGACTGTCGAAAAAAGAGCAGTAGTAAGAATAAATAATCACGACTAAGCAGGTGCAAGTCTGCTTGCACCTCGGGAAGCAGTGCATACTCAGAGTAAGCAATAGTGAGGTTAACCATGTGTAAGCAGATGTCACTGGAAGTAAGCAGTGCTTACCGTTGTGCAAACCCACTGACAACTGCGTAAAAGTGCTTCAACCACTCCATATCCAACGGGCCCCATTCTGGCCAGCAGCAAACTAAACAGTCCCTGCAAGGCTCGAACCCAGGAGCCTGCATACCATAAGCAATGTAATTAACCACTAAGCCACCGCTGATATACATAACCCTGACATTTCCACAAACATAGCATCCAGCAATACGAGTCAACATTACAGAACATGTAGCTAAATATGCAGATGTATGTGTGTGTGTGTGTGTGTGTATATATCTGTAACTAAATAGATATATACCTCTTCCTCTCTGTATTACATATGTATACATATATAGACATACATATATATATATATATATATATATATATATATATATATATATATATATATATATATATATATATATAGATATCCACATATAGATATATACATACGCAGACATCCCTATATCCACATGTTGTTAGATATATATACAGATATCTATATATATATATATATATATATATATATATATATATATGTGTGTGTGTGTATATATATATATATATATATATATATATATATATATATATATATATATATATATATATATATATATATATATATATATATATATATACATACACAGATATATATCTATAATATGATACAGTACATAAAAATGACATATATGATCACAGGGGTGAGGGGCCCAATCAACATACGTGTGACATGTACCATTACCCCCCCCCAGCCAAACAGGTGAAACATACAAGCAAGCACACAAAGTAAACAAACCACTGCTCCTCAAACCATAGGCAGGATACAACCAGTGGGAGATACACTGTGGATCTGCTAAGTCTAATCTAGAAACAAAGACAGGAATGTCCCTTGCGGGACACCCCAAAAATTCTTGGGTATTTGGATTCCCATCAGTACAATGACTCATCAAGGCAGAGTGCATATGTACTCGGACTACAAGTTTGGGAAAGCCTGATGACCCATAGGTCGAGACAACATACGAGATGGGTCTCAAGAAGTGGAGAGTGGGCAGTGTGTAGTGGTGTGGTTAGACCCGACCTGCATCCAGAGAAAGGATGAGTGCTGCAGAGGAGGAGCGGGGGGGGGGGGGGTATGGGTATGAAATTATGGGTCGAGGCATGCAGGTGTTGGCTGGAGTGGTTCTAATAAGACCACCTCGTGGATGTAAGCGACAGTGTGAATTGGGCAGAGCAGTCGCCTAACAAGCAGGCATTCCCAGTATGAGTCCCACTGCAGCACAGTCTATTTGACATGGCAATGCACGGTATAACCAGATTTGTTGGTACAAAACCCACTAAATAACACCAAAATCACATGGTCACAGCACCCCACTGTAGGCATGTAAGCCATTCTAATTGGCATCACAACTTATTATTGTTGTCCACACCCCCACCCAGGGGTGTGAGTGTCCAAAT
Organism: Protopterus annectens; assembly: GCF_019279795.1. Classification (NCBI taxonomy): domain Eukaryota; kingdom Metazoa; phylum Chordata; order Ceratodontiformes; family Protopteridae; genus Protopterus; species Protopterus annectens. The sequence continues at coordinate 107,040,272 of NC_056748.1, forward strand.
CTACCTCCAAATTCAGTGTATATGCACAGCTGTTGCTGTAGAAGAAATGGCCAGATGTGGACCTTCCCTTCAGCCTTACTGCATATCCCTGGCTTTTTCTCCTACTATCTTTCCCTCTTTGTGCCCCTTTAACACCACTTACCTATCAACCCCTTTTTCATTTCTATTAAAGTTTAAAGTTACAATTAGGTGACACCCTCTTCCCCAACTATACTGGCAGAATCTGGAACTCCCTACCCACATCTATTACCTCAGCTGTCCCAAAGGACACATGTAAATAACACTTGAAGGAACACCTCAAGCACACTTGGATCAGCACATGCTCACCACCTGACTAAATCCCCCCCACCTTACTCTCTCTATACCCCTACATCAACTACTGAAACTGACGCCTCTTGTCCCGCCTCATATGCATATTTCAACATCCTTTAAGCCTTCCCTATTGCTCCCCTACCAATTATTCCCACAGCCTACTATACAGTTACAATGTCTCCCCCTCTACCTACCTACCTACTCCTTCATTATTCTCTGCTACTCTACCACACAGGTATGGAATAACTAAATCTTAACCCAAATACCTGAGTGTATCCTATCCAGAACTGTTAAACTGGAATCTAACTTCATCTTAAAATGACCTTTGTCAACAGTCATACCTGACATGTAAACCTGACCTAAGCATGAATAATACCGACATGTTAATGTAAACTAAGCATGAAGAATATGTTACTTAGCTATGTTAAGTCTGTTACTCTCTATGAATGTGAACACCTCTGTATTAACTTGTAATGAGTAGCTGGGTTTTACTGTGGAGCTCTACTCCCCGGGCCACTGCTGATAATGTACAAGCATCCAGTTAGATTTATCCGGTCAACAAATTTAAAATAAATACATAAAGTAGAGTGGATGTAAGCAGGTTTAAGCCTGTTTGAGCGGCGGTAAGCAACGCCTACACTGGTTAAGCAATATAGAAGCTAACTCAGTGTAGGACGCCATAACCGGAAGTCAGCATTGCTGACCCTCATGCAAACCAGCGCATACTCGCTTACATTTGCTCAAAAGTGCCTTAGTCACTCTGTAGCTAACAGGTCTCGTCATGCCCAGCAACAAAATAATTTGCACTCCCAGGTTGCAACCCTCAGACCCTGCACACTATAGTCAAAATGAGTTACCACTAAGCCATGGCAGATACACATACAGCTGCTGTTATCACAAACATATCATCCAGCACAGTAATTCAACAGTATAGGAAATGTATTTAAGTATGCAGAATACCAGCAACCATTTGTACATTGCTCAATTACAGTATTTCGAGCAGTCTATGTGTATCATAAAAACAGTGCCTGTCCAATCATACTGTGAGAACAGCAGTCTTGCATAATACTTAAGAGAATAATAAAAAATGACACACGTCGAGGGGGCATGTGGGCATGCTTCATGCACTGAATGTCAAACCTGGGACGTCGGTTCCATGGAACCGGCAGATGATGCAGCCAGCGGTGTGAGCAAACCACTTCTTTTCAAACCCCTGGCAGGATGCTACCAGTGGGAGAAACAGTGTAGACCAGCAAAGTCTAATCTTGACACAACAACAGGTCCGTCCCTGGCAGGACGGACCAAAAATTGTGAGTTACATCGATATTTGCAGCAGTATCAGAGTACGATCACGGCAAGGCTTATAAGTATGTGGACTAAATGGATGAAGAGCTTGCAGAAGCTTGCGTCGAGACAGTATACTGGCTGAGTACCGAGATGTGCAGAGAGGGCAATGTGTGCATGTGAGGTATGGCTGGGCTAGCAACTGGAGAATGGATGGTTGCTGTGTACGTGGAGCTCAGGGGCGAGGGAAGGAACCATGGGTAAGACATTATGGTAGAGATATACAAATAAAGCAGCACAGCAATAGTGTAGTGAGCAGAGCATCCACCCAATGAGCAGGCATTCCTGGTTCGAGTCCCACTGTAGCACAGTCTATTTTACATGGCAAAGCACATTATAACCAATAGTTTTGTTGCAAAACCCACTAAATAGAATATATATTTGAAGTGGAGTACAGCATGAAATGCACATGTGAAGTATCAGTGTTAGACTGAATAAGGCACTAGTAATCAGGTTTATGCGCAAATAAGCAATAGTAAGCATATGTAAGCACTAGTAAGTGGGCTTAAGGCCGTTTGTGTTGCAGTAAGCAATGCCTACACTGGTTAAGCAGCTCTGAAGCTAAAACCCTGTAAGCAAATGTAATGGCAAGTTAGCAGTGCTGACTTCCACGCAAACCCGCTAACAACTGAATAAACGTGCCTTAACCAGTCTGTATCCAACGGCCCATGTTCTGCCCAGCAACAAAATAAATGGCCTCTGCTAGGCTCAAACACAGAACTCCACACACCATAGGCAAAGTGGTTTACCACTAAGTCATGTCAGATGTACATAACCCTGATGTATTCAAAACATATCAACCAGCCCAGTCATTCAACAGTAGAGAATGTATTCCAACATGTAAATGTACTTGTGTGAGTAAATATAGTAATATCTAAACAGATACAACATATCAATAGATGTAAATATATATATATATATATATATATATATATATATATATATATATATATATATATAAATATATAGCCACAGAATGTGTAGATAGCAATGGTAGATTGACAAATACAAATATGTCTACATGCACTGTTAATGGGGTGGGATGCCCAAAAAAATATACATCATGTACGAATAGGCATACCCCCCCCACAGCCAAACATGTCCGCCCTGCAATACACTAAAGTATTACAGATCACATAAGCAGGACTTGACATGACATGTGCACAACATGTAAGGTATTAGTAACATATCATGCAGTACAGTGTGGATCCCATAGGAAATTTAGAATATGGCAGCTATCAACATCCCCAGGGTACATATAGACAGACACATATATGCAGATACAGATATCTATACATATATATATATATATATATATATATATATCTATATATACATATATATATATGTATATATACATATATATATCTATATATATCTATATATATATCTATATATATAGATATATATATATATATATATATATATATATATATATATATATATATATATATATATATATATATATATACATGTGACTACACAGACACACGCAAAGACATGTACAGTAAGATACATATGTAGAAGGTGCACACAATATGGAACAGCCACTATGCCTACAGTTAACACCTTAACAACTGGACACTGTATGGGCCACCCATACAAATGAAAAATGTTGCCTGCAAATATGCCCACAGAGAGGTCATAGGATAAAACACCACACACAGGTTTGCAGAAATGGATAACTTTTATTTGTGTACTATTACAGTTGTATATGGCATGTATTATAGCTGTTCAGACACTGACATCCATATAAACAGAGTAATGCAACTGTGAAACAGTTATACTAATACCGTAGTCTGGAAAGGTTCGCAACTGTTGCTGTCCAGGCCAAGCCCTAAATATTGTTTCATATAATATATATATAACTGTAGGCATAGTGGCTGTTCCATATTATGTGCACCTTCTACATATGTATCTTACTGTACATGTCTCTGCGTGTGTCTGTGTAGTCACATGTGTATATATATATATATATATATATATATATATACACACTGTGGAAAGTATCACATATAATTCCCCTCCACAAAGGCGGACCCTCCACAGAACTAACCAATTACCGCCCCATAGCTATTCTCTCCACTCTCCAAAATACTAGAGAGATGCATACACTCTCAGGTCTCAGACTACCTCCTTACTAACAACCTCCTTTCCAGTACTCAGCATGGTTTTCGACCAAACCATAGCACCACCACTGCCTTACTCTCCTTTACTAACACTATCCTTCAGCATAAAAACAATGGCTATCTCTCCTCTGCTACTTTCCTATTCCTATCTAAAGCATTTGACATGGTCCCACACAAACAACTTATCTCTGTCCTCAATAACCTATCCTTCTCACAATCGGTCACCAACTGGTTTCAGAGTTACCTGTCTGACCGCCAACAATCCGTTGTATGGCAGAATGACATATCTCCCCAACTACCTGTCTCCATAATGGTTCCACAAGGATCCATCCTTGGACCCCTACTCTTCTCTGTTTACACCAATAATCTAGCCTCTGCCACCAAACATGGCACACTCATACAATACGCAGATGACTCAACCATCATCTGCTCAGCCCAGTCCCTACCAAAACTGCAAAAAGTCACACAGGAAGCCTTTTCCTCTGTTGAAACATGGTTATCCGATGCCCGATTAATACTCAACCCAAACAAAACTAAACAACTCATCTTCCAACCCACCAAACATACTCAAAACAACTCTCACTTTAACATCATGGCAAAAGACAACACCACTATATACCTAACTGAACACACCAAATTGCTAGGAGTGGAAACAGACAATAAACTAAAATTTGACATTCACATATCCATGACTATAAAAAGTCCACAAAAACTAGGAGTTATACAGAAATAAGCAATTTCTCACCAAAGCAGCAAAGATTTCAATAGCAAATTCCCACCTTATCTCCACCCTACTTTATGCCTCTCCAGTATATACAGGACAGGTAGCTTACATCCTTCTAAGTTAGGAACTGCTGATTGAGAGCTCAGTGTCTGTTATTCTAAAAGTGTATTAATTCTGGTTTTAAGCACTTGGGCTTCAGGCCTTTTATTTTTACGTTTCGATTAAGGCTGGTTAGGTCTGGGAGGAGGAGGGAGGATTCCTGGTTCTGCCCTTCAAGAATTGGCATTTCTGGTTAAATATATTCTAGTTTCTAACTGAAAGTGGTACTCTGGCTGTTTTGTTTACCTTATGATAGACTAGATGGCTCACACTGTATACTTTATTTGTTTGTTGTTTGTTGTTTTATTTCCTGAAACACTAATTCCAATTAAAACGGGCCTTTTCTGTACTCTGTGGATCCCTATAGTGATATCTGCATTGCTGCCATTGCTTTTTTTTGTTTTTTAGCAGAATAAAGTTACTGTTTGTCGTTTTTTTTTTTTAATTAACATAACAACATTGCATTTAAGTTACCTGGCACTTGCTCACTAAAAGCAATTATATAAGTCACTCTAAAAATTAAAAGCACTACACCCCAGTCTCACATATAACAGGCCAAATAAACAAGGGCTGCACATAAGCCACACACAAAAAAGCAGCTACCTCAAAATAAAATCTGCTCAACACAGAGAGACAAAATAAGCAGACACCCAACACACACGCCACCCAAAAACAAACACGACCAACAACAAACTCACAAAGCCAGTGTGCGACAACACACACCCTGCACTATCGCCAGGCACTGTGACAAGTCCAATCACCAGGTCTGCCTGCTGGCACACACACGTCACACACCAGGCTGAAACACAAGAAGGTAAGTCACCACCTGCTGTCAGCAAATAGGATCACCATAACACACACACAGGACTCTCTCTCCCTCCAGTACCCGTGAAGGACTCGAGATGAGCTCATGCTGGTAGTAATGACCATGACATAGCACTCCGGATGACATGAAAGAACAGGTGGGTATGACCCTGATGTAGCAATAGCAGTATTCCCTGACCTTAGTGATTTGCCCATCAGGAAGACAAGATGATACCGTTTGTCAATTGGCTTTTCGATGTGTGTCTTCGTGTTGGGATCAATCGCTGTCAGCCTGGGATGACATGCAGGAGCGGCTTGCACCCAAGCATAGGCTTGGCTTAAGCACACCTGGGCACACCTGTCACTCATGGGCTCTTGTGGCCACAGCTCCCCCCACCCCCCCTTTTTACTTTCAACACACCAAGCAAAAACAAACCCACCTCCTCTATAAGAACAGAAGATAGAAAACTCAAGATAAACCTCAAGATGCACGCAAAGGAACCTGCTTACACTGGAACTATAGATGTCATGGCAGTAATAAAACCTGGTTCTAACGGCCAAGGAGCACCAAAGCACCCAGCACTTATACCTTATACCATACCCCAAACTTATTTAACTTGACCACCAAAAAGGAGGAGAATACCAATATTAAATCAAAGATACCCCACACCTCCAGGTTGGTGGCACAGCATGAAGCATCAGAGACTATCCATGTCGCCAGGACAAAAATTCTGAGCACACTCACTAAATCATCTCCAGGCCAAACAAGGAAATTTGGCCAGCTTTACTGGATAAAAATTCCTGGATAAAATTCAGATTATTAGGAAATGACAAAAAAATACCTAGCATGTCTGAGACGCAGCAAATGACAAAACAAACCCACCAAATGACAACACCCTATCTCAAGCAGACAAAATATCTGTATCAACAGTGCCCCAGGTTCAAGGCCATCTCCGCAAGGCAAACCCCCCACCAACGCAAAAACTTTAAGTAATCGCCTCTGGCAGAAAAACATTCTCAGAGCAAGCTAAACACAAACATAAAACCTAAGATCACGTCCCAACTACTGTTCAATCGCCTTAAAGAGAGCTAAACCCACTAGATGAACTACTGTTCACAGTTAACCCATATATCAAAGGTGGTGCCAAAGTTAGGCCTACAGCTGGACTAGCTTGCCTGACAAAGGTGGGAAGCAAAACTATGGAAACCCACACTCAAAAGATATTAAGGAAAATACAGACACTGGATCCTACCTAGTTTGGCTTTGTTATGGGCAGATCCTGCCTCTTAAACCTGTTTGATTTCTTTGAAGACCTTTCCTGGAAACCAGTCACCACATGGGAATTGGCGGGCCTGGCTCCACACAGCAGCCTGGACCCCTGCGCCTAAGCCCAACCGATGAAATACCCTCGATAGCCATTATAGATAAAGCCCTTAGTGCAGCTGACCTCGGGCAATATAGCTATATGGGTTGCAAACTGGCTCAGGAATTGCTGTCACTGCTCAGGAAACAAACTGAGCCAACCCCAGAACTCACCAGATACAAAGTGGCATCCATGTCTCAGTCCTCATACTAGGCCTACACGGTATAGGCCACTGTGCTGGTTACACCACAACGGACTGCTGGTGGCTGACTTCAAGTTCTGAATCCCACTGACTGAAGTGTCATCCAAACTCTCAACTGAACACAAGCATCAAGCAAAGGGCAAGCCAAGGCCTCCTGAAAAGCTCCAAAAAGGAGCCGCGGCTCCATATCGCGTAAAAAATTAATAAAACTCAATGGCAAAAGTGCCATTAAAAGTGGTAAGTCATCATTGGTAATCCATTAAGTACAGAATCCATTAGGGACCTGGGGACCCAGATTGATAACAGGAAGACAAAAACATTCATAGTGGCCGTGGACAAAAACATTACCTTACAGCTGTTAACCTCATGGGGGGATTCACTCACCTAATTTTAGGTCCATCATGCCTCTTTACTTCATCCTCTTTCAGCCCATGTAATTGGTACAACCTCCCTTTACGGGACCCTTACCACATTACCTTCACAAGAGGGAAAGACCCCAAAGTACTTCCTCAAAGGATCCCAAAAGTCAATCAAAGAAGGGCTCAGGTTAAAGAAACTTAACCATAGCTCGGCAGCTCCGCCTGCTCAGAGGCGTCATGCTCCTGGCAGTATCGCCAGGCCAACCTGAATTGTGGAAATGCTGCGCCGGCCAAAGTGAACGCCTCAGAAAATCTCAACTCGGCCTGAGAGACGAACCTCAGCTGCACAAAGACAGAGGAATAGCTGGGAGGACCAGGACTGTAGAGGCTCCCTTCACTCCTGGAATAAAAATCAGTCCAGGTGGGCAGAGTCCCACATTGACTCTCTTCATTCTTTCTCTGATGAGAGGATGAGAAGAGAGTGGGTTTACCGGCTATCACTGTACTCACTTGTGTGAATAAGACACGGAGGCACAGTATACTAACCTCAAAAAAAGTAAATTAATAAAATTAATTTATTTTGGTGGCCAAACAACACACTCTAAGGCTTATAAATGCCCTAGGGCAGATAGCCTAGTATGAACCTATGAACCTATGAACTTATGAACCTATACCAACCTAAAGCAATGTGATCTAAACAAACTAGAGACCTGCTACAACAAAATCACCAAATTCGCCACAGGGGCATCCTACCATAGTCACCACTGTCTCTCACTTGCTGAACTGGGCTGGCTTGAACTCCCTCACCTCCTTCAGTGGTATCAACTCTCACTCGCCCACAAACTAGTAAACCATCCACTAAATGTCCCATCCCTCCAGAATCTACTCCAACCCTATCGCACCACCAGACCACTAAGATCCAGCAGCAAAAATCACTTGCAGATCACTAAAGCCAATAACTCTGCTGGTGAAGCACTATTCTCTTAGCCATAGCCAAATTATGGAACTCACTCCCACCCACAATTACCTCCATACCATCATGCACCCACTTCAAAACTTTACTAAAAGTGCAACTAAAAACATGCTGGCTATGCCCTTGCAACTCCCACTCTAATATCATCCACCCCATCCAACCACTACCTTTCTTTCCACTCCACTAACTACCTTGATTATAGCAAGCTCAGATGCTCATAAGCCAGTACTTATTATACAGCAGGAACTTCTTCTTGTAACATTTGTTAATGTCTGTTATGTACTTCACAGATAAAGATTCTAGTTGTCTACTGATGTACTATGTTCTTCATCTGTAAATATGTTTGTAATTAATTGCTATGTAAATTGTTAATCACTATGTAATCCAATGTAAATACTGTCTGTTTATTTTAAATGTGGAGCTTTTCTCCCCGGGCCTCCGCTGAAAATGGACCTACATCCAGTCGGACACTCCCGGTCAACAAATTTAAATAAATAAATAAATAAAATATATTTATATAGATATCTGTATCTGCATATATGTGTCTGTCTATATGTACCCTGGGGATGTTGATAGCTGCCATATTTTAAATTTCCTCTGGGATCCACACTGTACTGCATGATATGTTACTAATACCTTACATGTTGTGCACATGTCATGTCAAGTCCTGCTCTCCCTATACTTCTCTACTGTTTTTTATCTCACCTATCTGTAGTACTAAAAAAAAAAAAAAAAAAAAAAATGTCCTTAATTTTGTTTTTTGTTCTCTGTATTTAATCTTAGCTTAAATCTACTAAGTTACTCTGTAAAACTTTTGTTCTCACCTATGTAGCCTATGTATTGTAATTCACTTGGCTATTACTATATATTGAATTTATATTTTTTCTTTTTGTCACTGCTGATGGTTGGAGCTTTTCTCCCCGGGCCTCTACTGAAAATGGACATATATCCAGTTAGACTAGCCCGGTCAACAAATGTAAAATAAATAAATAATAAATAAATTGTACAATAGTAAAGACAGACTGGGCCACATGATACCAAATTATCAACAGTAAGTAATGCAGGCGTATGGTCCAGCAGCCTCTATCTAGACTCTGTACAAAATCATTAGGTAGTAAAGACATCAGTTGACCAAATGGGATGTAACTGTTACATAACAAGGCATAACTGACACCATCACAAGCACACTGACAAACAGAACAGTCTGTATGGCAGGAGGCAGTAGGCCTGCAATAATCCAATTTATATAAGTACTGTAAATATAAGTGAAGTGTAGGGTGCTGTACATCCAGATACCTTAAGGCAGCCCACCCCTGATACCCCCACATTTTGTAACAGCCTAGGGTATTTATGGTGCATCCCCCTAGACTCATTAATACAGGCCCATATACCCGTTACATACACTTGCCTCTGGATTGCATAAGGGCACACATGTATTGCTTAGGTGAAGCCCACACATATGTGGCCTCAGACCCACCATATGTGTAGGGGATGCAACAGCAGTGGACTGATGGCAACAATGGCAGTGTGATATACTCTCTGCCCACTGCAGACCAACCCCTGACAGCATGTCATATGTGCAAAGCTTGGTATGTAGGTGGAGGACAGGGGCTAGAACACAGGCCCGTATGTGGACAACTGTTGCCATACACTAAGCAAGTCACTGGTGTTACAGGATAGTCTGCAACATACCCTTAATCAAGGAATTGAGGTTAGAAACATAAATGGATGTAGCCACGTACTGATAGCACTCAACACACACACACTGCCAGTGAAATATCTGACACACCACCTGTGTGGTGAACAGACAAAACATGATAGGTACACCTCTGGCCGCCAAGAGGATAGGCCCACAGTTGAGAGCTATGCAGACAGACTGCATTCCAATGTAAACTAGTATGTACACACACACCCTGTAACACCAGTACTATACAAAGCATAACACAACTCTACTCACACTCTGTCTGTAGTTCTGGAACCACCTAAAAATATGTAGTTGGCCTGAGTGTGCCAGTTCTCCTGTAAGAGGTATTGTTACCTGCTGTTTGTAACACTGATGCCCACACACAGGAAGGATGTCCATCACACAGGAAATGTAAAGGGACCACACCCACATAATGTGGGGATATTTAGTAGGTGGCTGCAATTACAGTGGTAATTGGAAGTACTACACAGCAAGCTGCATGCAGTTAGCAAGTGGAGGACAACTGATCATGTGCATCACCTACTAAAGCCAGGCTGTAATCTATTCAAAGCAGCTCAATCCATTTACTGGAGAGAGAGAGGAAGAGGGAAAAAAAAAAGACACAGCTCTTAAGCTGACATCAAAGACATTTAGCCAGCTATCATTCAACAAAACATCATTCCCACAACAGGTATGTGAGGTATATATACATGTAATAGATGTAATACCTGGTCAATCATAATGGGATAGATTATGTGGAATGATTTATACGTGCCATCAGGTGGTGTTGTGATAATGTTCAACTGAACAACTGCTAAGGACAATAGTGTCTGTCCCTGTGTGTAGTGGGCCATAGCCATTAACTGTGCATGTCAGAACTGACAGACAAGATGTATGTATGTGGCACCTGTCTGTGTTGTAGCAAGGGAGAACAGTGCAGCTGTGCAGGAAGGTGTTGCAAGATTGTGGAGCTGATGTCTGAATGTACCCCACATATAAGTATGCATATGTGTACATATGTCACATATATAATGTTTAAAGATATATATGTATATCAGCATGTATGTCCAGAAATATACATATACCCATGTGTAAACATATATATGTGCACATATATATGCAGTCACATATATGTACACACACATAGATAAATACCGATATGCAAATGTCAACATCTGTACAAACACACACATAAACAGATATGTATGGTAAGATATGACCCCTATATCACTGCCACAGTGATGTGTGCTATGTGCAAGTCAGCAGCACACATAGCAATACAGACAGATATATACAGCTGCCAGAGTGTGCACCATGGATGGGTATGTCACATGTTAGTCCCGTCCTAGCACCACAATGCCCCCGCCTGTGAAGAATGCAATGGGAATATGGGGAAGTATGGCAGATACACATGTGGTGGTAGTCAGGATTGGTAGATATAGAGGACAGTCTACCAGGGTTGTATGTGATACATGTGGTGGGTAAACATCATGGATGGTGTGTGTGGTCTGTGATGTGGATGCCCCATGGTCCCCAATATGGCCACAATGGGAACAAGGCTCCCACCAACTCCCACTCACAACAGCAGTCCATGTCCTGAAGGTGCCAGGTCTGGTGGCTGAGCAGGAGGAGCATGTTTGCCTTGTGAATGTGTACTGGGTGCCTTAGACGGATGTAGCACATCACTCATGTGTCTGTGGAGCCTGGTATGGAACAGACCCAGACCTGAGCTCAGGGGACAAGGACATGTTGGTGTGTGGCCGAGGGGGGTGGGCCAATGTCCCCTGGGTGGTTGCACCTGATGGTATGGCTGTAACAGTACATGAGGAGGCCCCAGGTTGGCACACACACGTGATGTGGCCAGATATTCTGGTCAGATGGGTGTGGGAGAGGTGGATCAGCTGGCCAATGGAACATATGCATGTTAATGTATCACTATCCTAGTACATATGCAGGTAGTAATAGTCTACACAATCCCGGTACATGTCCAAAAGCATGCATAGAACACCCCTATAACAAAGACTGTCAGATGTGCATCAATCTCAGAGCAGCCATACCACTGGCATATATGTAACCACAGTGGCCCTGACAATGGCATGCAAGTGAATAGTCTGTAATAGGCCCGCAATGTTAGTGTCCACACAGGGGACATGGCTACAATCACATAGCAGAAGGTGTGGTACACTACACAATCTGTCCAAACAATAGTTAATCTGTAGCAATACCTAATGAGTTATGTGTATAGTCTGTTGAAGCTGATATGGGGGGATGACAGAGATGTCAATTATGAACTGTGGTAATCTTGCAATATGAGTCACTCAAGCCTGTTCCCATCCTCATGTTTTTCAGGCACGATGACACACAGCCACCTCCCAACATATTCTGCAGAGGAGAATGAAGTGATAATAAACCACCTGTTACTGCACTACCAGATCCTGTTTGGCAGGACAGCACTGGAACAGCAGGAGTGGACCTCCTTGTGGAACAATCTCATCCACAGAGTTAATGATGTCAGCCTGCATAACTGCAGTTATGAGCAGGTCCGGCATCATTGCAGTGACCTGCTTCGCAATGCCCGTCAGCATGCTGCTGCAGTCCGGGGATCGCCTTGCCACAGGGGAGGGCCATGCCATCCACCTCCCCCATGTGTGGAGGGGCTTCTGGTAGGCCTTGTGGCACCTGCCTGTCCTGAACAACATCAACCACTGGACCCCTTTGTGGAGGTGGGTGTCACCCACACAACAGCCGAGAAGCGTGCAGGTAAGGACACAGGGCACATCAGTAGACCACTGTTGTGTAAATATCCACAGTGGTACATATAGATCATGCATATCTAATATGTTATACAAATAATGTGTTGCTGCATTGTAGTGATAATCAGATGTCCAGATGTGGTAGTATTGTGTGTATTTAAAGTAGATGTATGGTAGTACTGCACCCAGCCTGCAGCAGTGCCACAGGTGTGGGCACTGACATTGCATCTCTCACCCACTTATGTAAGTCCCTCTGGGGTAACAGCAAGGCAGCAGCCTGAAGCTGGAGAGTATGACTTATGTAGATGCATGCCAACACACTGGACTTGTAATGGTGATGTAATATTCCATCTAACACACCTACCCTAAATGCATGCTGTACATGTGCATGTATTGTTGCTGTGAAATGCATGGCCTCACAAGGGCGGACATGATGGGGTATTGAAAGGGTATGTCACACACCTGCATGACAACTAGCATCCTGTCATTGTGGAATATGTCCACAGTGGGTAACATACTGTCTGTAGATACGGCCTACAGTAGCGACATGTTCTGGACAATACCCATATACAGTGCAACACCAGTGTACATACTTGTAGGGCAATTCCAACTGCTGCTGAGATACACTATGGAATGCAGCATTACACTAGTCCACATTATCAGCTGGGTCTAGCCTGCAACATGTGGTGTGCAGTGTATGGGACACTGCAAGCTGACACATATGTGTAGGATTTAACTGTCATGCATCTGCATAAATGCTAAGGGGGTTCTCAGCATGAAACACCAGTGCACTGCAGCAGGGATCCTAAGGATGGTAGGAATGGCTCTATCTGCATATAGTCAGGTCCAGGGGCGGCCCGTGCTATTGGACTGCCGGACTGCAGCCCCCCCAGCTGTAAAAAAGAAAAAAAGAAAGAAAATAAAAGATAAAAAAGAAAATTAAAAAATTGCGGACTTTCGCGCATGCGCACTAGTCTGGACTGCTGCTGGGACAGTCTGGAGCATGCGCAGACTGTTTCAGCAGCAGTCCGGATTAGGAAACATTTAAGAGCAGAGATCCCAGATGTGTATGCAGTTGTAACTGCATAGACTGTCGCTGGAAACGGATTGGACTTGGACTGCAACTTTGACAGGCTGGAGTCTCGTCGGGGGAAGAACATCTTGCATGGTGGATTTGTTGCTCCAACGGACTTACTGCATGGGCAGGTTTGTAGTGCTCTAACAGCTATGGATTTAATGGCATGAAAGGATCTACATCACTCCAGGTGTGTGTGTGTGTGTGTGTGTGTGTGTGTGTGTGTGTGTGTGTGTGTGTGTGTGTGTGTGTGTGTGTCCCAGTTGCTATATACTGGTGGCTAGAACAAACTCATGGTGGTGTGGTAGGGAATACCTCAGGCTTGAACCCTGTACCTTGTATGCAGGTGTTAAGGACCTGAATTCCCTACCCACCACCATTTGTAAACAAAATTGCAGATTTTTCATCATATTTGATCTGATCTGTTCCTCATAATATCTGTGGTTTCTAAATGTTGCAATGCTTGATATTTGATGGTGCAGTGGTAGCATTGTTGCCTCACAGCTGCAGGTTCTCAGGTTTGATTCTTGGCTGGGGTGCCTTCTGTGTGGGGTCTGCATCTTCTCCCTGTGTTTGTGTGGGTTTGCTTTTGTGTGTTCCCATCTTACAAAGGCATGTCTGCATTATTTCTTCCTGGGCCTCTGCTGAAAATTGTTTTTTTGTTCCAAGTCAGACTGCCCTGATTAACAAATGTTAAATAAAATTGACAGGCATTTGAATTTCAGACTTCAGGTTTCTGAATGTTTAATTCCTTACATATTTGATGGTGCAGTGGTAGCACTGTTGCCTCACAGCTATAGGTTTTCTGGTTTGATTCTTGGCTGGGGTGCCTTCTGTGTGGAGTCTGCATTTCATCCCTGTGTTTGTGTGGATTTGCTCTGGTGTCCTGCCATTTTACAAAGACATGTGTCTGCAGTATTTCTCCCTGGGCCTCTGCTGAAAATTGTTTTTGTTCCGTCTGAAGTAAAACTGACAGGAATTTGAATTTCAGACTACATATTCTTCAGAAAATACATAGTAACACAACCTTTTATTCTAGCAATTTTCTAAGTTTATAAGATGAATATTTGAAATTTGTCAGGCATTTGAATTTCAGACTACATATTCTTCAGAAAATACATAGTAACACAACCTTTTATTCTAGCAATTTTCTAAGTTTATAAGATGAATATTTGAAATTTGTCCTTATTTTTGGGACTGTATTACCCCATTATTGGTTTGTCCAGATTTTTTGTGCTAAGGTTGACAGCTATGGCAAGAACTGAATTCACTGAATATGTTTGAGGGCTTTATTCCCTCATTACTGGGTTTGTCCAGGTGTTTTGTGCTAAGAGGTTGACAGCTATGGTGAGAACTGAATTCATTAAATGATAGTCATTTAAGTTTCAGTCTTCCTCTCTTTCACAAAGCAGCTGATTTGGCATAGTGGTATGTTGCTCTGACTGTTTTGCACAGGGACATTGGTAGTAAAATGTATGGTGGTAACACAGCATTTTTCTTTCACAAAGCAGCTGATTTGGCATAGTGGTATGTTGCTCTGACTCTTTTGCACAGGGACCTTGGCAGTAAAATGTATGGTGGTAACACAGCATTTTATTCTAGCAGCTTTCCAAGATTATACAAGCAATGTTTAATGTGTCCCTGGTTTTTGGGCTTTTGACCCCCCCCCCTCCAATAAATTTGGCTTTTTCCAGATTTCTTGTGCTGAGAAGTCGGGATGCAGTTGAGTATTGAGTAGATTTTACAAGGAGCTGAGAGCTGCAAGAAAAGAGAAGTTTAGTGCTGCTTATGCTAGGTCAGCTTGCATTGTTAGTAGCACAACAGGTTGTGTACTTGCTTTTGATGCAGAAGGTTGTTGGTTCTACTCCCACAAGGGGTGAATGCTGCCGTACTGAAAAAGTTAAGATACTAACTATGAGCCTGTTATCAGTTTGCCATCCATTTCCTATTGCAATATTACTAGCTTATAATTTTAATGTAATATAGGCAATTTATTCCTCAGGGGCATCAGACACACTATTTTTTGATGAAACCATGAAATATAAAGGTGTTTGCTAGCAGCAACCTCTTCATTAGTCACAGATTTATTTAATGTGGAATTATTTGGATGACTTTTTTACTTCTTCAGAGATTGTGCATATTTACTGATAATGGTGGACTGTAGAATTGTGCATATTTACTGATAATGGTGGACTGTAGAATTGTGCATATTTACTGATAATGGTGGACTGTAGAAGTTTGAATAGACTTTATGATGGAAATGTTCTGAACTGGGCAGTTTTGTCATTATGGGTGCATGCATTTTGTTTCATTGTTTACTGGAAAATGTTCAAAACAATAGGAAGGTGTATCAAAGAGCACATGTATGTTTCATATGCAAGGGGCCTATGATTTGAAAACAGCCCAGAATTAATCTTTATCTGCCACTGGTAAAATGCATTTTCTTTGAATGTGGGTTTCAATGCTGTTTCAATGAATGTGAGTTTCAAGGATATAGAAGTTTTAATGCTAAGTTTGTTTAGCAGATAGTGTTTGTGCTGTAAAATGCAAAATAAAACTTTCAAATGAAGTCCAAATTATCATATAAGTAAATCGGTATGCACATTAGTGTTTATGGTAAATGGAGTGAAATAGTCAAGTAATGGATCATTGGAATGGCTGCAGGGGGAGGCTCCATTCAACCATGATTTTGTGAGGGGGAAGGGCGGCAAACTTAAAGACAGCCCCAGCTGAACTATACCTCCCAACTGTCCAGATTATGAATAGATTTTTGCTTCTTATTTTTGGTTTGTTCCTCATAAAATTTGTGGTTTTCTGGCAAATCATTTAGGAATTAAGTCACTAAATAATGACACACTGAGTTTCAGACTTCATAACCTACAGAAAAATGCATGCTAAAGTAAGACCTGTTGTTCTATCAACTGTCTCAGTTTATACAAGAGCAATTTTTAGTACTGTTTATATGTTCCCCCAATATATTTGGCCTTGTCCAGATTTACTGCATTAACAGGTTGAGAGGTGCATGCAAATAAATTGCTTTATAGAATTAGGCATAGCCAAACCTCTCAACTGTCCCTGATTTTGGCTCAAAATGTTGCTCTTCCCCTTAATAATCCCTCCGCAAAATAGCAATTTTGGAAGAAAACAGGGTTTACAATTAAGAAATAACTGTAATAATCAGAGTTATAGATTACTTTTATTTCAGAAATGCATGTAGATTCTTTTATTTTGTCAGCTGCTCAAGTTAGCAGTACTAATATTAAAGTGTCCCTTCTTTGACAGGTTCCCACCTGTATTGTGGTGCTAGTTTGTATTTTTACATCACATTTTGGTCCATTTTTCATAAATTGTGTTTTTTTTAGCAAATTAGTGACAAATCATTAAAGACTGAAGTTAGAAAATAATGACAGGCATTTGAGTTTCAGATTTCATACCATTCAGAAAATTCATACTAATGCAAGACCTATTCTATTATCTTTCTAAGTTTATAAGAGCAATATTTAAAAATTGTCCTTATTTTTGGGCCTTTGTCCCACTTCTTTGTATGGCTTTGTCCAGATTTCTTGCTCTGAAGTTGAGAGGTATGACAAATGTGTCAGGGCCATCACAGTCAGCCAGAGACATATCAAATTGTGACATACTTGTTGCACCCCACTCCCCCATGTAGTGACTCTGGATGTGTCAAAGCAAGGCAAGGAGTAGTTATGCAGTGTAAATGTGCAGAGTATCCCCCTCTTCCAAGGTAGACACAAGTACTAGATTGGCTTTTCATCTGTCCTTGATTTTTGCAGAATGTTCTGTTTTTTGCCATATTTTTTGTACTGTTGATTTATGCTTATTACTCAAAGTGCCTGTTGCTCTGTGTTTAAGTAGCAATACTTTAATGACCATCAGGTAAGCTTGGCTGAGATCATAAGATGCAAGTAAGCTTTAATAAGCATACTGTTAAAGAATTGCCAACATTGAAAGCCTTTCTGTTGTTGCCATGTAGAGAATACTTAACTAGATAATGTATAAGTCTTGGGTATTGAAATGCATATGACAGTATTTGTCATAAAGGACAGGATTACATTATTTTAAGAAGCTCATTACACTTGGAGACTTCCAGTAATCTCTGCAGGCTTTACCCATAAACTAAACAGAATGCCAATCGTGTGGTCCATAACCTGTACAGTAATCCTTTTAAGCAATGTATCTTGAGCTTATTTCTTGTTTGTGTTTCATTTTTACTTTGGTCATGTTTTCCCCATGAAACAAGTAGATAGTTGTCAGGCAGCAGGTCTATTTTTGGATAAGAAACATTTTTACAAGTGGAGGCATCAGAGATTTCTACTTTCAGCATGTTATTTGGTACTTTAATAAAGCTGAATATAAATTATAATTAGAACTGCAGTGCTAGAAGTGGTTTGAGTTGAGTGCTGCTTGTTTTTCTTATACTTGATTTTGACTGGCATTCCATTAATGTATTTAAAAGCAATTTATTTTTCATGCCTCACAACCTTTTTGTTTCCATCTAGATATTAAGTAAGCTGTCATGCAGCCAATGCATTGAAATATTTTTATTCTTCTACACTTCATTTTGTCTTGATTGGACTCTCATAATGACGGTTTGGCACCCAGGGCAGTGTATTTAGTTAGTTTTTGTGGTTTTGAGCATAGCTCCTCCCCTTTCTAGTTGGCCTCACCACTTCCCTTTGACCCCACCCATTCAGCTGTCTCCTGCAGCCCCCTTTTGATTTGAAGTCACCAGCCGCCACTGGTCAGGTCCAGGACCTGTGGCAGCTGTAACACTACCCACACTGCAATAGTGATGACATTGCATGAACACCATGGGATGTGCATGAGTGGACCTTGCAAACATGCAGAAAAGGGGGACATGTGTAGGGTAGGCTGAACATACGCTGGCAATTGCAGATGGCCCCTGCTGGTAGACTGCTGTAGTACACACAAGAGGTGTAATAAACCATCACAGTAAGGGTGTGCACACACATCCCCACATGGTGTGCATGCATTGCGGTCAACAGCCGCACACCTACCACAATCTGTAGACACTGCATGTGAATGTACAGGACATATGTTATATACAGGGTGTGTGAACAGCTAAGATCTGCAGTGCTGTGGTCCCATGCCAGATCACAGATGTGTGTGTAAAAGTGATAATGGTGTGTACATCCCCCATTGCCACAGTATGCTGTAATGGTTGTCAGTGTAAGCATTTCTGCAGTGACCATGCATGGTCTGTTGATGTTGACAGCTGTAAATCAGGTATCCAGGATTCACCAATGACAACAGTCCACATATCATCCCAGGTATGTGTTGCTGAAACACATAGGGGCTGTAAGAGGTACAGCTGGCATAGCTGACATGGTACTACACATTCTGCAATGGGTTGGACACCTGTGAGTTGTGGGGCACAGTACATGGCAGGGGGCAAAAGAGGTGCACAGCAATAATGTGTACATGGGTGCAGAGGTATCCAGGGGAAGGGGCATCATCTAGTCACAGCACATGCATCATACACATGTATACCACTGATAGCATGATGTGAGTATAGCTGAATTGCATGCTGTTCTGTACCATATGTTCTGCATATTGGCACATGGGTAATTGGAGGACTGTGTGTACGATCATTGTGCATCCTCACTCCCATATGTGTGTGTGTTTGTGTGCGTGTGTTTGTGCATCCTGGTGGTTAGTTTGCCTGCATGGTCACTCTGGCAAATTGGTGGGAGGTAAATGCATGTATGATGTGTGTGTGTGCATTTGTGTGTTTGTGTCTGTGGCCATATATGCACATGTGTGATTGTGGGGTGTTCATATGGCTGTACCCCCCTTTGGGACCATGCAGTACATGGACATGGAGTGCCACATTGCACACCAGGAATACATGTCATGTACTCACAGGACAGCAAATAGTATAATATGGCCTGTAGGTTGGATCAGGCATCCAGAGGGAAGGTAGACCCCAGGTACACACTTAATATTGCTGTTAGCAGAGAGGTCACCTACAGCCCATGTATGCAGCTCTACATATACATTGGGGAAGGAATAGTCAACACCAGGGAGTGTATCCACATATTACAGCTGACACTTGATGGGCCAATGGAGCAGCATATCCTGCATGTACTGAGAATTACATACACATGACACACCAGTGGGAGGCATTACGGCTACAACATAGCACACACATATAGAGGCCATGCACATCATTCCGGCCGTACAGTGGGTGCATACCAAATGATAACATTGGGGCCATGTTACTCCACTACACACAGGTCAGGCAGGTAATGTAGCAACAGGCCTTGTGTCGTGGCTGCTTGTGTGGGCATTTAGTGGACTGTGATGTTAATGAGTGGTAGCAATGTGTGCATGTTAACAAGTGTGATGCAGGATGGGGTAACACATGGACATATACGTGGGGCTGTCTGTAAAGCCATGGACAGGTAGGTAGTACAGAGATGTGTGTGTGTGTGTGTGTGTGTGTGTGTGTGTGTGTGTGTGTGTGTGTGTGTGTGTGTGTAGTGTTAAGCAATGCTGTACAGGTTTTAAAGAGCAGTTATAGTTTTCCTTCACAGGTGGCGAGGTGCGTCAGGGTCCCTCCTGCACCCAGTCTGAAGTAGGTGTCCATACAGACACCAATGATGATCATGATGATGATAATGGTGAGGCACAGGTGGGGTTGTCAGGGGCCGACACTGCACATACATTTGACATCCCCCTTTTAGCCACCCCACCCTGCACACAGTTACAGTGCCTATACACACCCCAGCATCAGTGACCATAGCAGAGGGACAGCTGGCATTCAGTGACATTGCACAGGAAAGTGTGATAATCATGCCTACTGTGTCCAGTCGCAGCAGGCATAGCCGGATGTCTGGCAGGCTGCCACATAGGCAGATGTCCCAGGGTGATCGTGGTAGGGCCGCTGGACATCATGCCCCTGGCATAGGCAACATAGTTGCAACCAGCAGAAGAATGTTCCATGATGTAATGGTTGCACAGGCATGTATTGAGCGTTACACCAGACAGGGCCCTTAGGCTGCAGAGTGCTGCACTTGCTACTGTAGGTGACAACCTCTGTGAAGTGGCTGCTGCCATCCGTGCTTCTAACAAGCAAGCGGATAGACGGCATGATGAGCTAATGGCCCTCATCAGCTGTGGTGTGTCCATGCTTCGACATGTGGTAGGGATGAGGCAATGCCTGCGTGGACATGGCTCAGCAACACCAACAGCTGGCACTCAGCATGGGCTTGCTAGGACACCAAGGGGCTCCCGTAGTGGCAGTAACAGCCCCGGCAATGTGGGGGGGGGTGCTGTCCACACCACACCAGAGCAGGTCACATGCACATGGTCCTGGCCAGTCACAGGAGGGATGTGGTACCAGTGGACAAATGTCATCAGCAGATAAGAGCAGCACTTCAATGCCTGTACCTGCACATGCCCGTGGAACCCCTGGCAGGCACAGTCCATGTGTCCTTGACCAGAGGCAGTGAACTGCACACCCTGCCAGGTATGGTCTGCAGCTGTCCATAAACACCTGTGTAGGGCTGCCACAAGGCAGAACTTTGTGCATGCATACCCACACACTATACAAACACACCTAGGGCACTTCATACCACACCACATCACCTCAACCAGCTCCACAGAATACATCCCTCATCCACACACATGGTGTCAAATGTATGGCCCACCCTCGGCCTCTGGCAGACCAACACCACACCCTGTGCATATGACGATACCTGTGCCCCATCCCTGTAATCCATACCATTGATGCAGGGACAGTCTTATATGGTTCTGATGCACAGGGTGAGTGTACACCAGTGTACCACAGAGTCCTGCAGTGTAACATGTTGTAGGGTGTAGAGTGTGAGGCATAATTGGCAGGTAGTGTAGCCATCCAACAGTGATGCATATCAGTTTAGAGACCACAACCAAGCAGTATTACTAACAGCTAGAAGGCAAGTGTGTTGTAGGTGTACATGTGTCAGCACGAGGATGCCCTGTGCATATGATGATACCTTTGCCCCATCCCTGTCATCCATACCATTGATGCAGGGACAGGCTGATATAGTTCTGATGCACAGGGTGAGTATACACCAGTGTACCACAATCCTGCAGTGTAACATGTTGTAGGGTGTAGAGTGTGAGGCATAATTGGCAGGTAGTGAAGCCGTCCAGCAGTGATGCCTTCTAGCTGTTAGTAACACTGCTTGGTTGTGTTCTCTAAACTGATATGCAGGTGTGTTGTAGGTGTACATGTGTCAACTCGAGGATGATCTGCAGTCATAATGCACAACGGATTATGTCACTGTGCTGACACCATGGCACTGACATATCTGGGGTACAATCAAACACATTTCACAGGTTACTATACCGAGTATTGCCTGTGCCACATGGACAGGTGGCCCACTGAGTCATGTATACCCTGCAACCTGATGTAGACCCATCCACATACACACACATAGTTATTTGCCAACACTGGGACTAGACCCCTACCTAGCTATGGCGTGAAACTGACATGTGTGGCCTACATTGCACAAATGCTGCCTTAACCACTCTGTATTCAACAGTCCTTGTTCTGGCCAGCAACAAAATGAGCAGCCCTTGCAGGTCATGAACTCAGGGCCCCTTACACTGAAGTCACAACACATGACAACTACGCCATGACCACTGTGTGGAAAGCTGTTGTGTTACCAATACATCTGTCATTACCCAAATTGAGTAGTATTGAATACTTGCCTTTATGTTCTAGATTGTTTAGTCCTTGTTATTAATATGATTGTTGCATCACATATGTTGTTTCATCATAATGTGCACATAGCAGATACATACGGTGGGATACATGTGGGAGGGTATACGCAACCGTGACGTTTACTCATGACAGGTATATGGTTGTATACATATAGGTGTATAGATGTCTACATGTACATACACAGGTATACACATACATACATCCATATACACATCTGTATAGTGCTACATATATATGGCCATGTGTACGCCTCTTTGTATGTACATATGTGTACATATCTATACATATATGTATCTATATATAGGTATACGTATGTGTACATATAGATATGTGTATATAGCTATATATGTATGCACATCCTATGTGTACAGATAAGACTAGTTGTGTTGGCATATATTTAGATATCTATGACTATATGTGCATACATATCTATACCGATATACCTACTACTGTTGATATATCTGTAGATATCCATAAGTTTATGTGCATATGTATCACTATCTGCATATGTGTAGACATATATTGCTCTGTATATGTATACCTATGTACTTATACATACCCATCTATATATGTTGATAAGTATACATGTAATCATAGATATATATCTGGATGTATATATGTACAGATGTCCTCACCATATGTCCTGGACATGGAGTGTAGACCTACCCAGCTCCTAAAGTCCCAATGTCATAGTGCAAATGGGTGTCGGGTATGTATAGCAGGTATATTGGTAGACTATTGCTACTGTAATTGTGATTGTCTTTACAGACATGGTGTGTGTGGGAGGTCACATCTGTTTTCCGCATGTGTAACATTGGCTACTGACAGACATCCTAAGGACATCCTGGCAAAGTACCACTGCTAGCACATATTGCCCCACGTGGACTGCAGCACAGATATTGGCCAATACATGTGGAAATTCTGAAACACTCCTTACAGTCTGGAGGTATACACAGAACCCCTTAGTGCTAAACATGTGTACCATGCATGACAATATGGATGTTAACAGCCATGTAGATGGGTATAGCACATAACGACTGGCATACATATGCCACCATATGTATGCATTCCCACACCCCTGTCTGGCCTGACACATAATACCACTGGTACAGGGGTGCCATGGCCACATACTACCCATTAGATAGTGACATACATCTCTACAGCATCCCACTGCTCTGTCTGACATACATGACTGTTAAGGGAGACACAGCACCATTACATCCGGCAATTAACACCACATGACATTTCACTGGATAAGTATACTAAGCTGCTAGACATGTAACAATGTACTGTGCAGGCTATAGGCAGACTGGCTCATCACTGGCCAACATCTCCTATGGGGGAATGCACATGTACCTGCATATATAGCAGGCTCTGCATGCATGCCATACCATAGGGTAAGATACACCTGTGTGGAGGTGCATACCCACATCCAATGTGAACACAGCCACATATGGTAAGCTAGCATAAAAGTACAGTATATGGACTATCTGTTCAACAACATCCTCATATGTGCCACTCACAGACTAACCCTACATATACTGGGCTGCTACATGGTGTGGTCTGCTGTCTGTCTGTGGTATGGGACTTGTGTGTGTATGGCCCTACAAACATGTAAACCAATATGGTAACATACAGTGGAGCAGCATGTAACATCAGATAGGATGGGACCTATAACAATGACATCTACCACAGTCTGTACACAGGCTGAAGAACATGCTCACAATACACACACTGTCAACAGTTACCATAATTACACAGACCTCAGTACGGTACAAACAACCACAGAATGTCCTGGTAATGTTGGCAAATATTACCTGTACTGTACATAACATGTGTAGCAGTCTGATATCTCCCTGGCTTGCTATCAGATATGATGGCACTAAAGATGGTGTACAGCACACATGCACCTAATAATGCATGACATATGTACAAAGGTTGACAGAGTTGTGGCTGGAAGCATATACACAGGACCAATATTGACATGTTGCTGTGTTAACCTCATACATGTACTGTCGTAACAGGGTTTGTTGCAACATATGTCCTATGAGGGATATGAAGTCAGTAACTGTCAGGGCTTTCACCATCTACAGACTGAAATCCTCACACTATCTTCTGCAGTTCACAGATACGTGCTCTGTGAATAACACATGACACCAATGGCACAACACATTGCCCAGTCTGCAGATGACCCTGCAGATGTAGATTCCTCATAAACACAGTACTGACATGGCAGATATTACAACATGTAGGACAGCCATATCCACACACACACTGTTAAACCATTACTCCACATGCAGTATAGCAGCACTTACAGTCTGCAGTCAAGCCAGGCAAATCCCCCTCCTGTGTGTTGTCCTGTTTCCACAGTGTAAGTTGTTAGAGGTAAATTGCCAATCTATCTAGGCTGCATTTCGCCAAATGACAGTTCTAGTTCCTGCCCACAGTGGATGTAAAGGGCCAACACCAAAATTATATTCCTAGATATTGGAGTGTGTTACCATGCAATTGGCTATGGGAATGTTACTACAGCTGTTCCACATGCATTCAGCTAGAGGAGGACTGCAATTGGTGTAGAGGCCATCAGCTGAACATGACCATCACTTACAAAACACAAGCTGTTGCCTAGCAAAGCAAGTGTACATCTCACATCCACCAGAGAGGGTGTGGGCGGGACAGACAGAGAAAGTATGTCAGGGAAGATGTGGGTGAGTAAAATGCAAGCATGTTTGTGTCACACACCTACCAGTATGGGGTTTCAAACACCTGACTGCTATGCATAGCTATCACATGTATGCAGTTATTGCATGCGCCACATAGCTTACATGTTGGTGAGCTGTCCAGGAGTATATGTGCTGGTGTGTGACATCTGCAACACTGTTGCAGTACAGTAGGTGTAGCACACGAGTCTGTCCACATGAACAGGTATCAGCGTCAACACAGCCACACTCTGTAAGGGACTCAAACATTGCCACACTTGGCAGGATAATGAATACACTTCCTAACCAGTTATCTTGCCACAATACAGTAATGCATAGGTATGAATTGGCCCACAGGGGTTATCCTGGGGTTCTATGGTCAAAGGGTATGTGACAGTGTCTGACATTAGAGATCATGCTTCAGTATGACACTGGGTGTGGTACTGGGTGTGATTGTGGTCAGAAGCATCATACACCACACACACACACACAGACACAGGGTGCTAGTACTGGCATGCATGTGTGCATTGCTTCACGGGTGTGTAGTGGTTCATGGTCCCAGATGGCTGTCCTAGGCTAGCTGAGAGGTATATCTTGGCACCAGGCCACATGAGAATGGTCTGCATTATGGCTAAGAGGTGTAGTGTCCAGAATGGACTACACAGGTGGGGATAGTTTATACCATCCAGTCTCCTGGGTTACTATTGTGTGGGGCCAGTGGTGTGGAATGCTTGGCATGTATGTGTTCTATATGCCATGACATGGACGGTGTTTGGGATGTGCACACATCCCACATTCATGTACAGTGGCATGTGGAAGTGTACCTGGTTTGTCTGGCCCATGTTGTGTACACAGAGTGTAATCATCAGATGTGACAGTCCCGCCCTCATGTGGTGGAGCCAGGTAACGGACAGCTGGTTGACCCTACACCTACACTGGTAGCATGCTACAGGTATTCCCTGGTGTCAGTGGCATCTGTCCATACAGGGCATGTGTGTGTAAGGCATTGTATGTCCTTTGCGGATCGTATTTGATGGAACCACAGTTGTTGCAGGCATCCGGTGGGTAACATACTGAAGGGCACTGTCTGCAATTAGGTGCCTATCGTACTGCTAGACAGGGTGCCATGGCCTCTGTAGGCCACTGCATTCACACCATTGTTACTATCAGTCACCAATATGCAGTGTACTACACACATCCTGGCTGTTGCCTCGCCATGTGTGTGTGTATGAGACATGGGTTGAGAGTGTGCTCTGGGTAATACCGGGGTTGCTAACTGTGATTGCCTGGCCTTGTTGTCACATGTATGGGTATGGATATGAACCCCAGCCTCACGACTATTTCACAGCTGCTTTCCCTGTACAGTGGACATTGTGATATGTACTAGGGCCACCATATAAGAAAATTGCAAAACCCACTACACAGTGGGACCTGGTGTCACACACGCACACCCTCCTCCACACAGGTTATGAGGTACAAACACACATGCTACACACACCCACATACACACACACACACACACACACACACACACACACACACACACACACCTGTCATGTCCGGGAGTAGAACCCCTGCCTAACTAGTTTATTATACTACAGCACTACGCAGTTATAGTACACACCATGGTAATTACTGCAGTACTCCTTCCCCAAAGGTGTATATCACATTGGCTAACATCAGCAAGACTGCCAAAGTAGGACATTTGACATGTATAGAGAGTGACTAGCCTAAAATGCATTGCTCCCTACACAGACAGTGGAACACGCACAAAACATCCAGAACTGCCATGAGTGGGTATAGAACCCTACCAGGGTTCTGAATCATAATCACACTACAGCAGTACACAGTTATGGCATGTGCTATAGAGATTACTGGGCTACAACCTTCCCAGAGGTGTATTACTAGGTGGATGACAATAGCTGCCTTGCAAGGGTTGAGCATTTGGATTGTGGGGAGTGTGGCTAGCCTAAAATGAATTGCTCTCTACACAGACAGACAGACATGCACACAAACACACACAGTTGCCATGTCTAGGGATAGAACTCCTACCTAACTAGTTTATCACACTATAGCAGTACACACTTACAGGATGCGCTATGGAGATTACTAGGCTATAATTTCCAAGAGGTGTATTACTAGGTAGATAACATCAGCTGCCTTGCAAAGGTTGAGCATTTGGTTTGTGGGAAGTGTGGCTAGCCTAAAAAGCATTGCTCTCTACACAGACAGACACAAACACATGCACACTCACTTGCCATGTCTGGGTATTGAACTCCTACCTAAGTAGTTTATCACACTACAGTGGTATGCACTTACAGGACATGCCACAGAGATTACTGGGCTACAGCTTCCCAGAGGTGGATTACTAGGTGGATGACATCAGCTGCTTTGCAAAGGTTGAGCATTTGGATTGTGGGGAGTGTGGCTAGCCTAAAACGCATTGCTCTCTACACAGACAGCAACACAAATGCACAAAGTTGCCATGTCTGGGGATAGAACTCCTACCTAACTAGTTTATCACACTACAGTGGTATGCAATTACAGGACATGCTACAGAGATTACTGGGCTACAACTCTCCCAAAGGTGTATTTCACATTGGATGACCTCAGTAGGCTTGTCATAGTAGGGCTATGGGGAGGGCAGTGTGTGTGCATGGGCCATTATCCATTCATGTAGGGGTTGACATGCCACATGCGTTCACACACAGGGTCATATTATACAGTTGCTAGATGGCCACTTCTTTGTGCAGTCATGTTGCACAGCTGGCATGTGCACCACATGGTCTGTAATGCTGACAGATACTGGTGGCTAGTATCTGCAGTGAGTGACATCTGAACCTCATGCGTTTGGTGCCCTTTGGCTGTGTGCTGGGTGGGGCAGGCCTGGATGGCTCCTTGTCACAGTCTCCCTCTTCCACACATCTATGTCCCTCTACCTTTGGCTTATGGTGTGTTGTCCTTACATATATGTCTGTATTCCTATCCGCTGTGTGTGCAAGGCATGAGTGGTACATACTGACAGGTGTCTGCACTAACAACTGCAACTGCCAGATATGTCTGGTCCACTAGTCGTTGCAGACATGGCCATCATGTGTTTAAGTGTGTGAGCATGCCCAGTATGACCTTTCAGTATGTTGTTGCCTTACATTGCCCAGTATGATCTTTCAGTATGTTGTTGCCTTACATTGCCTTCATTTCTCTAAGTGTATGAGCATGCCCAGTATGGCCATCTGTATTGCATGTATGGGTCAAGTCCAGGTAGTTTGTACTGCAGTGCTGACCTTTGTGTTGTACACTGACAGGTAGCATGCTGTCTCTGCAAGGTATCCATTCATCATTTGGCATTGACCGTTACTACATTTCTGCATAGCGGGAGGGGGGGCACACCTGACTGTTTCTACATTTCTACACAGGATTGGGGGGCACACCTGACTGTTACTAGATGTCTACATAGGATAGGGGGCACATCTGACACTTATACACATTTGCTGGGACTGTACTGGTATGTTGGATACTCCATTTCAGTCTTTAGTCTTACCTATTGTGCTGGCTAGATGCATACCAGTGTACTACAGATAATGGCTTTGCTTGCCCTATATATTATTGTCTGACTTCCTACACTTCAGAACTGACATCCCACTGCTTGCCCTGCTGTGGTCTGCCTGTGTAGGCCTGGGGGTGAGGTTAACCATAGCCATCATTCTGGGGTCATGACACAGACTCTGTTTGGGTTTGTCTACACCTGTCCTGCTGCCTGACACTGTTGTTGAATATGTGAACCATCTTGACTGGCATGTGTAGGTCATAAGGACACACTTGTTGCTCAGCATATTTCCTGCAGTGAGTTTTGTCACCCTGTGTAGTACTGGCTATTATGGTGACTCTAGTATGTGTTACAAATGTCATGGTGCCACTATGGGTGTCTACTGTCTGCTGCTATAATATTCAGCCTCCCATTTCCCTTGCATGCTCACAATCATACCATAGCTACAGGTAACGACACATTCTACTCAATATGGCAATTGGTAGGTTGATTGACTTACCTTGTTGGCATGCCAGGCTTGCGGATGGTGCTGATGGGCTGCCTATGTCGGATGCACATAGTACACTCTGTATACATGGTTGAGCACAGGTAGTGTCATGTTTAGCATCCCTTTTACTATATGTGCTAGTCAGAGAAAGGTGTCATTCCCTGGGTCCTAACTGTGTCAGTGCATGTGCTATGCGTTGCCTCTTTGCCAAGGCCAGGGCATACTGGGCACGCCTCCTTCTGCCTACTGGGGCAGGCTCATGTTGTTGTTCCTCCAGGTCACTCTGTGCCTGTGTAGATCTTGGCATTGTTGGGGGTGCTGTGTGGCCCTGCCCCATGCTGTTCCTGCTGCAGCTGTTTCCACAGGATCATATTGTGTATCATAGCACATACCATAACAATTTGGGTACATGTAGTTGGAGAATACTGCAAGGCTCCACCGGATGTGTCCAGACACTGGAAACATGACCTCAGCATCCCAAACACATGCTCTATTATATGTATGGCATGTATGTGTGCCTCATTGGCGTTGTTGTTCAGGTGTGTGCATTTCTGATGGGTGTCATCAGCCATGGCTCCAGTATGTACCCAGCATCCCCCACTAGGTGGCCATAGGGAATGTCCCCATTGCCAAATCTCTGGTACAGCTGCGTAAGATGCCATATGTGGGAATCGTCATAACTTCCAGGGCAGCCTGCACACACATTCAGTATAATGCCCTGGGCATCACATACAACCTGGCAGTTGAAGGAGGGGATGCCCTGCGGTTGATATAGGCCCTACCCTGCTCACCGGGTGGTGCTTTGATGCATATGGGAGTGCAGTCTATAGCACCTACTACCCCAAGGTATTCTGCTATTTGGTGGAAGAGACACATACTGCTGGTCAACTCCTCACAGGTACTGAGGAAATATACGTGCTCACTGGCATGTGCTGACATGGCATTCAGAATGTAGTCCCTGGTAGGTTACCCTGGTTCTGTACACTCTTCTCCGTCTCCTCAGTGTGGGTTGTTCGACAGCATTCACATCCTCACCACCCTCAGCCTCTTGCACATGTTGTTCTATGTTGCCTGCTGCAGCCCTTCTCAATTTTGCAGGTTTGTAAGTTAAAATTTCCCTGCTTGTATACACCAGTGGTATAGAGTGAGGGAAAAACCAAAGGGGAAGGTGTTTGAGTAGTTTATCGTAGTGTTCTGGGCTGAGCTGTTCTGCTGCCTGTGTAATTGGCTGATTCTGATACATTTCACCTGCCAGCTAAGCTAGTTCTCCTTGATTACCTTCCTAGTGCTGTTTTCACTTCCCATTGCCTTCCTGTTTAAGCCCATGTGCACACCATGCAAACAGAGTGTTTAAATGTGCACACTGCTATTTCGTGGTTTCACCTCTTTATTCTTCCTGTATGACCCGTTATGCTCTGCGCATACCCGCTTAGGCTTTGTAAAGACTGCTAGGCAGGTTTAGACACCCCCCTAGCTTAGCTGTGCTTAGCTAGGAGCAACCCCTGAGCCACAGGGCTCCAATTTCGTTACAGTATGGCTGACACCCCCCCTCATGATGTCACCTACCTCCTAGGATTGCACCCAGCTATTCATATTCTTACACTGTTGGGATCTGCCTCACATCCTGGTGAAAACTGGAATTCACTATCCTTCCCCTCATTTGCATAGGACTGCCTGCTAATGCATAGTTACATGTCTCACACTGAGCCTCCCCCCTTAGCAACCACTACTCACTGCCATGTTGTCTTCTGCCTGTCATTGACTTGCATGGCAGAATACTGATGTTAGTTAGAATGCATAATTTATGTTCGTTATGTTATTTTTCTACCCGATCCCGTTTGCATGCAGCTGCCCTACGCTTAAACAGCCGGGATCAGCTAATAGGAATTAAAAGTTGATTTTTTTAATTTTTGTACTGTTTGCAATGCCAGTGGTCTTATACTTGGCCATTGGCATGCTTACTACATGATATGCAGCCTTTATTTGGGGCTATCATACCTCCGTTTTGGATTTTAGAGATATCTACTCGGTTACTAACCGAGTACATTTCTGCTGATTGCACTAGTCCTCCACGGACGGTCACAAGCTTCCTGGATCGCAAATTCACCACATTTGCATGGATTTCTCCTGCAAATGGGGTGATTTGCCTACAAGGGTTTCGTCCGTGCAAGATTAGTGCAGGAGCGCTCGTGCACACCACTGCAGGCTGTTCCTGGATCGCACGGCAGACATACTGTCTGCTAGGGTTCCTGCACCAATCTTGCACACCGTGCAAGCTTTTGAGAATCCGAGGGTTTATCTGTGCTAGACAGTGATCAAATATTAATGCAGTTGTGTTTGTCACTGTGTAAGCTTTAAGATGAAATCTTCTAATACCTTGTATGTAGCATGGCTTTGTAATTATTGATGCAAATATGAACAGGCAATGTTTAACACCTGCTAGCATCAGTATGTTACTGCAGAAACCCCTGTAGGCATTATGAGGCTGTAATGAGATGATACAAACAGGAATTGCAATATGAAGTGACAGACAAAAGAAAGTTATGGTATACTCAGAAAGGGAGTCATGGCAGGGAAATTGATTGAAGCAAGGAACTGAGTGAAGAAGAGAGAGTAAGGAAGTGTAAGGTGTGAATAGGTATTTGTTCATACTTAGGCATATAGTTCATCCTGGGGATGAGCAAGAACAGAGCTAGATTTTGGCTGGGAAGATGTTATAATGGTTTTAAAAGACTGAAGGGAGGATCTTGACCTGACTGATACAGGTAAGGGTGTCCAGACCTTAGCAACATGGTAAGAGTACAGACCGTGAACAGCAGATTTGGCAGCCTTGTGGAGAGAGAGGAGTTTTTGATCAATGGATCATAATGTCTGATTATGAGCATAGTTGTGCAGAATGGTATTTAGTCCTGGACAAGCAGATGGATGCTGGATAGTTTATGGGTGGTAAGAACTTGTGTATATGTTAGTTGATGAAGTGGTTCGAACCAATTTAGGCTTTTATGTGCTATACAGTGGCAAATTTAGCTACTTTGTTATTGTGTTGTTCAGGCTTTGATTTTTCTGATGGCTTGAGTTATTAAGGACGGGAGTACCATAAACAAATGAAGGGAGGTAAGTATTGGCAATTGTAATTTTAGTTGCATTGGTGAGAAAATTTTGGCTCTGTAAAGCATCCCTAGGTTTTGGTGAGTTGGCTACATCACCTGAGATTCTAGTTTACATCATCATTCTGATTACTTCTCAACTACACCTTCCAGATACTTGAAACTGTAAGCCTATTCCTCTATTTTTCCTTATTCCCTGATATCTCAATGTTCAGCTTTTCCTGATGCCCCATTTGCTGGAATGGCTAATGCTTTGTCTGTACTCATCCAATGTGCCTTCAGTTTTGCATTTCATTAAAGTTCCTCTTAAGAGTCTGCTTGTAGTGTCACGATGCTTGCAGTACTTTTGCTGACCTGTCACTTCCAGCCTAATTGATGATACAGTCTGTCTGTTGTATGAACAGGAGTGGAACCAGAGATGAACATCCTCTCCTACTGGGAACCCCCTCTTTGGGTATGAACACTGCTTATACTTGTATCATGGAATACTGGAACATAGGCTGCACTAATTTTAACGATGTTTCTGGGACTTCAGACATTCCAGTGACTTTCCAAGTCATATTTCATGAGATCTTATTTGCTTCTTCCAAGTCTGGAAATAAACTGTTAGACACTTTCCTCATCTCCGGCTTCTTCTCCACTATCTGTCTCACTGCAAACCTTGGATAGGATATACTGCATCTTGTTCTGAATCTGAACTGCTCATCTCTTACTGTATTTATGGTACTCTGCATATTTATCAGTCATCCTACTCAGCAGTTTCCTGTAGTGTGACAATAGCATGATACCTCATTTCTTTTTACACTGGCATTCAAGTGCTTATTTTCTTGTCGTCTAGGATATGAGAAAGTCTTCATACTATGAGGACTACTCTCAGCGTCATTTATTACAACTTTTAGTTCACATCTTCATCTAAACCTACCTCTTTCCTGCCTTCATTTTCATTAATGCACTTCATATTTCTTCTAACATGGGTTCCCTTTCTTCTTTTGTCATAGATTATGCTTCCTGTAGTAAAGCTTCTGTAGGATTTTCTTCATTAAGAAGCTACTTGAAATTATCCTCCAATCTACCTATGATGCCCCCTGGACTGAAGAATAGATTGTTTCTTATAGTTCCTATGAGTAGTGTCTAATAACTATCTTATTTAAATTTCCATTATTGCCTTGCTGCCAGACAGAGATTCCTTTTTGTGCCATCTGATGTGTTCCTTCCCAGAAGTTGGTATAGTTTTTCAGATGCCTTTTTTTTGCCATTGTGACTTTTATGCCTGAACAGAGGGTTTGAAATGTTGAGATATAACCTCATTACAACAAATAAAAATAAGACAACACAGACAAACATCAACTCCAAGTAGGCTGTACTATGAGTGATTGCCCCTGTCCCTCACCAACAGCTCCTTCATAGTAATCATAGTGCTACTCTCTACCAGGCCATTTGTCATAAACTGGAAAATAGTGTTTTTTTTTCATGTGCTGTATTTTACTTTATTACACATTTTTTTCACTCTTTGTCTTAGAGTTTGTCACGCAAGTGATTATTAGCCATCTGTCAGGCAATTGTCACATTTGTTCTTCATTACCAGTGCAAGGCTCGACACAGAATGGCATTATTCGGACAGGGATGCTTTGAGTTTTATTACATAATAGTCTGCAGGGAGAAGGGGCCATGCAACAGGATGACCACACTTGTAGTCTCACTTCCATAAATTGTATTCTCAGCAAGTGGTCTCTGTTCCAACCTTGATGCAAGGCAAGGGGTATGCCCAGTATCTTCAAGGGAAAAGTCACCTCCCCATGTCCTCTTCATGCACACGTTACCCTACTCACCCCAACCCCTAATCCCCAATGAGAAGTGAGTGGACAATGGTGTATCATTCCTCTCTATACTTGGCTCCTCCCATGTCAAGGCTGCTATTGGAACCCTGGGTCACAGTCAGGGTTCCATCCCTGTATGCCACAGAGCCACATACTCAGTGCATATTATAATGAGGACTCTTTTCTGCAGTTTGACAACCATGGCATCCAGAATCATCAAATCTTATTTGATGAGTCCATAGTCACAGCCTACTTAAAAATAATCAAATACTAGCATTTTTACTACACTATTACTGTGTCCTATAATGAGAGAAATATGGGATAGAAGTGTTGAACAGGTAGTACAACAAGGATTTACAACCCTACTTCCTCATAAGACAACTATAATTCAGCTACGATTAGTTTTGCTACCCGCTTATGTTATACAGTCTGTTACAATACAGAGTGAGTGATTTGTCTGAGTAGCCGCCAGGTGTGCCTCACAACAATCATCCTCTTTTATCCAGAATGACTCCTTAA
This sequence comes from Protopterus annectens, assembly GCF_019279795.1. Taxonomy (NCBI): domain Eukaryota; kingdom Metazoa; phylum Chordata; order Ceratodontiformes; family Protopteridae; genus Protopterus; species Protopterus annectens. The sequence goes on from NC_056748.1 coordinate 107,075,022, forward strand.
AAGTCCAAGCTTATCCCAAAACATGCGTTTTCCTTTCAACTTATGATTTTATGCTCGGCAGATGATTACATATATGCTTTCCACTGAATCCCGAGCACTAGTTTGCAAAAACTGCATGCAACAGATGAATACATAATTATGCACTGACAAAAACTTTGCCAAAACACAAGCTGCTGGCAACTGCTCCATCAACAACCAGTTAGTTACTAAGTCATTAATCAAAAAGACATATTGATTTCCTGTACAGGCAAGCCATTTCATGATCCATGCAAAAGAGTCTGTCGACTGCACCCCTGGAATTTGTTTTTCTATCTCAAAGTTTCTGGGTATTAGAGAAAGAGGAATTCCTGGCTAAAGGAAACATGTTAAAGAAAAAAAAATCTCTCTCTCACTATCTCTAAATTGGAAGATACTTTTTTTTTCTCTTTGCACAATCAAGTGTTTGTAAAATGCTCTTTGACGTGTGGTCATGCATTCATGGCAGGTGGGTATTGTCAGGTAAGGTAAACTTGCACTTGTGTTGAGTTTTTTCTTTTAACAGCATCATCAAATTATGTTGGAGTAGACTGGCATTAATACAAGCGACTTGAACTGAGTGTGTGTTTCAGTGGAAGCATGTCCTTTCAGAAATAACCAGGTACTCATCTAGCTGGAATCTAACATGTTACTCAAAACAATGTCTGTCAAAGTACAGTATGTTGGATATTGTTTTAACAGGCATTTATGTGAACTGATCTTGCAACCCAGGCTTGTCAAAGATCATGAGAAATATTTTTTCCCTGAGACATTGAGATTCTGAAATTGAATGTGTTAGTACTTTTAAGGGATGCAGGGCATATATCTCCCATGTGGAGAATAAAAGGCACATGCCCTGACCTAAAAGCTAAGTTTTGCACATTTTTCCTGTGGTAATGTTTACTTTTGCTGAAAGAGTGCTTTAAGAGAACTATTTTCATTTAGATGTCAGTTGTTGTTCTTCTGGTGGCATTTTCAATTCATATTTGCTCAAATCAAGAAGAGAAACTGCATTCTGTAAATGAAAAGCTCAGAATAATATAGAAGTCTGGAAAATGGATTGATTTCCATGCCACCATGAAAAAATCATGGTTTAAATCAGTCTTTAAGGTTAATGGTCAAAATCTTATTTGGCTTAGTGTGTGTGTGTGTGTGTGTGTGTGTGTGTGTGTGTGTGTGTGTGTGTGTGTGTGTGTGCTCATGTGTACGCCCGCACGCGTGTATATGTGTAAATAAAAACAGACAGAATGATAAATAGACAGATGCTAATTAGATAAATATATCTATCTATCTATCTAGCTAGCTAATTGTCTATCCATATATCACTCTGTATATGTATTTGGACATGTTTGTATCCATGCACAAAGGATAAAAATAATTTCCCAGGTAACCTAGGGTTTCTACATCAACTTATATGTGAAATAAAAACACTGAGAAGCACTAATCTATTCCTGCAAATTGTTAGCTTTAAGAAACACCTCATTTCTGCAAATAATGAAATAATGCTAGAATATAAGAGAATTTCATCACAAGAAGCACTGTCACATTGAAGTTAAGGCAAGAAGCATCTGTTTTCACTAGCACTTGAAATCACCTTGTAAATGTTTAAAGTGCATTTTATTTGTCTGGCTAAAAGTATTTTCATTAAAAGAATAACATTTGCCTGGCAGATGCCATGTTACAAAATATCACCTTAGTATTATCCCCTTGATAATAATAATAGAACAAATATTTATAAATATATTTTACTTCCTCTTGTGGTGATATTAATCTATTAATGCAATACATTTAGAAATATGATTATGCTCAGAAAATACTTCCTTAACTAGAGTTTATGTTGCATGTTTGTGTGTGTGTGTGTGTGTGTGTGTGTGTGTGTGTGTGTGTGTGTGTGTGTGTGTGTATTTATACACATAAATCCATACACACACATACATTTGAACATGTTCAGGTATTAAATGTAAATACGTAAGTAAAGTGATTAGGAGTATCATCTGCATCAATTTAACATCTATCAAGACATGTAGATTCTTCAGTGTATACAAATTGCATATTCCTTGTAAAGCAGCCAAGAAATGCTTTTGTCTTTTGGTTGTTAGCTGAAAATAAATGTCTGCATCACAAAGAATTTGGAAATGTAACTGAAGATGAAAGTGCTTAAATTATAATTGCAAGAAAATAGAGCAGTAAGCATGAAATATGAATTCCGGAGAGAAAATGCCTGTAAGTCAAAAAAAGTCTAAAAACAAAAAGGAAGATTCAGATGTTCTTTAATATTGATGGTTTCTCATATGAACATTGATGTTTGGATCAACTTTGTAGAAAAATGATATTCTAATCACTGTGGTGGCCACCAGCAGTGGAGCAAAATGATCTTATGCTAATGTTATACTCAAAATCAATCAAGCAAGTCAGCCCTGTAAACCGTAATGACCACTATCTGAAAGCCAAATTCAAACCTAATGGATTTAGAACTCCAAGCTAAATTTGTCTTATTCAGCATGAATAGCTAATGTTAGTATTTATCTGACTTTCAAATCTCAGTAAGGACAGAAGACTTGGTTATGTGATTAAAAGCACTTTAATAAAAGTAATACTTCTCACTGATTGCAGTTCTCACAAGAGCTATTTCTTAACATGCTTCACCTCAAGGACCTTCTTTTTCATAGTATTTAACCAATAGCAGTTAGGGAAAAAAAAAAAAAAAAAATATATATATATATATATATATATATATATATATATATATATAAAAATTCCATAAGTCTTTATGGTGTACATGCATATACAAAAGCAGTGAACAATCAAAATGTGTTCAGAACAATATTTTCCTTTATACACCTGTATAATGCAAACTGAATTATTATAATTTATAGATAGCAGTGATTTATGGGTTCCTGTCAAACAGCCAAATGGACAGATTGTCAAAATCTGTATGATCGAACCCATATGATCGACAGTTCAGTCTGTCAAACTGTTCTGAATGAGGTCATGTTACAGTAGGGATCAGGAAATTTACCCTTTTCCCCAATGTAGTATGATCTTGGAGTAGGTATATATAATTAGAAGGGGGAGTTGGGATGTAGGGGGGCATGCCCCCCTGCAGCATGCTTGTGTTGTATGTGGGTGTTCTTTGCATTTAAATTTTTTTCGATGGACTTAATTGTGTGATCATATGGGTTCAACCACACAGGTTTTGACAATCTGTCCATCTAACCGTTTGACATATATCCTTGATTTATTTGTATTTTGCATTTACTTTTTAAAAATATATATATATATTACTTGTGAGTACTGTAGCAAAACAAATCACAGATTAACAGAATGGTAACACAGAGTGTGCAACCAATATGCAGACATTTTTTTAGCTTTATTTATTTGTTAATTAAATAGTTCCCTTAAGCAGAATTGACTTTCTTCATGGGAGTTCAATACTGACTAGTTAAGTTTCTTGTTTGTTGTCACAAAATGTAAATGGAGTGAACATAATCAATACCTTGTCAAAAGGATGAAGCTTATTAAAAGGTAATTACCTTAGCATGCTGCACTACACTACTGAAGACTTACCCATTATGGTTATCGTATTAATAATTATACCAAAAATGCAGTTTTGGCATCAATTTTATACCTAAGTGAGGGAATGATGGAGCAATGAGATGCCTACTAACACAACAAATTAGGCTACTGCCACATTCCTAATAAAGTATGAAGCAACCATTGTTACCCCAATTCTATATAATGTGCATCTGAGGTTTAGTTTCCAGTCACAATGACCATGCACACCCTCAAGTGAAACAGGTAAAACAGAATGCAATTATTTTATAAATAGTGCAAAGTAATCATGTGAGTTATAACTTGTAACACATGCACACACACACACACACACACACACACACACACACACACACATATATATATATATATATATATATATATATATATATATATAGCAATATGAAACATACTTTCCAGCCTCAGAATATAATTAGAAAAAGTGAGTGTAGCAAAGCTGCAGTATTTTCTGATTGATCTAGTAGTAGGCAATATGTGCAATGAAGTGAAAAGTATGATCCAAAACATAAAAATACTCAAAATGAGATAAACATAATTTATTATAACCTTTGAATTGACATGCAAGGTATTACTTTAGCAATGGAAAACATAGTATGTCATATATAGGAAGAGATATGAGGGAATGGATGTTTTGGAGAAGACAAGGATGTGAAAAATTTGGAAAAGTGGAAAGGTATGTGCAGGAAGATACAGAAGGACATGACACTGAGTCAATACTAACCGTAGAATAATGGCAGAGGTTCTTGTGGCATTAAATCCATCGTTCATCTTGCTATGCACACCCTTGCTTGTAATTTCTGCAAAGACTTTTGTATGAATACTTAGAATATTGCAAGGCATACTGCAAAAGTCCGGCAAAGGCCACACTCTTAGTTAATGAAGATTTGCATTTACACCAGGTCATAAAGAAAGTAAAGCAAGAGCTATAGATATTATTGAACATTAATGATGTTACTAGTATTAATAAATGTGTCAGACATGGGGGGAAAGGAACAAGTTTGCTTCACCTCTGATGATAATGGTGAGCTGAAATAGTCACTTGTAGACTAAAAAATGAAGACATTTTGTTTCATACCTGGCAAGAAATTTCCCATATCTATTGCATGAATTCAAATTTTAGCTAACTAACCATAAATCCTCTGCCTATGTGTTCATCAACACTGAGACATACACACACACACACACACACACACACACACACACACACACACACACACACACACACACACACACACACACACACACACACACACACACACACACATATACACATGCACACACGTACACTCACACACACACATGCATATACACACACACACACACACACACACACACACACACACACACACACACACACACACACACACACACACACACACACACATGCATATACACACACACACACACACACACACACACACACACACACACACACACACACACACTACTAACAGGATGGAATATCTCATTCTATACTATCTTCATAAATCACAACATGTATACTCCAATTTGATCTGTTATTCTCATACATTGAAAAGAGCAACCATGTAAAGAGGTATACATCATGGTTTGTTTCACGTACTAGCAACATTGCTGCCTACTGTTTGACTTTAATAGGCAGCATTCTGAAATAAGTAGACTGGTCAGATTCCATAAAGTTTGCTGAATCTGATAGAGTGCCCTGTGCTCTGTGCAAAAATTGTGTATAACCTAGTAATTTGCATATATGCCTCAGTATATGGAGAATAACTCGCTGCAAAGCAGACATAACCAGCAACATCTGCACAAACTCAAGCAGTCACATCAAATCTGTATGCCAAAAAAGTTGTACATAAAGTGAGATATATATGAGCATTACCAATATTCGAAGAAACAGCCAGATGGAGACCACCACGATATGAATAAAACTAATTTATTGTGTAACAAGCGCTTTCATGTGCATCCAAGCATGCTTCCTCAGGTTTATACAACTTTACTCCATTAGATAGCTTTTATATACTTCTAAACCATCTATTAATTAACTTTAATTTAATCAACTGATGAAATCAATTAAGTAATTAAGCTGTTAAAACCAATAAGGCAGCTTAAGGTAAAACACGCATAGATAAAGATATATATTAGTTATTTAAAGCACAAAACAGTACTATTAAAATATATTTATACATACATATATGTGTACATAACATCATAAGAACATCATAACCTATACCATTACCAATATCCAAATATGGAAATTATACATGTTTAATGCAACTTACTGAAAATTACTAAAGGAATAGAAATTTACAGCAATCTTTCTGGAAAGTGGCAAACAACAACAACAAACAGTTATGGATATCATAATTCATAGATGGATATACATATAAATATAACCATCATGATTTGTGGAATCTGATGGAGTCTGCAACATTTTAAATAAAAAAAATGAATTAAGTAATGCAAAGGACTATCATGGCCACTTTCTTCATAGCTAACAGTTGCTAACAATGGGTGCGGGCTGTGTGTGGGGAACACAAGCAAGACACACGCTCAAGGAAATAGGATGATAGAAAAGCTGATGTGGGGTGAGGATATAGAAGTAGGACACACAAGATGTATGATGGAATAGGAAGGTCAGTGGGAGAGGCAGAGGGGCATGGATAATTGTTTATTTTTTGGTGGTGACAGGCCTCATTTTTTGTTTTTAGGAGAATAGAAGGAATCGAAAAAACACAGAAAGAGGAGGAGGGCAAAAGAGCAGGTACAAACATATAACAAATATCACAATTCATAAAAGACAGAGGTTGGAAATGCATATAAAGGAAAGATAAGGTATACAAACAACACACATACAGACTATGGGCAAAGGAAAACTGACAACCAGGGCAGGGATGCATACCAGCTATGGTGCAATACAAAAATACGTAAAATACCAATGTTTAAATCATAGCCAAGATATTACAAACTGTGTGACAATCATACCAGAATGTGTATGATTGATGGTAATTTTCTGTTGGAAAAATGAGGAGTATAATCATTGGAGTACATGGTGGATATCAAATACAATCATCCACTAGGCTGTCAGCAGTGCAAGTGTACGCAAAACAACAGCAAGGATGAGCAAAAGAAGACAATTCGAGGTCAGACGAGAACCTCCAATCCTGCATGCAAAAAGCAACTGACCAAGCACAGCAAAACCCGCAGTACTGCAGCAAAAGCATTAATGTCACTGTATAATACACAAATATATGTACACAACACAAGCACAGGTGCATTCGGGTGCATATGTCATGTCAGAGGCAACAAAATAGGTTGTCAGGTGGGCATGTCTGAGTGTGACATGCAGTAGATTAGCTTGAGCCTACCAGAAAGAAATGTCAGCCCACATAGACACACCAATGACATGGAATATAAAGTAAATGATGTTGCATATATCAGTAATGGCAGTTAAGGAATGCCAGCTTCTTCATAGGCAGGAAGCTTACAAATCCATAAGTAATGATCAAAACACAAGGACAACATAATCAATGACTGAATTAAATCAACTGCCACCACCTTCTGTGCATATACCTTGCATGTGTATGATACTCAATATGATGGCACAAGGTAATACTGCACTAGTACACCTAGATTTCAATGATAATGTAGAGGAAGGTAAACATACACACAGATGAGCAGCATGCAGACAAAAGCTATAAGGGGGGAAAGGAAATGGACAACACAGGCCCCATCAGTGAGGAAATGCCAGCAAGCAAAATTAGGCAGAGAATAAATCAGAATATCCTTATCTAAGCAGACACAGTGCACATGCATGTGTTCTAACACAGGATGGATTGCAAATCCTTGCAAGGTACTGTGAAGTAAATGGTCAATGTGTGACACATGGGCATAGTGAATTGCTGGTGACTATAAACATGTCTGTGTACAAATGACACAAATGCAGTAATGTGCAACAATTAAATTGCAAGAGGCATAGGTGCACAACAGAAACACAAACTGAAAACTCAAAACTTGGTAACAGCCACTGAAGAGATTAAACAGTCACAACTGCCCCAAATTGTAGATTCAAAAAGCAGACACAGAATTAGTGCTTTCATTAACTTTAATACATGCAAACTTCCTCAGAAACAATGAAACCACCCCAAAGAACAATTTAAAAAGTAAAAAATATATATCACATGATCAGTGATGTCATTCATTCAATTTGTTTTGACTGTTTTTAAATACAAAATATAAAACATAAAATACTTTTTCACAATTGTACATAAAAGAATGATGATAAAAAATCTACTTTTATAATTGTAACTAATATAGTTAATTGTATTGTAAAAAACATTTGATGTTAATATAATCGTTTAAACCTGGTGCATGGTCTGCACCCAAATGTATTTGCCATAAAAACTCTGTACACTCTAATAGTGTTTTGTAATCTCCTGTATACAAATCTTGACCAACACTATCTATGACAAAAAAGGTGAACTTTTTAAAATCACATGTATTTGAATGTCTTGCCAGGGCATTAGTCTGTTCTTTTTTCTTTACTGCCAACACATGTTCGTAAATTCTCCTCTTGAGACACCTGATGGTCTTCCTAACATAATAACTGGGACCAAATACAACTGAGGATGTGTTACTGATATACCTACATTGTCTACAATTGTTGTAAGAAAAGGTGCCTCTGGTCCGAATGGAACTTTTGTTAGTGTTCTATTCGCTATTACCCCTTTGCTCTAATAGACTTTTCATATTCAAACTTTTCTTAAAAGTGAACTTGGGCCATGTACCTATAATTTTCACCAAATCAATGTTTCCCAACAAAATTTTCCAATTGTCCACTATAATTTCTTTGATGGATCACATCTCATTTGTAATTGGCAGAGGAAAGTTCCATCCGGACCAGAGGCACCTTTTCTTACAACAACTGTAGACAATGTAGGTATATCAGTAACACATCCTCAGTAGAATTTGTTCACATGAAAAAAAAACTTTTGGTCAAAGGGCTATTTTAATTGTAACAGTGAAATGATAATGTATGTTGCACAGTGTGAATCATGCCCCAGTTATTATGTTGGGAAGACCATCTGGTGTCTCAAGAGGAGAATTTACGAACATGTGTTGGCAGTAAAGAAAAAAGAACAGACTTATGCCCTGGCAAGACATTCAAATATATGGGGTGATTTTAAAAAGTTCACCGTTTTTGTCATAGATAGTGTTGGTCAAGATTTGTATACAGGGGATTACAAAACACTATTAGAGTGTAAAGAGTCTTTATGGCAAATACATTTGGGTGCAGACCATGCACAAGATTTAAACGATTATATTAACATCAAATGATTTTTTACAGTACAAGTAACTATATTAGTTACAATTATAAAAGTTGATTTTTTAACATCATTCTTTTATGTACAATTGTGAAAAAGTGTTTTATGTTTTATATTTTGTATTTAAAAACAGTCAAAACAAATTGAATTAATGATGTCACTGATCATGTGATATATATTTTTTACTATTTAAATTTTTCTTTGGGGTGGTTTCATTGTTTCTGAGGAAGTTCCCGGGTATTAAAGTGAATGAAAGTGCTAATTCTGTGTCTGTGCTTTTTGAATCAACAATTTGGGGCAGTTCTGATTGTTTAATCTCTTCAGTAGGTGCACAACAGAAGTACTTTTGAGTAATACATACACATACGTACTGCCCTGCATAGTACAAGCATAATACAACAGATGCCACAACCACTGTTCATGATATAAATAATAGCATACATGAGTAGGTCTGTCCAAATGACAGTCCTGCGCAGAAACGTACAGCACAGAAAAATCGAATAAGGGCAAATAACCAGTGACATTTTACAAGGGCAGTTTTGTACACATCATAATATGGTCATACACGTACATCCATGTAAATCAGTACATAAGTACTATAAATGCATGCACACTGACAAGTATGGAACTTTGTGTATGAACATCATAATGTAAGCTAATATCAAGAAGACTGGCTATTGACAAATGCAAAATATGGATATGCAAGCGAGTCATGAAAACATCACCTTTGAATATTCACTAATGGACCAGTGAATATCAATGCAGTATGTGAAAGAGACATGCTGATATATACTACTTACATTAATGTAATACAGCATGGCACAATATGTAGTAATTAAAGCACAATTATGTAAATCAAACTGGTTACTGCATATGTAATTTGGTAATGTGTGTTATACTGGACCAGCAATATAATGCCACATATGACATGATAGGTGCAGTGTACATTATGACATATGTCAGAATACCATGACAGCAATACAAAATGTCTGCACAATTGTGCCTATACTATAAATAATTGAATATGAAAAACACCAAGGTGGCAGCATGGAATAATCTGTTCACACAGACAATACTTATGGTCTAGAAGTGTCACCCTACTGGGTTTGACTATCATGAAAGATCTCTCTAGCAATCTCCCAGAAGTTGTTGCTCATGACCCATACTATCTCTTGACAGACATTTCCCATCAGGTTCCTTATCTGTGTCTGGAAGATCATCTACCTGTCATGGTGGTGGCCATCTTATGCAGGTCCAGGTCTGTTACAGTCATCATCATCTCCATCATGGTCATCATGCTGGTCCTTGGAGTCAGAGTTGCATGGCAGCTGTCTGACGTGGTTATCTTCAGCATATGATAGGAGAGTCACCATAGATCTCATGCTCCATCACTGTACAATACAGGAAAACAAACAATATACATATATAATACACATTCCACCAAAAGCAATGACTGCATAACATGTCATTAAACTTACACGGTCTACGTTTAGTAACTATTCTGTATGTGATATTACAATACTATATGACCTTATGTAACTTTAACTTCATATGTGATAAAAGGTATGAAATCAATCCATAACAATGTACAAAATGCTATGTAACATACATCACAGTCATGTGCAAAACAGGTCTGTAATAAAACACTATCAGTTGTGCACATGCACAATGGTAAAGGCATTTATGATATGCAACAAACATCATCACAATGTATGAGACAAAACATGTGACACATTTGCTCAAGGAATATTCAAATACAGTACTTACAACATAATTATCTGAAGATATGGACCATTATGTTATTTTATAAACACACGCTTTCTAATAGCAAATATATTGTCATGATCATGAATATTCCCAATGTCCTAATAACCATATAGTTATGATAAAATAGAAGACCATGTGAGGACTTGTGTGCCTATCACAGAGTGCATGTTATTCCAGTATATTACTTGGCATGTAATATCCATTTTATTAGACAAGATTCTGTTATTAATTGTTCATTTACTGACATATCAGCCATCAGTATGTATGTAAACCACATGTGTGCATCCTGCAGATATACATCATTACATAGCTTTCTGTCCATTGTTGTATTTGTGTTCCTGCAGTAGAAGTATGTTGTAAGCATGGAAACACACCTGGTGTGGATGTACAACATAAGTGCTACAACCTGTTATCTTGCAAACAAACTACATAGATAACACTATCTGCAGCATGTCTGATGGGTTTTTCATTTGCTTAAGTCCCTCAACATGTACACTGGAGAAACACAGTGTTTCCATATTCTGTTAGTATGTTCCATAGTTTACTGTGCTTCTGTCTCCTGTCATAATTGTGGAGTATACTCACATGTTGATGTTTTTGCACCATTTTAACCTATAAAAACATCATCCCAAGACATGGGCCTTGAAGCTGCATGTACAGACAGACCAGATAAGTTTGCCCATCTCGTTGATAGGATGCAACACTTTTTAACACATCTGTGATCCAGGATAGTTATGTTGCCTTATTCCATATATGGTTACAACTGGATGAAATGTGCACTAATTATCATGTAAGTGTTTCCATATCCTGTTAGCATGAGACATACTTGCTGTGTACCTCTCCCTCCTGTCATGACTGTGGAGCATACCTGCATGTTGCGGTTTGTGTGTCTTGTTATACTACAAGTTTTGCATTATGACAAATGATACACATACCAAACAGGGAGGATGTACCTGGAAATGCTTTGCATTTGTTTCCCACATTTCATTATTGATAATCACATCTGTGCCCTGTATGACTACTGTGTCCTTGTTCACCTGAATAGGACATCTGCAGTCTGAACATCATCCACATCTATCTGGTGTATGTCTATATTATCTCCTATGTGTTATGTCTGTTGGAATTCTACTTGATGCCTGGTATGTGCTTTATGATGATAATTTTATCTCCATATTTTCAAATGAAAGTTACATTTCACCCCTTACCTCCAGCACTGGAGTCACTAGAGGACATGTCAGGTATGATTTAGTCTTTACATTCTCCTCATCAGTCATATTTGTTTGATATGTAATGTACGTGTCATCGTTTTCTTATATATGGTCCCCGAAACAGCCACAGCCATGATGTTCTGCTAAGTCCATATCACCATTAGCATTGTAGTCATATAGTTGTCCCATACTTCATTACTAAGCTGCATTATTTGATTTCTGTGAAGATAACTGAAATGTGCCAGCTGTCTCTTCTAGTAGTACATCATTTGCCTGCCTTCTCCAGTAGCCTGTCCACTGATGCTGAGGTAGGATGTGACATGCCTAACTATGATAGCATGGCCCATAGCAAACAGGGCAATGAATTGGTTTCATTGGCCAGCCTGGAAGAAGAGAGCCAAGTGGATCATGGTGTAGTCTCAGATATGGAAGGTACTGCGGACAGACATTCTTATGATGTGGGAACATTAGATGACCAACATGATGATAACCATGCCCCACTGTTCCATCTAGAGTCTGGTAATGATGGTGATTCTTCCTTTTCCCCATGATGGATTGATATTGCCCATTTGGACTATACATGGGAATATAGCTGAGGTACATGGACATGTGTCGGAGGATGTCCACCTACTATTACAGGCACATGAATGTTCACAGAAAAGTCATGGCTCTGATCTGCATGCACTTACCTCTGCCACCAATCCTGTAGCAAACCAGCTGCATGTGTTACATGAAGGTCAGGAGTGCAGACAAGGAGAGCTCATAGCAGCATTGGCTGCATGATCTCATGAAAGCCTTGTTCCAGTGGTGCTAGTGCAGTGCCATAGTACTAAATGGGAATTATGTGCCCTAACTAGGTGCAACATGCAAACATGCACACACATCTGCAGTAGGTCACTCAACTGTGAAAACAGCAGTCATATCCAGACTGTCACATGCCGTCATCTTCCTACCCACATTAAGTCCCCACATGCTAATGTCACCAGATCCAGCTCCATGATAGCACACTGTGGGCTGAGTGTTTCCAACAAGGCAAGGGCAGCCAGGAAGTTGGTGTGAGCTGTCAGCATGGGTGCCATAGACTGCATTATAGTGACATGGACAGTTGATCTAATGTGTGTCCTCTTGTGTCATTCTGACCCTGTTGTGATAATGACTGCTGTGCTGACCACTATTTAATCCATAGGTGTTTTTTCAAATGTCTGATGTCCCAGGGTTCTTGTGATCATTTATCTGACCAAGATTACTAGCTTCAGTTTTGTGACATGTAATACTTCTTTGCCATTGGTATATGTTAGTACAGATATTAATGGCAGTAATGCAATATGTGACATCATGCTTTAATGTTTGCATCAGTTACTAGTGGACATATAGCAGATATACTCATGATTGAAAGAATTCCATCTTTGTCATCCATGAATGATTGCTAAATTACACATTTTCTTGTTCTTTGCAATTCCCAAATGCACAAGTGAGCCTCTCTATGCATATCTGTGTCACTTAATGGCATTTTAATATGGTACTGCACTTTTCCTCACACTCAGTACTCACTG
>NC_056748.1:107090937-107345937 GCF_019279795.1 Protopterus annectens
ACCATAAAGAATGTACACACAATGTCTAAATCACTTACCTGTATGGCCTAAAAACACTTGCAGAGTGGCAAAATAAACAGTATATAAATAGTATAAATTCCTACACTATATATATAATTACTACATAAATAAAAACTATATCTTACAGTGATACTACAAGAGTAACAGATTAAACTATAACATTGGGAGGGTGGCCTAATGGTTAAGGTGTTTGCCTTACAAACACAAAGTGCAGGGTTTGAATCTCACAAGGGATAATTGGTTAGGCTTAAAATGACTCGCAAGGGCAGTTAGCTTAGTACTAATCTATGAATCTGTTTACATGTTTGATGATACACTACTCCATGTTATACATTTTCAATGTTACGAAATTTGATGTTATGAGTTTTAGATGTTTTGGGTTTTCGATGTTATGGTCTCAGTGTTTTGAAATTCGATGTTTTAAAGGAGAACCGTGTGTGTGTGTGTGTGTGTGTGTGTGTGTATATATATATATATATATATATATATATATATATATGTAACAGGCAGGAACAAACGGAACAAGAGATCCAAACAGAGATGAATCTGAACTGTTTTAACAACACCCATGAAAAACAATTATTGTATAACAATTTCAAGGTGTACAATCTGTGAGACTTTAATTTGTCATTATACCTTACCTGAAAATGCTTACATTATACCTTACTTGAAAAAGGCATAACATTTGTTCCATCTTTAAAAACAAATATTGCTTGTGTGCTTACTAATCTTACCTCTAGATTTAATAAATTCCTTGTAGGCATAGTGCAGAGCCTACATGGAATGTTACTATGTCTATGTACATGGTTCCCCCTTAGCAGTCCACCATGCGTATTAAATGTAATGTGTTGCAGAGGGAGGGCCATAGGACATATTTATTGTATCAGTGTAGGGAGTGTGTTGCTAACTGTGTCTGCAGATGAGTAACACACTCCCTCCTACACTATCCAATAGGAGTATAGCAATGTAATTTATTTTATTTTTTTTAATAAAAATCATTTTTCTGCAGTACAGCACAGAGCGTAGCAGCACCAAGCTGGGCTGAGACACCAGACATCTAAAAATAAAATCTGGGTATATTTAATTATGTATTTAAAGGTCAAATTTAAGCATAGCTCAGTGGGTTAGTAGGGCGCACTGCTGTTCTCAGCAGTGCTTATAGGTAGCTCGGAGATATATGTAAATGTGCAGCAGTATTCCACATATCCATGTAGACGGAATGGGTAAAATTCTGGCAGTAGGTGCAGAGTTTGAATATCTGGAGGGGTTAATAAGCATTCATTTTCCAAATAGAAATTATACTAATTATTTTTAAATCCTGATCTGCTGCGATCAGCTAAGTTCTGGTAATATGTGCTAAGCCTTGCCAAGCACTGCTTAAACAAGATATGATTTAGCACTGCTTGGCTGTGCTTAGCTGGTTTGCAATCCATTAAACACTGCTAAGCATTGCCAGTTTAAGCACTGTTCAGTTGAGCTGAACTAGTTTTCATAGTGCTATGCAATGCACCACATTTTTAAATATTTCCCAATGGCATGTAAGGGCAGTAAAACAGGCTATATTAAGCACAATAAGTGAGAATACAGCATGCTCTATGGGGGTTCTGACTCTGAAGGGTACAATGGCAGGCGGTGGTGAGGGTTGGCACTTTCTGGTGAAGTGTTGGGGCATTTAGGAGTCCAGGGTCATGGTTGGACTCCTTGTAAAAAACATGAGGAACAGCTGATGATGGGAGGTTACCAGGGCTCAAAAGTGCAAAGGGGAGGCCTGGGAACCAGCTGGCAAAGGACCTCACCAGTGCAACTGGTATCCCTGCACAGGTGAGCAGTGTCATTACCGCCATGATGACCTGAGAAGAAGGAAGGGGGCTCTCTTGGACACCTGGGTCCATGAATTCAGGGCTGAGAATGACCCACACGTATGTAAGTACCATTTTCCGTGTTTCACCAATATCTAATCTTGAATGTCTGCTAAACAGGTATACATAATTGTGTCCTTCTTTCTCAACAGCTGCAGAGGATAGGGCTCACAACGTAGAGGTGCATGCTGGGCACATGGCCAGGTTGTTCTGTGAGAGTGGTGAGTACAGATGTATTTTGCTACCTATAGTCAAATAAGCAAGAAAGAGTAAAGCATTCACTGTGATCAGGTATATACAGTAAATATTGTATTGCGGTGAATGTGCACTTACACCTGTACTGCAAGATGTGCAAACTGCCAGCTGTAGTGCCATAAGCAGGGAAGACTAAAACATTAACCATAATAAACTATTATATGCAATAAAATGTAGTTGTGCAACTACTGTGGAATTACAGCTGTGTTGCAACACCTACATAATTATAAATGTTGTGCAATAAAAACATGAAATTATATAATTAACTAATTGAAGATTTCTCTAATAAAGTCTGTTGTGCAATGCCTGCGGCAATAGGGCTGTTTTTCAAGAAATCAATTATGACAACTGTTGTGCAATAAAACATGAAATAGTATCTGTACCTGCATGAAGTTATGTCTAATAAAGTCTGTTGTGCAACAGGGCTGTTTTGCAAGAAATGAGTTAATACAAAGGTACTGCAATAAAACCACAAAATAGTATCAGTACCTGCATGAAAGCTTGCCTAATAAAGTCTTTGCAATAAGCGTATATTCAGAGTTGTACTTTAAGAAATCACTTATGACAAATGGTCTGCAACAACACATGGAGCAATAGTGATAACACCAAGGTAAATATTTACAGCAAGATTGTCTTGTTTTCACCCTTGCATGTCAGCTACAAGCATTCAGGCTGTGAGGTATGGTGCTGCAGTCAGGTATAACAGTGTACTAGTTGCGCACCGCAAATAATAACCTATAATCAGATATCAGTTGCTGACTTCACAAATATTTTAACACACTAACAATGTAATGTGTACACCTGAATTCTACATAATCATATATACATTACCTAGCATCTCTGTCATGCTTGAATGTCATGCATGTGTGTTCAACTGCATGTGTGTTCAACTGTCACTGCAGTCAAGTATAAAATTGTACCAGCATTCTTCTTCTTTCAGCTTTTCCCGGTTAGGGGTTGCCACAGAGGATCACATGTCCACTCATGATTGGCAGTGGAGTTTTATGGTGTCAAGTTGCCAGGCTAGCACCCAACCTTCCACAGAAGGCACACACACATGCACTCACACCCAGGGCCAATTTAGAGTATCCAATCCACATACAGCATGCCTTTGAGATGTGGGAGGAAACCGGAGCACCAAGAGGAAACCCATGCAACCACAGGGAGGACATGCAGACTCCACACAGAAGGCACCCTAGCCAAGGATCAAACTGGAGAACCTCTTGCTGTGAGGTGGCAGTGCTAACTACTGCACCACCGCGGCCACCCACAAAACTGTACCATTATTAGCAGGTCATACTCTGGTGACAGGTGAGCTCTACACAAATATCAGTCAGTCAGTAAGCACAAGTGACTCAGTAGTTCAGTTTGCTAAATGCTGTGTATGAAGTACATTTTGCCACACACACAGACCAGGGTTCAGATCCAGTGCTATGTAGCTCTATATATTACAGTATCAGTCATGTAATGTTTACAGATATTCTCTCCACAGGAACTACAGGTAAATGGGTGAAGTAGCCCATATTATGAGTACATTATTGTGTGTTTACATACCACAGACTGTTACAATCATTGCCAGGAATGTGAAAATACAACATAAAAACAGGAAATAAGTGCAGTAATAGTAAAATAAAATGTGTAAGTTCTGGTATGGCTACATGCCTGGAGTGGGTGTTAAAGGTAGCTGCAGTCAATTGGGGGAAGTGACCTCAGCACAAGAAGCTGTTAGTAATTGGTTGTTTGGGACCATTCCTAGCTCTTTGGTAGCTCACTGCTTAAAATCCGCCTCTGGGCGTTTTTTTCTGGCTATACTGCTCAGACAAGCTCCGTTTACAGAGTGGTCCTAGCAGCAAGGAACGCGACTACCTTCTGGATTTAAGTATCTTTGCTTTTTTTTCACTGAAAATAGCTTCTGCTGCTTACTTTAAACTAGCCTGAAATTCTGTTGAGTACCCATTTCCCTATAGGTCCTTTCTGACTCAGTTACACAGCAATCTTTTCACTATTTCTAGCATGTCGAAGGGTCAGTTGCTGGCGTCCTCTCCTGTTCAGCTGGTGAATCTGGGAATCTTGAGGCAATGTTACAATTGCCTCATGTACACAGACAACCCTCTCCTCCTCCCAACAAATACAAATATATGCGAGAGATGCAACTATATAGCCAAACTGGAGGCTGAGCTCTCTCAATTCAGTACTGGCAAGACCAGTCAGGAGGAGAAGGTAACCACGCACACCACAAACCCAGTCTCACATAGAACTATCACAACTGCAAACCAAACACATAAACACACAGAAACATACTCGGTGGCGCTGATTAAAAATCTACCAAAACAACAGAGGCCTCCAAAGCAGACACCCAAGCAACCACCACCTCAAGATATAGCAAATGCAATACATAGTTCACAAAGTCAGTGTGCTAAACAGTCACAGCCCTTAAGGCCAAACAACATGCCAGACACACTTGTAATAGGTGACTCCATAGTCAGGCACACTGACGTCCCGCTCACCAGGCTGAACAAGGAGAAGGTCACGGTGAGCTGCCTGTCGGGT
Source organism: Protopterus annectens (assembly GCF_019279795.1). NCBI lineage: Eukaryota > Metazoa > Chordata > Ceratodontiformes > Protopteridae > Protopterus > Protopterus annectens. The sequence goes on from NC_056748.1 coordinate 107,095,623, forward strand.
GCTAGGATCCGCCACATAACACAAGCACTCAGGTCACTCCACAGCAAGTACAAATATGACTCAGTCATTGTACATGCAGGTGTGAACGACCTGAGACGTACCTCCCTGGACTACATGAAAAGAGACATAGAGGAGCTCTATGATTATGTAGCCCAGGCCGGTATGACCCTGACCCTGAGCAGCATCTTACCCTCACCAAGAATGATGCAACAGTACAAAGACAAAATGATCACTTTTAACAATTGGCTTAATTACTGGTGTCATTCTAAGGGGATCCAGTGTCTGTCTGCTTGGGATGACATGCTTGACAAACCACGCTGAGGGATGGTTTGCACCTGTCACGGATATTGGCCAAGGCTCTTGCCACCCCCATAGTGCCTTTTTAGGCAAGGCTCAAATGACAAACCTACCTCCCTAGAAAACACAAGTGGAAAAAACTAAGGGTAATGCTGCTCAATGCCAGAAGTCTAAACCTCAAGATGCCCCTCGAAGCCCTCCTCAGTATGGAGAACATTGATGTCTGTGCAGTGACTGAAACCTGGTTCAAGGCTCCTGAGAGCACCCCAGCACTATCAGGTTTTACCTCATATCATGCTTTCCGGCCCCAAAACTTGGACAGAACCACAAAAGGAGGGGTATCCATTTTCATCAAAGATACCCACACCTCCAGGTTAATGGCAACACGAAGCATCGGAGACTATCCAGGTGCAACTAACCATAGGCAAAACTACCTTACAGTTTGTAGCATGCTACAGACCACCCTCTCAAACTCAGGAACCCCACACAGCCTTCCTGAAGACACTGGAGAGTATGAATGTCTCTCCAAATACCATCATTTTGGGAGACTTCAACTACCCAAACATAGACTGGGAACATTACTCAAGCCCCAACACTCTAGCCCAAAGGTTCTTAGAATTCATAAACTCAAATGCAATGGAACAACTAGTCACCATTCCCACAAGAGGAGACAATATACTAGACCTGATCATCACAAACATGGGGACAAAATGCTCCACACCGGAAGTACATCCCTCTTTGGTAAGATCAGACCATGAATTAATCTCAATGGAAATCCACATCCCGGCCCCCATGCGCTGCACAAAAGACCACAGTGAAGAACTTCTTAAAAGCAAACTTCACACTTCTTAAGACTGTGGTATCTTTCAAGGCCCCTGGGCCAGTGGAAACCACAACCCACACTGCTGAATCCTTTGCAAATGCCTTCTATGGGCACCTTCAAGAAATCATGGATCATGCAATCCCAAATAAAACCAAGACCCATTCCCCCAAAGGCAGGTCTGGTGGACCCCAGCCAAACAAACTTTACAACAGAAGGAGGAAGCTACTACATGACAGAGCAAAATCCCTAAAAGGAAAGGCATCTCTGATCAGTACTAGCAAAAAACTACGATCACTCATAAAATCATCCAAGGCCAACTTTGAGAGAAAAATCGCAAATGACACAAAAGACAATCACAAGGCCTTCTTTAGCTATGTTAGAAACCTGGGTGGAAACTCCCAGATATGCTCAGAGTTAGTCCAAAATGACACAAAATACACTGAACCCACTGACATTGCCAACATTCTGGCAGACAGGTTCAGTGCAAATTTCTCCTCCCCCCCAACAGGAGAAATAACTATCCCAGCAGAGTGTAGCCTCCCTAATATCTCAGATGCCCAGGTGAGAGCCGCCCTCTCTAAAGCTAAAAACACAGCATCAATGGGACCGGATGGTGTCCCTGGCTGTGTGCTACATGAACTCCAAGAGGAACTAAACCCACACATAAGGCTGCTGTTTAATCTTAGCCTTACCACAGGATCACGGCAACAGTGGTCCCACTTCACAAAGGCGGTGCTTCTACGGACCCTGAAATTACCGCCCATAAGCTTGACGAGCCTGGTCTGCAAAGCTATGGAGAGGATCATTATGGAACTCATAAACAAAGACATTGGGGACCTACAGACATTGGATCCTACCCAATTTGGCTTTGTCAAGGGCAGATCCTGCCTTTTGAACTGAAACAGTCACTAAGGCCATTGATGAGGGTAAGGCAGTTCACACAGCCTACCTTGACCTTGCAAAAGCCTTTGACACAATACCCCACTCGGGCATCATAGACAAACTCACCAGCTTAAATGTAAACCCATATGTCACAAGATGGGTTGCAAACTGGCTCAAGGACAGAACCCACAGGGTCAGAGTTGCTGGAGCTATGTCAGACACTAAGCCAGTCTGGCGGTGTCCCACAGGGCTCAGTCCTGGGACCCCTCTTGTTCGGCATTTATTTTTCCGAGGTACAGGCAAACATAGGAGGATTGTGGCTGACAAAGTTTGCAGATGACTGCAAACTGGGCGCCATAATTGATACTCCAGCGGACACAAACATCCTTCAGAGAGGCCTCATAGAAATGGATAATTGGTGCCAGAGCCATGGCCTTAAGCTAAACACCAAAAAATGTGTAGTCATACCCTTTGGGAAAAACAAGGTACCAACAAATTACCACATAGGTGGTAATCTATTAAGTACGGAAGAGGTAATCAGGGACCTAGGGACCCAGGTTGACAGTAACCTCTCATTTGACACTCACATTGCCAAAGTGGTTAGGAAGACCTTCTATATTGCCCACCTTATCATGAAGGGTTTCACATCTAGATCAAGAGAGGTCATTGTGCTCCTGTACTCTTCTCTTATCAGGCCAATGATTGAGTACAATGCCCCATTTGGGATGTATCTCACCCGACACCTGCAGCAGTTGGAAAGACCCCAAAAGTTCCTCACCAAGAGGATAAAGGGTCTTAAACATATGTCATATGCTGCCTGACTGAAAAAACTCCAGCTCTATTCAGTCGCATATCGCCTACTCAGAGGTGATCTGTGCCTGACGTACAAGGCCATGTCCAATCCTGAATTAATGGACATGCTCCACCTCAGAAAATCCAAATCCACCAGAGCCACGAGAACAACTGACTTAAACCTCAACACAGAAATAAATAGAACGTGCTGGAGGGACAGATTCATAACCCAGAGGCTCCCTACACTCTGGAACAGAATCCCAGTCCATGTTAGGCAGAGCCCCTCACTGACTCTATTCAAGAGAAATCTCGACGAGTGGATGGGAGATCATAGGTTTACCCTGGGGGTCATCTCTTTGTCACTACTAGACAGAGGCATAGTACCCTAAAAGGGCAAAGTATTCTCATCCTAAGGGGTGGTGTAAGCCACATACACTCTGGCTAGGCTTATAAATGCCCTAGGGCAGATAGCCTAGTATGAACCTATGAACCTATGAACCTATGAACCTATGAACCTATATTTGATGCAGATGCCCACTGTTGTCACTGCTATTGGGTTCTATCCCCATGACTGACAAGCAAGGCATGATAGCTAACTGCACTGTACACATACATGTCTCTCAAGTGTCACACTGTCATGGAATGTAAATACCATTGCATAATCCCTCTGTCACAGATGTATCATCATAGGTTCATAGGTTCATACTAGGCTATCTGCCCAAGGGCATTTATAAGCCTAGCCAGAGTGTGTTTGGCTTTCGCCACCCATTTTAAAATAATTTTGCTATGCCCTTTTTCGAGGTTAGTATACTGTGCCTCTGTCTAACAGTGACACAGAAGTGATACCCGGGGTAAACCTATGATCTCCCATCCACTCATCAAGAATCCTCTTGAAGAGAGTCAATGAGGGACTCTGTGATTATGTAAATAGCAAAGTGACACTACATCAGCCCATAGTATACCTTGGTAATAATATAGGTACACCTGATGTGCAAGTGTTTTGTGCAGTTATGAACCAGTAGTTACTGCTTGGTCCATACTGTCCCATGTGGATAGCTTGAGAGGTATGTACCTGTTACAGCAGCTATAGGGCACTTTTACACATAAAGAAAGGACAGACCTGTAGAGTAAATAGAAGTACTGTTGTCAACTATATAGCCTAGAATGGTATCAATGGGGTGTATTTCTCTCTCTCCCCCACCCTTTATCTTCAAATATTTATTATTGTTATTCATTGGTTATGGTTTACTATTAACAAATGTTGTTACATAAACTTTATTTTGGGGCATGTGTTTTATTATTGTTATGTGTTAAACTTGTTGCATATTAACATATCTTGTTGAATCACCTATTATGTTGGCCTTATGCCATAACTGTTACTGGCATGCTGTTAATATACTGACTGTTCTTTTAGTTATTGCTGAGTTCCACATAATATGCATTGAAATGTAATGGGGTTGTTTCTAATGTTCTGGCATGCTGATATTACTAAAACTGGTTTTGCTCATAGCTAACCTAAATGTATTGCTTCACCTCCATAATCACAGCACTTCTGGGTAGGCCATTTCCTGCTGATCTGCCTACCCTACCTCAGCCGGCTGTGGCACCGGGTACCAGTGCATGTGGTACCCAAGCCAGTGGTGCTCCCTCTGCTGGCACTGCACCACCTTCAGGTGGAACCACTTCAGGGGACGGGGTCAGTCCCCCCTGGGAATGGTGGCAGTAGTCACCCAGGATTGACTATCGGCCATGTGGTGTGCAGGATTCTTCATGGGAGTTATGAGCAATGCCTGCGCCAGCTTGAGAGCAGACTCAGTACTCCAGTGGGGCCTGCTGTCCCTGGATCCCAGCCTCCAGCACAGCCACCTTAGGGGCAGTGAAGCAGCAGTGTGGACTGCCTATGTGTAGGGACCTCAGTCACACTGCTGCCGTCTGGAGACACATGCTCCATGGATTCTATGACACCCTCCCCATCCAAGGTGTTTACCTCCCTCATGTGTCATACACTGCCCCTGTCTGCTATCTTGTCTGTCTGCAATTGCATCCTCTCCCACCCAACTTACCTCCCCACATGTACCTATATCCCTTCCCCAACATTTCACTCTGTCCTTATACAAAAAAAAAAAAAAAATGGGCACTTGTCCCACAAAAAAAAAAAAAAAATCACCCCATACATAGCTTTCCATTTTGCACATGTGTTCACTGGACATAACTAATTCAGTCCAATTGGCCTGACAACAACAAATTTATGTTGTTCTCACCCCTCTCTCTGGGGTTTGAGAGTCCAAATTCATCCTCCAAATCTGTCAAAATGCACAGCTGTTGCTGTACAAGAAATGGAAAGCTATGGTCCTTCACTGCACCTATTCTGCACATCCCTACCTGCCTCTCACTATGTTTTCCCCCTGCTTGCCCCCATTTCACCACTGTCCTATAATCCATTTTTCTTTTCTTTTTAATTTTTTAGTGCAAGTTTGTGTGGAGCTAAGCAGTGCACCAAGCAAACCTGCTTAAAATGCTTTAATTTGCCTTACTGATCTTATATGTTTCTCAAAGTGTTAGGCACGAGTACAAAATAAACACCCCTGCCATGATTTAAACCCAGCTTCCTTTCAACTACAGCATTATCCCACTAGACCACACAGATCTTTCTTAAAGCAGGTATTTTCAGGAAAACATACTGAGTGCCACTGACAGACTGCAATTGAACCTAATGGGAGAAATGGGAGTGTACCTTGGATTCTGATGAGAAAATAGATAGCCAAATAAATATTAATGGCAGTACGTTAGGCCTAGGATAACAGGTAAATGTTCACTTTTATCCGCAACATCTTTAAACACACCTGCTAAGCAGTGGCGGCTGGTGACTTCAAATTAAAGGAGGGCTGCAGGAGACAGCTGAATGGGTGGGGCCAATTGGGAGGGGTGTGGCCAAACAGAAAGGGGTGGGGCTATGCTCAAAACCACAGCAACTGGAACCTAAATTAAGTACGCTGCCGTGGGTGCCAAACAGTCACTACGAGAGTCCAATCAAGACAAAATGTAGTGTAGAAGAAAAAAATATTTCAATGCATTGGCTACATGACAACTTACTTAATATCCAGATGGAAAGAGGTTGTGAGGCATGAAAAAATAAATTACTTTTTAAATACATTACTGGAATGCCAGTCAAAATCAAGTATAAAAAAACAAGCAGCACTCAACTCAAACCACTACTCCTTGCACTGCAGTTCTAATTATAATTTATATTCAGCTTTATAAAATTACCAAGTAACATGCTGAAAGTAGCAATGTCTGTGTTACCCCCACTTGTAAAAATGTTTCTTATCCAAAAAAGACCTGCTGCCTGACACAACTATCTACTTGTTTCATGGGGAAGACATGATCAAAATAAAAAATGAACAGCAAACAAGAAACAAGCTCAAGATAAATTACTTAAAGGATTCCTGCACAAGTTATGGACCACACATGATAGATTGGCATTCTGTTTAGTTTATGGGTAAGCCTGCAAAGATGACTGCAAGTCTCCAATAAATGTAATGAGCTTCTGAAAATACTGTAATCCTGTCCTTTATTACAAATACTGTCATATGCATTTCAATACCCAAGGCTTATACATTATCTAGTTATGTAAATATTCTCTGCATGGCAACAATGAAAAGGCTTTCAATGCTAGTAAATCTTTAACAGTTTGCTTATTAAAGCTTACTTGCATCTTACAATCTCTGACAAGCTTACCTGATGCTCATTAAATACTTAAACAGAGCAACAAAGCACTGTGACAGCATGCATTTCCTGAATAATAAGAAGCATAAATCAGCAGTATAAACATTTGACAGAAAACCAGAACATTCTGCAAAATCAAGGACAGATGAAAAGCCACGGTCGTACTTGTGGTTTACCTTGGAAGGGGGAATACTCTGCACACTTACACTGCATAACTGCACCTTGCCTTCCTTGGACACATCCAGAGCCACTACAATGGGGAGTGGGGTGCAACAAGTATGTCACAAATTGAAATGTCTCTGGCTGACAGTGATGACTCTGACACTCATACCTCTCAACTTCAGAGCAAGAAATCTGGACAAAGCCATACATAGAAATAGAAGTGGGACACAGGCCCAAAGATAAGGGCAATTTTTAAATATTGCTCTCATTAACTTAGATAATAGAACAGTAGTAGGTCTTGCATTAGTACAACTTTTTTGAAGGGTATGAAATCTGAAACTCAAATGTCTGCCATTATTTTTTTACTTCAGTCTTTAATGACTTGCCATTAATTTGCCAGAAAACCACAATTTTATGAAAAACAGACCAAAAATGTGATGCAAAAATATAAAGTTGCCACACAATACAGCTGGGAACCTGTCAAAAATAGGACACCTTTTTAATATTAACACTGTTAACTTGAGCAGCTAACAAAATAAGAGCATCTACATGCATTTCTGAAATAAAAGTAATCTATAACTCTGATCATTACAGTTATATATAATTGTAAACCCTCAACGTTTTCTTCCAAAATTGCCATTTTTAGGAGGGACTATTAGGGGAAAGCAACATTTCAAGCCAAAATTGGGGACAATTGAGAGGTTTGGATATTCCTAATTCTACAAAGCAATTTGCATTTACCTCTCAACCTCTTAATGCAGGAAATCTGGACAAGGCCAAATATATTGGGGGAACATACAAACACTACTAAAAATTGCTCTTGTATAAACGTAACACAGTTCATAGAATAACAGGTCTTGCATTAGCATGCATTTTTCTGAAGGTTATGATGTCTGAAACTCAATGTCTGTCATTTAGTGACTTCATTCCTAAATGATTTGCTAGAAAACCACAAATTTTAAGAGAAACAAACCAAAAATAAGAAGCAAATATCTATTCATTCTGCAAAAATATGGACAACTGAAAGGTATAGTTCAACTGGGGCTGTCTGAGTTTGCTACCCCCCACCTCACAAAATCATGGTCGAATGGAGCCTCCCCCCTGCAGCCATTCCAACGTCCCATTCCTTGGTTATTTTGCCCCATTTACCATAAACACTATAATGTGCATACTGCTTTACTTCTGCAATGATTTAGCTTTCATTTGAAAGTTTTATTTTGCATTTTACAGCACAAACCCTAACAGATATCTGTAAAACAAAGCAATGCAGTCTCACAATGAAAACAGACTTAGCATTAAAACTTCTCTGCCCTTGAAACTCACATGCATTGAAACAGCATTGAAACCCACATTCAAAGAAAATACATTTTGCCAGTGGCAGATAAAGATTAACTCTGGGCTGTTTTCAAAATCATAGGCCCCTTGAACATGAAACACACACATGCTCTTTGATACACCTTCCTGACTGTATTACATTATATTCCTTGTACAATACAGTACAGTTGTTAGAGGGCATTTTAAATTTATTGTTTTGAAGATTTTTCCAGTAAACAATAAAACAAAATGCATGCACCAATGACAAAACTGCCCGATTCAGAACATTTCCATAATAAAATGTCTACTCAACCTTCTATAGTCCACCAGTATCAGTAAATATGCACAATCTCTGAAGTAGTAAAATCCACATTAAAGAAATCTGTAACTAATAAAGAGGTTGCTGCTAGCAAACAACTTTATATGTCATTGTTTCATCTACAAATAAAGTGCCTGTTGCCCTTGAAGAATAAATTGCCTATGTTGCATGCATTAAAAAAATGATAAGCTAGTAATACCGCAATAGGGAATGGATAGCAAACTGATAACAGGTTCATAGTTACTAGTTATCTTTGCCAAAAAGGACTGCAGCATCCACCCACTTTATAACACAGCACAGTATCAGCAATGCATCTACCCACTGTGGGAGTAGACCCCACAGCCTTCTGCATCAAAAGTAAGTACACTACCTGTTGTGCTATTAACAATGCAAGCAGACTTAGCATAAGCAGCACTAAACTTTTGTTTCCCTGCAGCTCTCAGCTCCTTGTAAAATCTACTCGACACTCAGCTGTATCTCTAAACTTTGCAGAACAAGAAATCTGGAAAAAGCCAAAAATTATTGGGGGGGGGGGCAAAAGGCCAAAAACCAGGGACACATTTTAAACATTGCTTGTATAATGTTGGAAAGTTTCTAGAATAAAATGCTGTGTTACCACCATACATTTCACTGCCACGTCTTGAACCTAGGTGACCCTGTGCAAAACAGTCAGAGAAACATACCACTATGCCAAATCAGCTGAAACAGACGAAGACAAACTTAAATGGCTACTATTTAGTGAATTCAGTTCTCACCATAGCTGTCAACCTCTTAGCAAAAAACACCTGAAAAAAGTCAATAATGTGGGAATACAGCTGCCAAACATATTCAGTGAATTCAGTTCTCACCATAGCTCTCAACCTTAGCACAAAATACCTGGATGAGGCCAATAATGGGGGAATACAGTCCCAAAAATATGAGCAAAATTCAAATATCCATGTTATAAACTTAAACAATTGCTAGAATAAAAGGTTTTGTTTTACTGTGTACTTTCTGAAGAATATGAAGTCTGAAATTCAAATGCCTGTTATTTCTAAACATTTGTTAACCAGGAAACTAGTCTGACTTGGAACAAAACAAAGCCAATTTTCAGCAGAGCAGGGAGAAACACTCCAGACACATCTTTGTAAGGGATGGGAGGACATGCAGACTCCAGACAGAAGGCACCCGAGCCAAGAATCAAACCAGAAAACCTATAGCTTGTCAGGCAACAATGCTACCAGTTCACCACTGCACTACAAACCTTTGCAAGGAAATATGAAGATACAGAAACCACAGATTTTATGAGGAACAGAACAAATATGAGGCAAAAATCTGCAATTCTTTACAAATAGTGGTGGGTAGGGAATTCAGGTCCTTGCCACCTGCATCCAAGGTACAGGGTTCAAGCCTGAGTATTTCTACCCACCACTATGTGTTAACAAGGACATTTTACACGCACACACACTAACTTACTTATCTGTAGATGGGTCCAGAAGCAGTAAACCAGGTCCAACTCCATTGTCTCTAAGCAGCAAACCCACGCTCGACTTAACACTTCCCTGCAAGAGCTTAGAACTCAACTTACCTCACTCCTGCTTGGTCCTGCGCTCGTATCCCTGCTCACCTCTCTCCTGATTGGTCCTGCCTGCAGTACAAGCAGTTCGGAGCTCCTCTGTTCTGTGCGGTTGTCTACCACACAGATTTCTGGGCATCTGCAGGGCAGAAAATACTTTCTCTGCATCTGGACTGCTGAGTCAGGCAGTCAGAGTTCGCACAGATTGCGGGGCAGTTTGAGTGTGTCTGTGCAGCAGTTCCAGTACTCGTTAAAAAATATATGTTTTTTAAAGTTGTTTCATGTTATTTATTTCTTTTATTTCTAGGTGGGAGAGCTGTTGTCTGATAGCATGAGCCACCCCTGCTGCTAAGCCATCAATGGCACAGTACATATGTTCAACTGGGACCCTGCTGCAGAACAACTGCCTGTGAAAGCCATGCTCATACAAATGGATGCAGACAACTTGTGTCACAGCTGTACATATGCACATACATCTGGCAAATACACCTGCAGCAGTATTGACTCAGTAGCTCAGTCAGTTAAATACCTTGCATAAACAACATTTTGCAACACACAGTCATGGGTTCGAATCCAGTGTGTTGCACTTCAATTACATTTTTGTGAACACAGCAAATAATGAATGACTCATGCAATTTTATTCCCCATAGGTTATTGCTACTGAATTATCAGCTACCCAGTTTTGAAAGTCACAGGCCTGCAGGTAGGGACACACTGCACACATTCAGATAGCCTAACTGTATTCCACCTACTACTCTGCTATTGGCACTGTTGCATAACAGATGTACTGTAAGCACATGCCTCAATTGCACTGTAATGGGTACCCTTACCTTGGCTCTCCTGTAACAACAGGACTGACACAGTTGCCACAGTTCCATGAACAGCTTGCAGGCCTCCAAAGAGCTCACACTCCCCCACCATTGTGTCCTAGGCTGCAGCATCAGCTGCAGCCTGGACCATACATGACTGTATGTTAAGGTAGCTGCTACAGACTGACAATATCTCCCAACCCCACTACAACAAGGGATCCAGACACAACCATACATAAAGGGGTGGGGGGCAGAGGCCAAGAGATAGGTACATGTTTCACAGTTTGCCCCTACAAACATAGTGTGGATAGAATAGCAGCTAATGCATTACCATGCATATTCTGATGGTTATGAAATGTGACACTCACATGTCTCTCTTCCCAGTCTGACCTCAACCCACAATGTTTGCCAGTGTCCTGCCAGTTGACCACACTGTCATGGGACACTGAGCAAGCATATGAGGCAAAACTGTGGACATACTGCATACATCTCTATAGTGGACAGTATTTGTACTTACCATTTGTGATACTGTAGTCTCCACACCTCAGTAATATCCATCTCAAAAACTATGAAAGTGGCCAAGGCCTACATGAAGGCATTGTATATTGCACTGTGGTGCCATGTCATTGGCTAATAAAAGTGCAATTCAGCTGTGTTGGATGCAATTAGCATGTCTGAACCACAGATTGATGCACAGGCAATTACCTGTTAATGAGCATTACCTGCAAAAGGCAAACAACTGCTTATGGGGAATAGGTCTGTATGTGATTTTACTCACACTGACAGTGTATGTGCCAAGCATTTGCACTGGAACCCTTCAATAAAAGGAATACATCACTCTACCGGGTATGTACTACATTTCTCCATAAAAAGGGATGCAGATGGGAGGATGGTAGTATGCAGTATAGGGATTAAAACAGTAGGCTTATATTAGAACTATGATATTGATATGTCAGTGATACTCCACTGTTACCACATACAGGCATGCCTCTCAGTTGTCCCTGCTTTGACTCACATCTCTGCTCTGTCCCTGTCCATCTCTCCTACAATGGTCGGCTGTTATAATAAAGATAATGGATTACATCTAAGGCATAGTGACACTAAGGAAGGGTGTACACTCCTGTAACATCAACCTATGGACTGTAATTCACCTCCTCTCATTCTGTCGATGTGACACATACATTGCACTAACATTGTAAAGGTGTCCCTGATGTACTTTGGCTAAGTCCCTTTATTGTGAATATTCATCCCTCTCTGGTTGAGAGCTATTCCTAACATACATCTCAGCCTCCTACAGTAAGAAATCAGGACACAGCCATATTTAATGGTGGGACAAAGGCCCAACCTCAGTGACAGAGTATACATATTGGCCATACAAAGTAAGACTGTGATTAGAGTAACAAATATTACTGTAGCATAAGTGTTGTCTAAGAGGTCTGGTGGGTGACAGATTCTGTATCAGTTCTCTGACAGCAACCATCACTCAGTGGACAACCATTTGTCACACACACACATTTGTGCAAGATGGACCACAGCAGTGAGGTAAACATGGTGACATTCTGCAAACATCTGCATGCATAGTTGAGATCTATGATGTCAATAGGGAACATATACAAAAGCAGGTTTGCATTGCTGTCTGTCATTGTGGCACACTGGTTTGGCTGGATTGTCCCCATATAGTTGTTGGAATAGCACACTGCTATTTCACTGACAGTGGCTGTGTCACATATTACTGGGGATTTGCCCATAGGGGACACACCACAGTACACTGCATTGATGGCTGTAGTGACATAACGCACTATCTGTCCTAGCACACAGGGACAATGCCCAGTATTGCTACTACCTTGGTGTTAGTCACAAATGTAATGTGTCAAACTGTGGGGTATGATGTGTGAGTGAGCAGTGGATAGTGCAGGCCATTATGGGTGTGTAGGGTGTGTACATAGTGGACATCCATGTATCTGGTCCTGTAATGTGTTTTCCTTTTGTTGTCTTGCAGAAACAATGTAATGGCGACATCCTCCATTTTCATCAGCAGAAAATGACAATATACTGGATACCTTCAGACTCAACCATCACATCCTGCTGTCAAGGGGTTGCTACAACCATGAACAGCAGGCAGCATTGTGGGCCAACAATCTGAGGGCTGTTAATGATATTGGCCAACAAGAGAGGACGAACAAGAAGGTTAGACACCAGGCCACAGACATAGTCAATGCCGTACGTCAAAGGGCAGCTGCTGTTGCCAGAGATTGTCTTGTCACCAGTGGAGGGCCTGCAGCAGAACAACTACTCTCAGCCACAGAGGAATTCCTGGTGAACCTACAGTCAACCCACAGCTCCCAGCCAACCATCATGCCATACATCCTCGAGGTGGTTGCCACAGTGTCCACATCAGAGGAGCGTCTAGGTAAGCTGACTCTGTTCAACAGTATAATACATTTGCAGTCATTGTGGCAGGCTCTACACACCCAGTACATGGGAGTCAAATCTATCTTCACTGGAGGTGGGGTGGATTTTTCACCACAGTTGTGCACACATACTCAGACTATCAGCAATACAGCCAGTATCACAGTAGCTACTGAACGTGGATATGTGCACGTATTACCTTGTAATACTGCAACATTTGGTGTTGCTGACATTACCTCTCCCTCATCTTTTCACAGGTACATCAGGTGTGGCCAGAGTTCATGGTCCTGTACCTGGTAAGTGTTGATAGGTAGGTACTAGGCTATTGGCCCTAGGGCCTATATAAGCCTAGCCAAAAAGGTACCCTAGCTTTCGCCACCCAAGAAAATTATTTTCCTGTGCCCCTGTCGAGCAGAGCCACAGAGGTGATCCACGGGGTGAATTTCTTATCTCCCATCCAATCATCAAGATTTTTCTTGAAGAGTGCTAATAAGGAGCTTTGTTTGGTATAGATAGGTAGTTTGTTCCAGAGTATAGGAAGTCTCTGAGACAGGAATCTATCCCTCCAGCATGTTCTGTTTATTGTGGTGACAAGGTTTAGGTCCCTAGAGCATATAGCTTGGGGGGGATTGGGATTTCTTTAGGTGGAGCATATCCAACAGCTCTGGGTTTTATCATAGCTTTGTATGTTAGGCAGAGATCGCCTCTGAGTAGGTGATATGTGATGGAGTAAAGCTGGAGTTTTTTGAGATGGTCTGCATAGGGCATCTGTTTGAGGCTGGTAATCTTCTTTGTGAGGTATGTCTGCAGCCTTTCCAGTTGTTGTAGATGTCTTGCGAGGTACATACCAAAAGGGGCTTTGTAATCTATAATGGATTTAATGAGTGATGAGTAGAGGGAAACAATGACCTCTTTTTTCCTGGATGAGAAACCTTTTGTGATGAGGTGTGCCACATAGAAGTATTTCCTGACTACTGTGGCAATGTGATTATCAAAGGAGAGACTACTGTCCACCTGTGTCCCAAGGTCTCTTATCATGCTTTCGGTGTTAAGTAGACTTCTGCCTGTGTGATAGTTCATGGGTACAGAGTTTTTACCAAAAGGGATGACTATGCACTTTTTGGCATTGAGCTTGAGGCCATGGCTTTGACAGCAGGCATCTGTCTTAGTGAGGCCCTTTTGTAGGATGTGCACATCATTAGGAGTTTTGATTATGGCTCCCGATTTGCAGTCATCTGCAAACTTTGTTAGCCAAAGACCTTCTGTGTTAGCCTGTACTTCAGAGAAGTAGATACCAAACAGGACTGAACCCTGTGGTACTCCACTTGTCACTGATCTGAAGATGGATTTAGAGTCTGCTACATTCACAGTGTGGGTTCTGCCAGTGAGCCAGTTGGCAACCCATTTTATGACATAGGGATTTATACCTAGTTTAGTGAGTTTATCTAGAATTCCAGAGTGAGGGATGGTGTTGAAAGCCTTTGCAAGATCTAGATAGGCTGTGTGAACCCCCTTACCCTCATCAATGGCTTTGGTGACTGCTTCAAAGAAGTCTATTAGGTTTAGGAGACATGATCTGCCTTTTACAAACCCGAACTGGATAGAGTCCAGAGTTTAGAGATTACCAATGTCATTGTTTATAAGTTCCTAAGTCTCGTCAGGCTAATGGGGTGGTAGTTCTCGGGGTCTGTGGTAGCTCCCCCTTTATGGAGTGGGTTAACCACTGCAGTGCACCATTCAGTGGTCACAGAGCCTAAGGTGAGGCTATGATTGAACATGGTACTTAGGTGGGGTGCCAATTTGTTCCATAGTTCATGTAGAATGCAGCCTGGGATGTTGTCAGGTCCCATGGATGCTGTGTTCTTGGTTTTGGAGAATGTGTTTTTTACCTATGCAGCTGTGATTACAGGAACCTTGCATTCTTTCAGTATAGAGATGGGCCATTTAGGGGGTGAGAGAGGGGTAAAATTAGCACTGAACCTATGTTCCAGGATGTTGGCAATATCAGTTGGTTCTGTATATTTAGTACCATTGTGCTGTAACTCAGAGCAGATCTGAGGGTTGCCATTGAGATTCATGACATAGCTAAAAAATGCTTTGTGGTGGTCTTTAGAATCAGTGGCAATTTTGTTTTTGTAACTAGCTTTGGAGGATTTTATGAGGGATCTCAGCTTTTTACTGAGGCTGACCAGGGAGTTCCTCCAATCATGGGATTTTACTCTTTTCTGCAACAGTTTCTTTCTTCTGTTGTAGAGTTTGTTTATGGCAGAGGACCACCAAATTGGCTTCCTTTTTTTGTAGGATAGCATCTTGGTTCTTTTAGGAATTGCAGGATCAATGCACTAAGTGCTTATAAAGTGCATTTGTAAAGGATTCAGCAGTCGTACCTCTATTGTCCATCAGCATGGATGTCGTGAAGTTTGCCACTTCTGTCTTAAGAAGTGTGAAGTTGGCTTTGGAGAATTTTTTTACGGTGGTTTCCCTAATGGGGGGTGGGGGTGGGATGTGGATGTCTATGGTGATTAGTTTGTGATCGGAGCTGACCAATGAGGAATTGACCTCTGGTGTGTAACACCAGTTGCCCATTTTGGTAATGACCAGGTCTGGGATATTGCTGCCCTGGTGGGGGTGTGGATAAGTTGATCCATGGCATTGGAATTTATGAATTCCAGAAAACATTGAGCACAAGAGTTGGTACATGAGTAGTTTTCCCACTTAATGGTGGGGTAGTTGAAATCACCCATTATTAAGGTGTTAGGTTGTACCCTAATTTTCCAGTGTATCAAGAAATGAGGAGTGGGAATCCTGGGGCATCCTGGGAGATCTTTAGCAAGCTACAAATTGGATTGCGGTCTTGCCTAGAGTTAGTTGCACTTGGATAATCTCGGATGCATTATGCTGAGCAACTAGCCTGGAGGTGTGGATATCCTTAATGAATATGGACTTCACTCCGCCTTTAGTGTTTTGGTCCAGGTTAGATGGCCGAAAGGTGTGGTGTGAATTTTAGCCTGGTAATGCAGGGGTGCTCTATGGAACCTTGAACCAGGTCTCTGTCACTGCGCAGATGTCGATGTTCTCCATTTTAAGGAATGCCTCGAGTGAGTGCATTTTGCGGTTTAGACTTCTAGCATTGAGTAGCATTACCCTCAGATTTTGCTTGCTTGTTGCTGTTACGGTGGTGAATTTGTCATTTGAACCTTGCCTAAAAAAGGTGCTGTGGGGTGGCAAGAGCCTTAGCCCGTATCCAGAATCCCAAGGGTGACAGATGCAAGCCATCTCTGGCAAAGCATCGTGGTTTGTCTATCATGTCATCCCAGGCAGCAGATACTGGATCCCCTTAGAATGACACCAGAAGCTTAGCCAATTGTTGAAGTCAATCATTATGTCCTTGTACTGTGGCATCATTCTGGGTGATGGCAGGATGCTCCTCAGGGCTAGGGTCATACCTGCCTGGGCTACGAGATTGGACAGCTCCTCCACGTCTCTTTGCATGTAGTCCAGAGAGGCACGTCTCAGGTCATTCACACCAACATGGACAATGACAGAGTCATATTTGTACTTGTTATGGAGTGAACAGAGTGTGTGTGTGTTATCTGGCAGATCCTGGCATCTGACAGGCAGCTGACAGTAACTTTCTCCTTGTTTAGCCCAGTGAGTGGAACATCAGTGTGACTGACTATAGCATCACCTATGACTAGAGTGTTGGGTACGTTGTTATACTCTATGGGCTGTGGTTGAGTGGCACACTGAGTTTGTGGGCTATGTGTCATTTGGGTTGTGTTGGGGGTGGAGGTTGCTTGCGTTTCCGCTTTGGAGGTCCCTGTTGCTTGGGTAGATTTTTATTGAGAGCCTCCGCAAATGTAGGTGAGTGTGTTTTGTGTTTCTATGTGTGTGTTTTGGTGGTGTAGGTTTTGAGGGACTATGTGATGAGTGTGGTGTGGTGCAAGTGTGTACCTTCTCCTCTTGGCTGCCTATTCCAGTATTGGGTGAAGAGAACTTTGCTTCCAGTTTGGCTATATAAGTGCATCTCTCACAGGTTGTAGTGTTGGGTGGTAGTAGGAGAGGGTTGTCTCTGTACATGAGGCAATTGCTGCATTCTGCCAAGATGCCCAGATTCATCAGGTAGACAGGAGAAAACACCAGGAGCTGACCCTTAGACATGCCTGGATAGGTACTTATTTATTAAGTACTAAAACAGTTTTCCTCTAGACAAGTGAGGAAAGTTGAGTGTTGTAGCAATTTATAGCTTATTTAGTGCTTACAAAGAGTTCTGAACAAGTGCTGAGCTCAAAGAAACAGATTTGAGTGCTGAAACTAAAAAACTGGCTAGTTTTAAGAAACAAAATTAAGCTAGAAGGCTTACCTCCAACACAGAAAGGCTTGAGGGCTCAGAAGCTTACAAACAGTCCTGGATTCAGCAAATCTGTGTCTGGACTAGACGACTTACAGGAAAGTCAGGAAACAAGCTTAGAATTTTTTTTTTGTAAAGTGGAAAGGGGAACGGAGGAACAGAAACTAAGTGGGTTGGCCTTCTCAAATGTTCTCCCTGGATTAGGTAGAATGAGGTAATGACACTAGACTGGGAGGAGTGTCCCAGATGAAATTTACAGTAGGGGCGGGCAACTGCAAAGCCACCAGGTATCAAAACAAGATACCTATAGGGAGGGAGGGTGGATAAAAATCAGAACAAACAAACCCAACCAGATGCTTAACAATTGTAAAAAATTTCTAGTTAATACCTCACACACAGTGAAACTAGCTAGAGACGTATTTGCAGACAATAAAAGTGCTATAAATAACTTGTAAAAATAAGCAAAAAAACAGGATACTCAATGTTACATATCACACATTAGTTTGCTTAGTGCCCTTCCTCCGATTAGCTCAGTGTAAATGGCAGAAACACAAGTTATCTTCTTAAGTAACAAAGTTGAAACCTGAAACAACTTTAAAAAAACGTTCGAAGAACCAATGATGTGCTTACTCCCAGTCATAGTCCAGGTAAACCCCAATCAGCCAATGACCATAAACACTTCACTCTTACTGAAATGCTATATTTGCCTTGGCTAAACTAAGATGGCCTGGAACATGTGCTCAGACATACAGCCTCTACCAACAAACAAATAGGCCTGAAACACAAGCCTGAATATGGAAAAAATCCAAACAAACAAACCCAACCAGATGTTTAACAATTGTAAAAAAATTCTAGTTAATACCTCACACACAGTGAAACTAGCAGAAAAGTATTTGCAGACAATAAAAGTGCTATAAATAACTTGTAAAAATAAGCAAAAAACAGGATACTTAATAATATACATCACAGATTAGTTTGCTCAGTGCCCTTCCTCCGATTAGCTCAGTGTGAAATGGCATTTTATTTGGAACCCAGCCCTATGTGAAAGGAGAAATGGGAGAGAAACAAACAAAGCAAATACACATTGCCAGGAATGAAGACATTGTCTGTGCCAGCATCTCCCTTCATTTCTCGTGATGCTGTCATGAACTAAACATTACTTTTATGTGTGAAAATGTCTTAATTAAATGACACTAATTATAAAAAGACACGGAGCAGTGCTGACTGCTATGAAGTTATCACACTTAAATAAGCTTCTAAGACTGGCACATTTTTTTTATAAATGGGCTGTGGCATACCACCAACTGCTTAAAAAAAAATCACACATGCACGCACTCACACCTAGGGCCAATTTAGAGTGTCCAATCCACCTACAGCATGTCTTTGGGAGGAAACTGGAGCACCAGCAGGAAACCCACATGACTACAGGGAGGGCATGCAGACTCTGCACAGAAGGCACCCCAACCGAGGATAGAACCGGGGAACCTCTTGCTGTGAGGTGGCAACACTAACCGCTGCACCACTGTGGCTGCCCTCTATACATGTATATCTGCCAAGAGTAAAAGGAAAACTGCAGCAATAGTATTACTGTTGCCTTCTGCATTTGAATTTGTACCCATAAGTACATTTATTTTGTCTTTAATGATGCACACTTTTCTGTAAAAAAGTGCTCTTGCTAAAAGTGCTCATAGGTGTACTTATTTCATGGATTGGGCAACTGATACATATTCATGTATAACAAACTAGCACAAAAAAGCAGAAAAGTAAGATAACTAACTGTAGAAAAGCAAAACTGGAGGACTGCTGTGAGGAAAAAACACAAATTTAATGAAGCACTTTTTGTCTTCCTCTATGGACAGACTTCTTCAGATAAAATGAAATAGTAAATCACTTCCTTTATAAAATCTACTAAATCACATGTCTTAAAACAACCAATGATCCAAGCAAAATGAGAGTGTTTATAAGTGCTAAGCAACCAGTACTGCATTCCTCTGCTATTTAAAGTTACATTGCATAAATGTAACACTAACCTAAAATAAAGTACCAGAGGCTATCATTAAAAAAATTAAAAACTTGTTAATTTTTTAATGACAGCCTCTGGTATTTTATTTTAGGTTAGTGGAACCACAACACCAGAAGCGTTACTTCAATATTTCCAAACTTTGCCTGGTGACTGGGAGCATGTGTGTAGGGGGTAGGGGGGAGGCAAAAGTCAGAGAGAGAGAGAGGAAACACAGTCACCAGGCTAGCCCCCGCTGACCCCACCAACACAACCCCCCCAGTCTCACTTTTCACACAGCCATTCAAGGGGTGATACTATCCAAACCAGCCCACGGGCGGTACCATCCACACTGACAGTCTTCTGGGACACTCATTCATATGCTCCACATTCCTTGTCATGGGTGGCCCCCTAACAGCCCCTCCTCAAGTCCACATCACATTCCTCCCACTCCCCCATCAGGTGGCATACCCACAAATTTCTCTACACACACACACTGATACCCAAGCATAGTAGGACTCTCTACCTGACTCCTCCACTTTTCTCTGTGCCCTTCTTTACTTACTTTTAGAGGCAGGGACTCATAAGTTACGTGCTTATATTAGAATTATCACAGCATGACTCTCATCCTTCCCAGTTCCCCCATATTTTTAATACAATTTTTTTTTTTTTGCTTTGCACACAATCCCTTTTTTGCACACAATCCCTATTAGTATGCACACGGCACCACAAGGCTATTACTGTCTGACCAATTTACCTTATGTAACTGCAATTGTAATGTTAATGAAAATGCACACAGCACACTGCCTGTTCACACTTTACTATTGGAAAGGAACTGTTGTTAATTTAAATGGCCTGCTAGAACTAATGTATTTAAAGGAAGTGAAAATGGTTGCTCATAGTTATGAAACATGTCTTTCTGAAGAAGTCTTGAAAATAAATAAGATGAAAGCGCTAAAGTACTACAAGAGTTGTTGGTGTGATTTACTATTTTTTGAATGCTGTTATTGTCATGAAGTTCATTTCTTAGTGTTTATATATATATATATAAATATATATATATATATATATATATATCAGAAATTGAGATTTGGAGATGTTATCTGGATGACTGCTGGATGATATGGAGAGCAGATGAGATCTATTTACATGAATTTATACAATATCTAAATGAGAATAAACGGGGAATCGAATTCACGGTGCATTACCATTCAATGCAAATTAATTTTCTGGATGTTACTGTGAGTAGAGAGAGGGATCAAACACTTAGTACCAAGGTGGTTCGAAGTACCAAAAATACAGAACAGATGCTTTATAATAACAATCTAATAAAACAAACTAAATTCTTTAATACAACCAACAAAAGCATTACAGCTATACTATCGCACTTTATTATAATATAATAAATAAAAAAATAATAAAAAAAATAAATAAAAAAACAAAAAT
This sequence comes from Protopterus annectens, assembly GCF_019279795.1. Lineage (NCBI taxonomy): Eukaryota > Metazoa > Chordata > Ceratodontiformes > Protopteridae > Protopterus > Protopterus annectens. The sequence goes on from NC_056748.1 coordinate 107,116,507, forward strand.
GAAAAACACTTAAAGCTTAGCTGATCTGGCTTGATCAGGTGTGGTGAATCCATTATACTATTATTTTAATGTATGTGTGTTGTATGCATTATAAGTCTTACTTTTAAATTAAAGTATCTCTTGTTCCTTTAATTAACTAAATTGTTTAATTATTTTGAAAACTAGGAAATAAACAAATAATTTTTTTAAGCAAGAGAGCAAACACAGAGCAGAATGGGACTGATATTTGCTGAACTGTCACACCTCTGGGATAGTTTATTTAGGTTTTGTGTGATCATTGATGCATTTGATATATAGGGAAATTTAGGAAAAGTTTTAAAAAGAAGAAAAATAGAATAAATGAGCATAAGAACAAAATAAAATAATAATTATATAATATAGCTTTATACATTAATTTGCCAATTTGCTTTATTAGGCTATTTTGCTTTGGATTGGGTGGAAAGGATGTAAGAAGAGGAGGTAGAGGTGGGCTGGGCAGCTGATGAGTGTAAAGAGCTGTGCAGCAGCTTTCCTGGAGTGCTCAAACCTAATCCAGGTCTAAATGATGATGATAAGCTCCTACCTGTACTCTGAGATCAGCCTCTTACTAAGTACTTGTTTGTTTTTTGTTTTTCTTTATTTTTTATTTTTTTTCTATATTTATATTTTTTTAAATGTGTATTAAAATCAGTTTACATTATAAAGTGTTGGTAGTATAGGATACCACAAGCTGTAATGGTTTTGCTGGTTGTATTAATTTAGTTTGTTTTTATTTTATTAGATTATTATATTTTTTTTATTAAATTTTGATAATAATATTAATTTATTAATCCATTAATGTATCAGTCAGTGTGGGGGGAATCCATTATAATATTTTTTTAATATGTGTTGTATGCATTATAAGTCTTACCCTTTTAAATGTTTAGTATATCTTTCCCTTTAATTAACTAATTGTTTAATTATTTTGATGAATATATAAGCTTATTGTTTGGTTTGAAGAGTCGCTTTTGTTTTATTAAAGGAATTCATGTGGATTCACAGTTTGTCTCTTCCATCTGTTCTGTATTTAAGTACCCCCAATATAGTACGCTACTCCGTGCCTCCAGCTTTCATCCCAGACATATAATTAACAACATTCCCAAATCTCAATTTCTTCGCATCAGAAGTATATGCTCCTCTGAGAAATCCTACCAGGAATTTCAACGTGATCTCATCAACAGATTTGATCACAGGGGTTATGATCATAACACTATTTTGACTGCCAGTAGCTGGGCTTCCATATAAACAAAATCTGATCTATTAACATATAAACCCAGAGATTTGGATGACAATGCTAATCTTGGGCTTGACACCACTTATGGGTGTGAAATCAATGTCCTTAGGGCCATTGTTGATTGATATTGGGGTATTTTAAGGTCAGATGATAGAATCTCTGAAATTTTGGGGTTTATGTGCTTGTTTTCTTTACAATGGGGCCCCACTTTGGGGTCACACCTCAGCCATTACAAACACAGTAGTGAGACTACTCAACTGCAGACTACTTTATTTAGAGATCTACTTAAGGGTTGTTTCCCCTGTGGCCATTGTTCTGCTTGCCAATATGTTCTTAAATCCAAAGGTTTCACCAGTGCAAATACATCAAGCGTTTATGATATCTTATTTTTGGGTAAATGTAGCAAGGACTGGCTTATTTATTTAGCCAGCTGTTCCTGCTCAGCATTTTATGTGGTCCAAACATCTAGGTCCTTGCTGGTCCGGATTTCTGAACATTTAAGTGATATTCAAAATAAACGAGCTTCTAGCTCATTACATAAGCACACTCGCCAACATACTACAGCACAATTTACTTTTACAATCATTGATATAATAAAAGGAAATAGACAGGGTAAAATGGGTTGGCACTCTGTTTTAAATATCAAAGAATGTAATTGGATCATCAGGCTTGGGGGATTATTCAGGCCTGGTCTCAATGAGCAACTGTAATTAATTACTTAATTGGAGTGCAATGTGTATTTAAGTCAGTTTCAAATTTTGTGTGTGCTATGTTCACTGAGGAAGGCACATTGATGCTGAAACCGGTTTGACTGTTTTTGCTATAGCTTGCTATAGCTTTTTAGAGTTGCAACAATAAAGAATTTGGGTTTCACTACTTGGTGCTGGCCGTTTTTGTGATTGCTTCAAATAAAAACAGCATCTACTCCAAATTTAAAAATATCCACTTAAACTAATTAAAAGCACCACACTCTTAAAGACACCCAAATGTATGCATATCAACATGCTATCAAGACATTATAAGAACAACACATACAGTGCAAAGCCACACATCTCTTAAAAAATCCTCACAAAAAATTTTCAATGAGGTAGTGCACGTACACGCAACATTGGTTTAAGAGCCACCATGTCATTGATACCGGGTGCCTTCGCTGAATTAAAAAACATAATCCATAGTTGTTCAGCCACCTCAGTCATGTTCTTAAGACCACATCCTTTAATACTACCTTTCATGATTTCCAATACAAAAAGCTTAAACTTGTGCTGGTGCTCACTGATTTTAACATGATGTGCTAAAGCACCGCTATCTTAATCCAGTGATTGAGTCTCAGCATCTGGATGTACCTGTTGCCATAGAAACCAAGATTGTGACTACACCAACAGCTACTGCGCATTCTAGGTTTGTGACGATTGGTTCTCAGGCAGCTGCTTCACCCTCTGCATTGGTGGAGGCAAATAATGCTACTACACTCCCTTTTTTGCTGCAAGGACCATTACCAATCAACAAGGAGGAGACGTCCAGAAGCAGGGTAAGAAAAGGGAGAACTTTACAGCTGCAGAGTATAGAAATGGTTCGAATGGGGCTAAGGATAAGTAACAAACCATAAGTGGTATCGTTTTTAGTATTTCTTCACACAATTTAGCAACAGCGCAAATCTCTTTGTTAAATAAAGTCCTCTGATTCATCCTAGCTAAAAAGTCGAATATGGTAAATCTACTTTTAGATCTACAAGTGAATGCCAGGAATATATTTTGAAACTAATGTTTCCTGGACAAAATGTGGGACATGGTACTTTTACAAAGCCTAGTATTTTTGTACCTATCATCCACCTGGTCGTTAATACCTTTGTCATAGTCTGTGAGAGTGAAATAAGAAAAGAGTTTGAGCACAAGCATAGCCCTGCTTATTATAATCTGACTTTAGTTGAGTACAGAACATTGTGTGAGTTGAAAAGTATGTCTTTACTAGAGATAAGGCCAGCGGACAAAGGTGGGGGAGTTGTGGTAATGGACAAAGAACTTTATTTTGAGCAGATGCTAAAACTGTTAAGTGACAACTCTACTTATACTGTGCTCTCTAAAGCACTGGTGAATGGAGTAATGGAGAAAGTGTCTTTTCTAGTCTTTGATCTATTAATGATTAATATCATTACCAAGGATTTGTACAAATATTTCAATGTTGACCATCTGGTGGTTCCAGTCCTGTATTGCCTTTTGAATGTACATACAATTTGGAATGTCCACCAATGAGACCTATAGTTTCTAATATAGGGTGGACTATCAAACTGCTTCCTATACATGCAGAAAAAACTTTGTGCCCAGTTTTGGATGCAACAAGGACAGTCTTGAGAGACAACAAAACTTTCTTGCAGGAATTCTACACTAATGTGAAAGACTTTGGACTAAATTATAGGTTCATAGGTTCATACTAGGCTATCTGCCCTGGGGCAATTATAAGCCTAGCCCGATTCTGTATGGCTTACGCCACCCCTTGATTTGAGTATACTGTGCCCTTTTTAAGGTTTAGTTTACTGTGCCTCTGTCTAATAGTGACACGGGAGTAATCCCTGGGACAAACCTACGATCCCCCATCCACTTATCGAGATTCTTCTTAAAGAGATTCAGTGAGGTGCTCTGCCTCACATGAACTGGAATTCTATTCCAGAGCGAAGGGAGCCTCTGGTTATGAACCTGTCCCTCCAGCAAGTTCTATTTATTTCTGTGTTGAGGTTCAAGTCCCTCGAGCGTGTGGCTCTAAGGGATTTAGATTTACTGAGGTGGAGCATGTCCATTAATTCTGGATTTGACATAGCTTTGTATGTCAGGCATAGATCGCCTCGAAGTAGGTGGTATGCAACTGGGTAGAGCTGGAGTTTTTTTAACCGAGCAGCATATGGCATCTGTTTGAGACCCTTGATCCTCTTGGTGAGATACTTTTGGGGTCTTTCTAATTGCTGCAGGTGTCAGGTAAGGTACATCCCAAAAGGGGCATTGTATTTTATGATGGGCCTGATGAGGGATGAATAAAGGGGCACGATTACCTCTCTTGATCTAGATGTGAAACCCTTCGTGATGAGGTGGGCTATGTAGAAGGTCTTTCTAACCACTTTGGCAATGTGGTTTTCAAAGGAGAGATTGCTATCAACTTGGGTCCCCAGGTCCCTAATAACTTTCTCTATACTTAATGGGTTTCCGCCTATGTGGCAATTTGTGGGCACATTGTTTTTGCCAAAGGGTATGACTATACATTTTTTGGCATTTAGCTTTAAACCATGGCGCTGGCACCAGTTATCTGTCTCTGTGAGACCTTTTTGAAGGATGTTTGTGTCAGCTGAAAAGTTGATTATGGCACCCAGTTTGCAGTCGTCTGCGAACTTGGTGAGCCATAGTCCTCCCACATTTGCCTGTACCTCGAACAAGAGTGGTCCCAGGACATAACCCTGTGGGATGCCACTTGTGACCGGTTTCGAGTCTGACATGGCTCCAGCAACTCTCACTCTGTGGGTTCTGTCTTTGAGCCAGTTTGTGACCCATCTTGTGACATAGGGGTTTATATTTAAGCTGGATAGCTTATCTATGATGCCAGTGGGGTATTGTGTCAAATGCCTTTGCAAGGTCCAGATAGGCTGTGTGGACTACCTTCCCTTCATCTATGGCTTTGGTGACTATTTCAAAGAAGTCAACCAGGTTCAAAAGGCAGGATCTGCCCTTGACAAAGCCGAACTGGGTAGGATCTAGTGTCTGTAGGTCCCCAATGTTTTTGTTTATGAGCTCCATGATGATCCTCTCCATAGCCTTGCAGACTAAGCTAGTCAGGCTTATGGGGTGATAGTTTCCAGGGTCCGTAGAGGCTCCACCTTTGTGGAGTGGGACCACTGTTGCTGTATGCCATTCTGTGGGCACATATCCTGTAGTGAGGCTGTGATTGTATAGCTGTTTTATTTGAGGATCTGTTCCTCTTGTAGTTCATGTAGGGCAACCTGGGATGCCATCTGGTCCCATGGAAGCAGTGTTTTTGTTTTGGAGAGGGCAGCCTTCACCTGAGCATCTGAGATGTTTGGGAGGCAGCCCTCTGCCGGGATAGATACTTGCTCTTTGGGGGAGAGGGTGGAGAAGTTTGCACTGAACCTGTCTGCCAGGATATTGGCGATGTCTGTGGGTTCAGTGTATTTTTGTCATTTAGAATCAACTCAGAACAAGTCTGGGAGTTGCATCCCAGGTTTCTAACATAACTGATAAAAGCCTTATGATTGTCTTCGGTGGCCTGTGCAATTTTTCTCTCGAAGCTGTCCTTAGAGGATTTTATGAGGGATCATAATTTTTGCTAGTACTGATCAGAGATGTCTTCCCTATTAGGGATTTTGCTCTATCATGTAGTAGCTTCCTCCTTCTGTTGTACAGTTTATTTATGGCAGGGTCCACCAGACTGGATGCCTGCCTTTCTATGATTGTGTCTTGGATTTGTTTGGGATAAGATGATCCATGCATTCCTGGAGATGTCCATAGAATGCATTTATATAGGATTCTGCAGTTTGGGCTGTAGTTTCCACTGGCCCTGGGGCCTTGAAGGATTCCACTTCAGTTTTGAGAAGTGAGAAGTTCGCTTTTGAGAAGTTTTTCACTGTGGTTTTCTGGGCTGGGGGTAGGGTCGGGATGAGGACATCCAGTGAAATTAATTTATGGTCTGATCTTACCAATGAGGTATATACTTCTGGTGTGGAGCATAGAGTCCCCATGTTGGTAATGATCAGGTCTAGTATGTCCCCTCTTGTGGGAGTGGTGACTAGTTGTTCCATAGCATTTGAGTTTATAATTTCCAGGAATCTTTGGGCTAAGGTGCTGGAGCTTGAGTAGTGCTTCCAGTCAATGTTTGGGTAGTTGAAGTCACCCAATATAATGGTGTTCGGAGAGATCTTCATGTTCTCCAATGTTTTCAGGAAGGCCGAATGGGATTCCTGACTTTGAGAGGGTGGTCTGTAGGATGCTATAAACTGAAAAGCAGTCTTGCCCACTGTTAGTTGCACATGGATGGTCTCCGATACTTCATGCAATGCCACTAACCTGGAGGTGTGGATATCCTTGATAAATATGGAAACTCCACCTCCTTTTGTGGTTTGGTCCAGGTTTTGGGGCCGAAAAGCATGATATGAGGTATAGCCTGGTAGTGCTGGAGTGCTCTCTGGAGCCTTGAACCAGGTTTCTGTCACTGCACAGATATCGATGTTCTCCATACTGAGGAGAGCTTCGAGTGCGTGCATCTTGAGGTTACGACTTCTGGCATTTAGCAGCATTACCCTTAGTTTCTTGTTCCTTGTGCTGTCTATGGGGGTGGGTTTGACTTTTGAGCCTTGCCTAAAAAAGGCACTATGGGGGTGGCAAGAGCCTTTGCCAATAAGCGAAAGCTCAGTGGTGACAGGTGAAAGCCGTCCCTAGCGAAGCAACGTGGCTTGTCGAGCATGTCATCCCAGGCTGACAGACACTGGATCCCCTTTGAATGACACCAAAATTTTAGCCAATTGTTAAAATCAATCATTTTGTCTTTGTACTGTGGCATCATTCTAGGTGAGGGTAAGATGCTGCTCAAGGTCAGGGTCATACCAGCCTGGGCTACATGATCAGAGAGCTCCTCTATGTCTCTTTTCATGTAGTCCAGGGAGGTACGTCTCAGGTCATTCACACCAGCATGTACAATGACAGAGTCATATTTGTATTTGCTTTGGAGTGACCTGAGTGCTATGCTATGTGTCGGATCCTAGCACCCGACAGGCAGCTCACTGTGACATTCTCTTTATTCAGCCTGGTGAGCGGGACGCCAGTGTGTCTGACAATAGAGTCACCTATAACAAGAGTATCAGGTGTGTTATTCAGCCTTAAGGGCTGTGGCTGCTTGGCACACTGACTTTGTGGGTTATGTGTTGTGTGTGTTTTGTTTTGAGGTAGCGTTTGCTTGGATGTCTGCTTTGGAGGTCTCTGTTGCTTAGGTAGATTTTTATTTAGAGCCTCCGAGTATGTTTTTGTGTATTTATGTGTTTGGTACGCTGATGTGGTGGGACTATGTGATACTGGAATTGTGTTGTGTGAGGACACCAGTTTTGAGATGAGAGAGCTCAGCCTCCAGTTTGGCTAAATAGTTGCATCTCTCACATATATTTGAACCTGTTTGGAGGAGGAGAGGGTTGTCCGTGTACATGAGACAGTTGTAACATTGCCTCAAAATTCCCTGATTCACCAGCTGGACTGGAGAGGAAACCAGTGACTGACCTTTGGACATGCTAGAGTAATAGGGAAACTGAATTTAAGCCGGACCAATAGAGGACAGGGTAATCGTAGAGAGTATAAGAGTAAGTAGTGCTTATGGTTTAATAGTGCTAACTTGTAGGATTACTTAATTGGACCAGTGAAGGGCCTTAGAATGAGAATATGGTGTTTAAATTGAGAGATAGAGCAGTTCTAAGGGAAAAAGTGAAGAGCAGACTTTGTGGAGCCAGGAATAGTTTAAACCCAATTAGGCGGCGATGAAGGAGTTTTGGAATTGACCCAAAATGGCCAAAAAAACTACAGTTTCAAGTCAGTAACCATCTGACTATGTCTTTGTTACTATGGATGTTGAGTCCCTGTTTACTGTTATCCTGAATAACTGGGGTATTGATAATGTAAGGGAATTGTTGATAACAGGGAGGTACATGCCCCCTGAGAAAACTGATTTGGTTTGCATGCTGTTGGAGATAATTTTAGAGAATAATGTTTTTGTTTTAACAATGAATTTTTCTTGCAGACGGTTAGTGTAGATATGGGGATGGCTTTGCCAATAGCTATGCCAACCTATCATTGTTACAATGGGAGGAGAGTGCGGTGTTTCGCAACAATGAGTTTTTTACATATGTGAGATGGTATACTCGATTTGTGGATGACATCTTTTTCTTATGGAATAGTCCGAGTTACTTACTTCCCCATTTTATTGAATATCTTTCGAAGACTACAACCTTTTTGTGTTTTACGTACAAATGTTCTAAATATGAGATAGATGTTTTGGATGTTAGAAGGTCTGAGTTAAAAAATTTGTACACTAGTCTATATAGGAGGACAAGTAGGAAGAATGCACTTTTTCATAAGAATAGTATGCATCCATGACATTTTGCTAAGAATGTGCTTAGGGGCCAGATTCTGAGAATGATATGATTGTACAACGATGATACACAACGTGGGTTAGCCCTTATGGAGCTTAAGAGTGATTTTTTGAGTAGATGGTACTCTGAAAAATAGATATATGGTAATATTACTCAGTTATTGAAGGAGACGAATACCAGGGGCTGACCGTGTTTTTCTGAGCAACCTCCCAGAGAGGTGAATGAACATGAATGTACTAGAACTGGAACGGTGAGGGTTCCTATGACCTTTTCGAGTGAAGGCAGTGTTTTTTATGACATCATTAAAAAGAATTGGAGAATACTGAAAGTATCTGAGGAGGTTAAAGAGGTTGTGAGTGAGAGACCTATGTTCTCTTTTAGGAACAATCTCTCACTGAAAAGACAGCTGTGTTATAGGTCAGGACTAACTAGGTCAGTCCCTGTTTCACAGAGACAAGGAACGTATCCTTGTAGAAATTGTAGTACCTGTGACACTATATATATATATATATATATATATATATATATATATATATATATATATATATATATGTATATGTATGCAGGTATGAGATTTATACACCCACAGACAGGAGCAATGGTTGATTGTAAGTTTTATGCAGACTGTAAAACAAGGAATGCAATTTATTTTAGTTTCTGTGAGGTCTGTTTTGTGTTTTACATAGGTAAGACTAATTGATAATTCAATGAGCATCATGAACATCAAAGAGATATCAGGCATAATAAAGATAGTAGTGCTTTAGCACGTCATGTTAAAATCAGTAGGCCACAGCACAAGTTTAAGTTTTTTGAATTGGAAATCATGAAGGATAGTATTAGAGGGAGTGATATTAAGAACACAACTGAGGTGGCTGAACAACTATGGATTATGTTTTTTAATGCAGCAAAGGCACCAGGTATCAATGACATGGTGCCTCTTAAACCAATGTTGCGAGTACTTGCACTCCCCCATTGAAGTTTTTTGAGAGGATTTTTTTTATGAGGTGTGTGGCTTTGTACTGTATGTGTTGTTCTTAATAATGTGTTGATAGCATGTTGATATATATACATCTGGGTGTCTTTAAGAGGATGATGCTTTTTATTAGTTTGATTAATTTGATGTTTTTAAATTTGGAGTAGATGCCATTTTCATTTGAGTCTGATGAAGTGACAGTTAGGTTATAAAAGCACTTACTCTTTCCCTATATTAAAGTTATTTTTATCCTTAAGCCATGGGGGTTCTGTTCAGTTTTTTATTTCTATACTAATTATATCTAGCCAAGGATATAACAGTCTACCAGCTTCCAAAGCTTTAGGGTACACTTCCACATGTCCAAACTGTCAAGCAACTCAAGCTGAGCTAAATATAAGACAAGTTTGGTTGCTTATCCTTTCAGACCTTTCCTGCCATGAAAAAAATGCAATCCTCTGAGGCTTTCCAGGATCGATAGTCAGCTCATGCTTTAATTGCTGGGCAGATAATTTCCCTTTTGGGGAAAAAAACTTTCATTTCCTTATATTTACTGTTGTTTTGTTACATTTCTCTCCAGGAAAGTAATTCTAAAGTTAGGAGTGTTGAGTTTTAATGGACTGTCTTGACATTGTAATGCACTTGGTGCACTCATTTTTTTATTGTCAGTTTAAAAGTAGTATAAACTAACTCATAACATATTTTCTTTGGAAAAATTGTTTTTTTCTCCTAATGTGGGGCTACCATATTGTTCAAAAGTGCTTTTTACTGTTTTTTTTTTTCTTTCGTCAAAAAAGGAACTTTTTGTGGACTGCTAGTTTTACTGGCATTTGGTGCTTGCCTTTCCTGGAAAGAGGCGTTATTTTTGGCTTGAGCATAGAACAGATTGTCAGTCCAATGGTTGGTCCTTCTTCTGGCCACAGAAATAAAAAAAAATAAGCAAACAGGCTTTGCCACCACAGCAGGCTAACAATTTGCCTCAGCCACAGGTGGATGACTCTGCTTTGGCCATTTGTTTTACCTTAGACCAGTCGACTGTTACCCCAGATCCCTCTGATGTAGGACCTACAGCCACTATGGACCAAGGGTTAAGTGCATCCTCTGTGGCTGTTAGAGACCCCTCAGTGGGCGAGGAAGAGACACTCTTGTTGATCCTGGCAGAAGGAAGAAGTTTCCTCTGTTGTATCAAAATGCTGTACCCATCCCTGGAAAAGCAGCAGCTGCCATTAGTAACACAGCTGGCCCCATTTTTCCTGTCAATGAAGAACTGAAAACCAAGCATGTATCTACTCCTCCTCAAATTTCTTTGGATAGGACTAGTTTACTTTGACTGGCTCGGGGTCAGGGTGTAATTCAGGATATAGATCCTTCTTGTAGTTTTTGGTAAAAGAAAGAGTGATGCTTCTTTTCCTGAAGAGATTCAAGATTCTAAATCTGAACAGGGATAGGTTCAGGAATTTGTCCCCAAATTTCTGATTCAGACTCAGAGGACAGTTCAGTTTCTGATTCTCCCTGTGAGGGTTTCTCTGTCTCTGAGACTATTGCTAAAATGTTCCAATGTTTTCAGTGGGAGTATACTGAGGTTTCTCAGTCCCTAAGAAAATACTGTAAATTGTTACAGAAGGATTTTCCAGAACCAACTCCCATTCTTCTTGTCCTTTCCAGTCTGCTTTAGAGAATGTGTGTCTTACTGCCTGCATTAGAGGATGTGTGTCTTATTGTTTGCTTTAGAAGATGTGTGTCTTACTGTCTGCTTTAGAGGATGTGTGTCTTACTGTCTGCTTTAGAGGATGTGTGTCTTACTGTCTGCTTTAGAGGATGTGTGTCTTACTGTCTGCATTAGAGGATGTGTGTCTTACTGCCTGCTTTAGAGGATGTGTGTCTTACTGCCTGCATTAGAGGATGTGTGTCTTACTGCCTGCTTTAGAGGATGTGTGTCTTACTGCCTGCATTAGAGGATGTGTGTCTTACTGTCTGCATTAGAGGATGTGTGTCTTACTGTCTGCATTAGAGGATGTGTGTCTTACTGTCTGCTTTAGAGGATGTGTGTCTTACTGCCTGCATTAGAGGATGTGTGTCTTACTGCCTGCATTAGAGGACGTGTGTCTTACTGTCTGCATTAGATGTGTCTTACTGCCTGCTTTAGAGGATGTGTGTCTTACTGCCTGCATTAGAGGATGTGTGTCTTACTGTCTGCTTTAGAGGATGTGTGTCTTACTACCTGCATTTTTCCTGATAGTCAGCCAACTGCCCCTAAAAGGCAGATAGGATGTATACATTTCCTCAGTCTTTTAAATTGTTATGCACTATTAACAAACCTGACCCAGCAGCTATAGCTGTAGTGACTCCACACTTAATTAATTCCAGTCTCTTTCTAATAAGGATGAGAAGATTATTGACAGGTGAAGGAAATGTATATTTCTACAACTTTGATTTTCAGAATTTTAAATTCTAGGGTTCATATGATAAAATTTGTTCTGACATATTGTGAATATATGGGGAATGTTTTATCTACAATTTCTTCTTGTGAAGAACATCTGCTTTAAACAAGTTAGTTTCTTTTATTGAACAAGAAACTAAATGTTTTTTTGCAGTGTGTGTATGACTCAGGTAATACTTCTTCCAGAGCTCTGGCTACTTGTGCTGTTTTAAGGAATTTTGTTCAGTTGCATTCTCAGAGCCTCCCAGATGATGTAAAAATGAAATTTTCAATTCTCCCTTAGATAGAGATTTAGTGTTTGTCCTCTCTGCTGCAGAGATGATCAAATGTGTGATGAAAGCGGCAGGGTGATCCAGGGAATCTCTAAGATGTCCCAGCTCTCCTTTTCTAAATTGTCCAAGGGATTTTCTTTCTCCTCTTGCAATTTTGGCAAAAATAGAATAAACAATCTCAACAGAATTCAGGTAAACAGACATTCCTGGATCTTTCTTTGCTAAATCTGTTTGTTACAGTGTCCACATTCAAAATGATGTCACTTCACAATCTGTTACCACATCTTCCTCCTCTTACACATTTCCTGGTAACACTAGACTTTAAAGATGTTTATCTTCACATCCTTATTCATTTAGATTTCAGGTGTTTCATAACATTCTGTGTGTCATGACCAAATTATTAGTTCTCTGCCTTACCCTTTCGACTATCCACTGTACCATAGCTCTCAACCTTCCATCTCCAAAATGAAGAACACTCGCCTTCATAATGTGGAACAAATGGGCAAAATGTGGAACACATACTAATGGGTTACTAACAACTTCAACTAGGAAGGATAGGATGGTTAACATATGCTGGTTTTACTTATAAAGAAGATCCTTTAATGAATTAATATGATTAATTAATATTTACCATGGATTTCACTTAAAAAAAATTCCTGACACTGAATGTGTCACACACTCTTTCAATGTGGAACTTTGAGGAACTTCGAGGAACATGAACTTTTTAAGACCCCAAATGCGGTATGTTCCTCGTAATGAGGTACACTTGAGAGGTATGCACTATACTAAGAGCGTTCACAAAGTGTCTAGCTCCAATTTTAGCTCATTGCAGGGCATAGGGTATTCACATTTTCCATATTTAGATTTCTTGTTTATCTTTGCAGATCGTTTTTCAAAATATCAGGAATCTCTCTTTATTTCTCTCTGTCTTGGGTGAGATATCACTTGCACAAGCTGAGATTTCAAGAAAACATTCAAAGGTCTTTCTTGGCTCCCTTACACAAGATTGTGTTCATGGGATGTCAACTAGACATCTCAGTTCAAAGAGCTTTTCTTCTGAAATAAAAAAAAATAGATATTCATTTAGATCTATTTCTAAGGTTTTCCACTTAGACTTCAATCACTGCAAGGGAATGCCTCAGGTTTAGAGGCTCATGACATCTATGATTCCCATGATACCCCTGCCATGACTTCACATGAAACATATACAGCAATACCAGAAATCTCTTCAGTCCCAGCATCAACACCCTTTATCTTTTCAGATCCAAGAACTTGGGTTTGACAAAAAATATATATTTTTAGAAGAAACAACAGACATCTTTAAATCGAGGTCTCCGCTTAACTCTCCTTGGTCCAAAGCAGTCAGTCAACACAGATGCTTCAGACTTTGATTTTGATAACAGTTTTAGGAAGGATAAAATTGCAGGGGGGGGGTGTAGGATACCAAGCCCAGATGAAAACACGTCAGTATCATGGAGATGCTTGTCCTGATCATGACACTTGTCTCGCTGAAAATCTTTCTTCCCCAGGGCATCCTTAAGTGGTTTTAGACAATACTGTCATGTAGTACATCAGCAAACAAGGAGGGATCATGTTATATTCCCTGTTGCAGTCTACCCATGTTAACTTAGGATATAGTTTTACAGCATAACCTCACTCTATGGACATCCTACACTCCCTCAGGGAAAAGCTGTGTGGCACACAAGCTAAGCAGGATCAGGGCAGATACTCAAGAATGGAAACTAGATTGGGGGTCTTCAAAGATTTGATCCATCTGTGGGGAGTTCCTCAAGTAGACCTCTTCACATCCTCTCTGAATTATCAACTGGAAAAATTATGTTCCAGGAGTCCATGCAAGAAGGCCTGAAAGATAGATAACTTTTCTTTACTTTGGATAGGAATGTTCTAGTATGCCTTTACACCCTTTCCACTAATATCCAAGATACTTCTGAAGATTCAGAAGGAATTCCCCAAAAATCATTGTAGTGTCTCTCTTCTGACACAGGAAACCACAGTTCTCCCTTGTTCTGGCAATGACCAGGGCCAATTATCATATGTTTCCTCACAGAATGGATCAACTCATACAAGGCCTGGATGATGAGTCATAATTTCTTGTAGACATCTGCATTCTGAGGCCATGCAACAGGTACTAATGGAGGCGTGAAAGCCTGTTACTAGAAAATGATAAATTAGCAAATGGAAAAGGTTTTCTAGTTGGTGCCAACATCATAACCAGCAAGAATTCAAGGCAGCTTGTTTTCCGGTTTAAAAATACTTGTGTAAGCTAGTACCTTACGGCCTTTCTTTTTGTTTTATCAAGATTCATTTATCAGCCATTTCAGCATGTCTTCCCATGTATCCTCCTCTTTCAAGGCAGTCTCATGTCAAAGTGTTCTTAAAAGGGGTTTTGCATAACAGGTCTACAGGTAAACCAGTGTCCCCTCTTTGGGATCTTAATTTTGGGTAAGACAGGCTAACATCTGCTCCATTTGAACCAACTAATCTAGCTGACCTGAGGTTCTTAACATGGAAAACAGTTTTGCTGACTACCCTTACCTCTGTGAGTCAACCTTACCTCATTCTCCATAGGGATTTTTTTTGAGAACTAATCCTTCTTTTATGCCTAAAGTGGTATCCAAATTTACTTCAAGCCAAACTATTTATCTCCCGGTTTTCTTTTCTGAACTTGAATGAGGTTGAAAGGGTATTTTATACCTTGAATGTAGGCAGATAAGGGTCTATATTTGAAGACCGAATGCTTAGGTGATCGAACACCTAAACATTGTTCTTCTAATATCGAACCACACAATATCGAACGTCCCAGGGAAACACGTCCCTCGGCCACAACACAAAAAACATTACTTTACATCTAAAGTGAGGGGCTTCACCCCCCCACACCTCCCGATGTAGGGGGCTGTGCCCCCCACACCCCTTAACTAAATATACCAACTCCAAGATCGCTCAACAGAAATAGCAAACTCTGGCGAACGGCCAAGGGAAATCATTCCCTGTGTTAAATCGTCCATTCGCCGTTGTTTGCTTTCGACATTAGAAGATCGATGTTTAGGTGTTCAGTCACCTAAACATTCGGTCTTCTAATATAAACCCGGCAGAAAAAAACATGTACTATCTTGACAGAACTAAATCATTCAGATCTTTTAATCAA
The DNA here is from genome assembly GCF_019279795.1 of Protopterus annectens. NCBI lineage: Eukaryota > Metazoa > Chordata > Ceratodontiformes > Protopteridae > Protopterus > Protopterus annectens. The sequence continues at coordinate 107,131,733 of NC_056748.1, forward strand.
TTGTTCATTTCTTATGAAGATAAGAAGGGACAACCTGTGTCAAAACAGACTATATCCAAATAGTTGTATAAAGCTATTAGATTTTGTTATACTCACCATGACAAATCTATCCCAGGCATGGACAAGGCCCACCCTACTAGGGCCTTGGCTTCATCTATGCCTTTTTGGAAGGTTTGGATTCAAAGAAGTATTCTAGAAACTGCTACTTGGTCTTCTGTCATACTTTACGAAGCAAAAGCAATTTATTTATTACATTTGTTTACTGGGAAATTCCGATTGGACACAGGTCCTTTTTCAGCGGAGGCCCGGGGAAAAAAGCTCTACAGAATAACATGGTAGATGGTAAACAATAACAATGAAGGTATGTATACAATAGAGGTGATCATGACATGGAGAAATACAGGAGAATATTAGGTACAATTGAGTAGTAAGCTCTAATTACAACATTGAGAAACAAGAAGTAAAACACAGTGTTACAAATTACCGAACAGTAACTAGATAACAATAATAACAGACTAAATGATTAACTAAATCCTGGAAGGATTAACAAGCAGTGAGTAATTTTCAGTTCAGTTTTATAGTGATAGAAGGGATACTCTATCTAAATCTGTGAACGGAGAGAAGGGTTGAAGGGGGAGGTTTATTAATCGGGGTTTGGACAAAGACAAAGCCAGTGAGATTTAAGTACAGTCTTGAAAAGACTGCAGGAGGGAAGGGTAGTTATGGTAGTGGGAAGGTTGTTCCAGAGTCTGGATATAGCACAGAAAAATAATGCTTCACCTGCTGAGTTTTTGGCTTTGGTGACTTGGGAGTAGATTTTTTTGCAGGAGCGTAGTGGTCTGGAAGAGTGGTAGGGTTGGAGAATTGTATGGAGTGATGGGATTCGGAGAGGGTGGTTTACTAGTTTATGAGCAAAGGTGAGTTGAGTTTGGTGTAGGAGTTGTGGGAGTTCAAGCCAGTCAAGATATATAAGGGAGACACAGTTGTGGCTACGGTAAGAGGCACCAGTGGCAAATTTTGCAATTTTATTGTAGCAGGCTATGAGTTTGTGTAGGTCTGACTGTCTAAGATTTGTAAGTATTGGTGACGCATAGAGTAGGGTGGAGATTAGTTGGTAATTGGTGATAGAGATTCTTGTTGGTTTGGTGAGGCATTGGCAGCTTCTATATAAGGCACACAGTTTTTTGTGAACTTTTTTATTCTTAGTGATATGTGAGTATCAAATTTGAGGTTATTGTCTGTCTGTACACCAAGTAGTTTTGTGTGGACAATTGGTGAAATTGAGGTATGATCCTTGGATTGAATAGTGAAATGTGGGGTGGTTGGGGTAGATTTGGAGGATTGGAAGATGAGGAGCTTGATTTTATTTGGATTGAGGAGAAGCTGGGCATTAGATAGCCAGCTTTCAACTGAAGAGAAAGATTCTTGTGTGATCTGTTGGAGTTTAGTTAGAAATGGAGCTGAGCAGATGAGGGTGGAATCATCTGCATACTATATGAGGGAGGCATGTTTTGTGGCAGTGTGCAGGTTGTTGGTGAGAAGGGAGAAAAGTAGGGGGCCAAGGATGGAGCCTTGGGGAACACCAAGAGTAACAGGAAGACGAGTGGATAGATTGTTGTCCCAGATGACTGACTGCTGGTGGCCTTGTAGATAGCTGTGGAAACTGTTTGTGACTGGTGTGAAGAAAGAGAGGTCAGATAGAGCAGACAGTAGTAGACTGTATGACACAATATCAAAGACTTTAGATAGATCCAGAAATACACAAACGGGAGGAGGCCATTGTTTTTGTGATGGAGGATAGTGTTGATGAAGGAGAGGAGAGCAGTTGTCATGCTGTGGTGCGGTATGAAACCATGCTAGGTACTGGAGAGGAGGTTGTTATTTTGTACAATATTATTTTGAAATATTTGTAAAACATTTTTAAAATATTTAAAAGGTTAAAAAAACATGAAAACATACATTTTATTAAAACAAAGTATTTAAAATTTATGACAAAATTGAGGTTCTATAACTTAAATCAAGTATTTATATTGTTTTAATTGATTTCATATTTTATTCATTTGTATTTTTCAGTATTTTAATTTATTTTGATTATTTTTTTTCAATTTTTGTAGTTCTTTTAAATTTCATTTCCAATTATTAGTTGTATACACCATATTATGCTGACATGATGTAGTTCTTTTTCTTAATTATTTTATGGCTTTGCATTAATGTTCTAGATTTTGTTCTTCCTTGCAGTCAGTCAGCTTAAGGTCATATTTAGCATATTTTGTTTGGTTTACTGTGCTGTAAAGAAAATTAATCAATAGGGAAATCTGAATTTTATCATATTTTACCATTTGCAGAAAAGATTTATTTTTATTTTAATGGTTTAAATATTGTTTTAATGTAATGGCATCATAGGTTGCTGTGTTTATTTGATATTAAATATTATCCCAAGCTCCAATAATTTTTTATAAATCGCTCACATATTTTGCCAGGGGTTATTATTCCAATTGTAAGATCTGTGTCTGAAATAAAAATGTAAATGTAATGAAAGTGAAATGAAATATTTGTAAGATATGGATTAATTTTTCCATGTTTCATTTTAACATATCATCCAAATCTTATGTATTTATAAATCCTTATTTATTATTTATCCATTTTATTTCATTTTGTTTTTTTTATAGTTATATTATAAATGTTGCATTTCCCTTTTTGTTGATTAGATTAATAAGTAATATTATTTAGTAAGTTGAGGTATTGCTTCTTATTGATGGGTTGATTGTTGCTTAATATTATGATATATACTTTGTTAATGTACATACATTGTTTCCTTAACTATCTTCCATTACATGTCTTTTCAATCTGTTCAATTGTCATTTTTGGTTTTTTCCAGTTTTTAAAGCATCAATATATAATATATTAATCTCTTTAAGCATATTGTCCTTCTTTCTTCATATGTTATTATATTAACCTGTTGTGTGTGTACTGGCATAAAAGAAATGACCATGCTTTAATTTCAATGTAGCTACTAATATTTAATTGGAAAATTTTAATTTTATATGTAATTGTTAATATTTGGATTTTTTTTAAATTTATATGTCATATATATATCTGTTCAAACTTCATCAAAATTGTTTGTTTTCTTATCATATTCTGTCATCATTATGCAAAATCAATTTCTAGATTTATCTATATTTCTGTCATGAACCATTGATGTATAATATTTATTTTGTATTTAGCCATAATATTATTTTTTTAATAATGGATGAATATAAATATATTTCTATGTCTGGTAAACACATGCCACCCATATCCCAATCATCTAGACATACTTCATAGCTATCCTTGTTTTTTCATCATATAATCACTTACCATTAAATCATTGAATTGTTTAGGTTGTAGGATTTAGCTGGTGGCAAGAACAAGCTTTGTATGACATAAAGAAGTTTTGGAAATATGATCATTTTAATTATATAAAAATATTTCTTCCATTGAAAGAAGAATTTATTCCATCTTTGTATTAGATTTTTAATATTATTTTTATTTCTTTTTTAATTTATAATTTGTTTCAATTGTAGTATCTATTAATTATATTTATCGTTTAATTAGTATTTAGTTATATATTATTTATAGATATTTTATTGGTATTTTTTATTTAGATACATTATTTTATTTATCATTTTTTTATTTTGTTTGTAAAATTTTAAATTTAAGAAGTGAAAAGTTTTGAAAGTTTTGATATCGCACATAATGCTTTTAAATTAAAATTATATTATTTTTAAATACAGCAAAAAATATTCCTATTAAAATTTTAAGGCTTAGTCTAGGGCTGTTGTCTATTCCTTCAACCTTCAATAGTTTTATTATCTATATGTATATTTGCAATAGTTCAATGATAAGCATAAAAAATAAGGAAAGAGAACATGCTAGTTTTGTGCCCTTAGTTATTTTAATAGATTTAGACAGACAAGATCTGATTTTTTTATAAAATCATTTAATGATTTTAATATAAATATTTTATTAACAATAGTTGTTTGTTTAAGAAATATTCTTCTAAAAAATGAAGTAATAATCCCTCAAATCACACTGAGCTAAATCATGTATTAATGTCTAATAACTATTTGTTTTTCATTTTATTTATCGACATGACAATAATTGTTAAATTTTATTCTTGTTTTTATGTTAGATAGACCCTATCTTTCTATAAAACCTGTTCTATCTCCTCTATCAAATAAGTGATGTTGGATTGTTATTGAGCAGCATTATGTGCCATATAAAAATTTGTAAAATAATATATTGTGCGGAATAATGTATGATGAACATTTTATTTTGTTTTTATTTTGTGATATTAATGTGTACTTCCCATTATGTGAGGAATCTTCTCTCTTTATTTATTTTTACTTAACTAATGACATTCAATGTCACAAACAACAATAAATACTCTAAAGAATTTAATTTAAACAATAATGGATTGATGTCTATACCATGAGCTTTGTTTTATTTTTTTTTTATTTTCAGCTTTTTGTTACTTCATTGTTATTTTATGTTTGTTATATCATTGTCTCTGTTCCTTGTATTACTAACTTTAACATTGTTTTGCTTTTAACTTTGTCAATACTGAATGTGTTTCTGTTTTCTCATTTTGATTATTAAGTTTATGAAAAAAAAATAGCAAAAAAATATTCCTTCTAAATCAGATACTTTCTTCTTTGGTTTCTTATTTTCTTGTATTCCTTGATATTGATTTTTTTTTATTGTTTTTTAGTCCTATTTGCTTTATATCTTGTTTTAGTTGTTGGTTGGGTTTTACATAGCATAGTTTTTTTTTAAGTTGATATTTTTTTAAGTTGATCATTGTTTTGTGGTGTTTATTTTATATCTATTAGTTTCTTTTCTTTCTTTTTTTTTATTTTTGGTTTTTCATTTTGAATATCATACTTTTTTGACTGTAATTTGAAATTGTATTCATTAATTCCCTTATTGTTTTTTTTTTTATATTTCCCCACCTTCCACCGCTTCCATATAGTTATGCTTTCAATGCATCCCATATATAGATCAGATATTTTTGTAAGATTGATATATCTAGGAATGTGTGTCTCTTTAATATAAAAAAATTAAAAAATCTTTGAGATTTGTTATGTAAGATGGTATTCTTGTTACTGATATCCTTCTCTTGAAACATAAGTCTATCTCAAACGTTATGGTGTTATGGTCTGAAAATGGACATGAAATTATTGTTAAGGAGGAATTTGGAGACCTGTGAGTTGATGCATTTTTCGAGTATCTTTAAGGGGGGGTGGCAATGGGGTGGTAGTTGGAGAAGTCACTTGAGGGGCCACCTTTGTGGAGGGGAATGATGTGTGATATTTTCCATAGCATGGGTACATAGGATTCAGATATGGAGCAGTTGTTTAATATGGAAATAGGATAAGCTAGGACATCAGCTGCTATCTTTATATATTCAGCAAGCAGGTAGTCGGCTGCTAGTTTTGTAGGTTTTAGTTTTGTCAGGAGTCGTTTTTATGTAGGAGGTGGGTACTGTGGAGAGAAAGAAGGTAGGGAAGGGTGATTTTGGGTTAGGTGAGGGGGGGAATTAGTGTAGGGAAGTATTTTTTTTGTTATGGATAGCATGGATTCTGTGAAGTGTTTATTTAAGGAATCAGCAATGTTACTGTTGGAGAGAGTGGTGGTTGGTAGGGGGTTGCTTACTTTTCCTGGGCAGAGTATAGAATTAATTGTGGACCAAAATTGCTTGGGGTTGCTTTGGGAGGAGTTTATGAACATCTGATAGAAAAGGGCTTTGTCTGCTTTTACTTGATTTTTGACCTTGTTACGTAGTTCAAGGAAGAGTTGCCTGAAGGGTTTTTAGTTATGCACCAGTGTTCCCACATTTTATCCCTGGATTTCATAAGGCCCCTGGTAGTTTTTTTGTAGCCAGGGGGAGCTCTTAGTTCTGATTCTGGTGTTTCTCAAGGGGTCATGGGAGTTAAGGATGTTGAGGAAGGTACTGTTAAAGAAATGGACTGCTTTGTCAAGATTGAGGTTCTTTAGAGGTGACCAGTTTACATTCTAGAGGGAGGAGGTGAATGAGTTGGGTTTAAAATTTGCTTTGTTGCAAATAAGTCTGTGGGTATTGGGTTTGCAATCATTAATGTGATTTTTTAGTAGGAAGGTTGGGGAATGGTCACTGAGGGAATCAGGTAAACAGTCTGCTAGGTAGGTGTGAGGAGCTTTGTTAACTAAGATGCAGTCAAGAATGGTGTGGTTATTGGGGTTTTTATTGATCCTAGTGGGAAGGTTGTATTAGCTGAGACAAACCATGGAGATTTAGGTGGAGGGCTGGGTGGTTGCTATTGTAGAATAGCCAATTGAAGTTAAGTTCCTGAGGAAGATAGTTTCTTGGGGTACGGAGAGATTGGCCCAGTCTAGTAGGTTTTCATGGGGGGGTATATTTTTGGCCTGGTGGGAAATAGCACCCTATAATGTTGATTGATTTTTTAGGGTTTAATTTGAGGGTGGTATAAAGTATTTTTTCCTTGTCCAACCGGGGAACTGATTTGGTGAGACCTGGGATATCCAGGTGGTGTTTGTTCGACAGTGCCACACCTCCTCCTTTTTGGGATAGTTTGCCCTTTCGGAGGCTGTTGTATCCAGGTGGGAATATCTCTTCACTTCTGACGTGAGGTATTTGGTTAGGATGATGATGTCAGGGGAGTAGAGACTTATGTAGGCATGGAAGTCTTGGATTTTATTACAGATGCTTCTGATGTTGAGACATAATGAGGAGATTTTTGGGGATTTTCTTGCTTTTGATTTGGGTGATGGGGGAGTTGGTTGGAAGGGGGTTTGTGTAGATATTGTTGATTGTGGGGCCAGAGATGGGGTGCACATCTCCACTGAGAGTAAGTTTAGAGAGAGTGTTGAGAATATTTTTATATATGCTGTAAAAAAATTGTTTTATGTTATGGAAATTGTGTGTTCAAATGTGGTGGGGGGTTGGTAACTGCGTAGTTGTACTGGGTAGAGGTAGTTAGTGGTTGTGGTTATGAAATTATGCAGTGTGTGTTTGAGGGGAGTTGACATCAGAGTGCAGTGGAAATTGTTGGGGGTTATGTCTGTAGCTGTTCGTTAAGTTGTAATGCAGGCTAGAATAGTGCAGGTGAGGATTACAACAGTATTACCTAGTGGCTTGATTGCTTTGGATTAGGATGTGAGATTAAGCAGGTAGGTGGGTAATAACCAAGTTATTATATACACAAAAACATTGCAATATTAATACCATATTACATCAAAAAGCATGAAAATCAGTTTCTATGATCCAATAGACTATACAATATAGTGATAAGATCCGTACTGGTCCCAGGTAATGTCCCCTATTTAGATTATATATAAATAAAATTAAATAAAAAGGAGTATGTGCTAATCAAGAATATGATAGGGACACCTAATGTAAACTAAAATATAATAACAAAATGTCTGGTCCAACTGTATAACTCAAAAACCCATGCTCCAACTCACCATCAAGATGGAACCAAGAAGTAGGCCTGACTATTACTATTACTAGATGTCAAGGACAATTTAACACAAACAATGATTATGAAAATCAAAAAAGAATGACATATATAGCACAGATAGTCCTAGTCACACAAATCTAAATCAAAAAGGCAATATTTTGTAATCTCAATATAACATAGATTCACTAGTAAATTGGGTTTGTTACCCAATTGTTGACACTAGTGAAAAATAGATGTATGAAGTCATTGCCTTGAAAATTTACAAAAATGCTCCTTTAAGTAACAATTACAAAAACTTGCGTGAATGTATGAATAGCAAAATCAACTTAATCAGACCCATCAAAAAAAATAATAAAAAATAAAAATATATTCACTTGGTCTGACCTTTCACAAAGGAAGGCCTAACCCCCCAGGGGTATTGATAATGTGGGCCACTATGGAATAAACCTTACCTGTGACATTCCTAAACAATGTTAAATACACAATAAACACAAGGTATTGTGAGCCACATTCGTTCTTCTTAGAATGATAAACAATATGAAAAAAAATTGTCCAAAAAGTGTCCTTATTGAAATGATAAATAGTCAGAGATATAAAAGGCTGACCCAAAAAACATCTGTAAAGGACAATCAAATATAACAAATTAGTTGTAATAAGCATCAAACTGAAGAACACTAGTTGTATGATTTATAAATTGTCCCCCTTGATAAACAGTAGAAACACACAATGCCTGAAATGACCTGTGTGGTTAGTCCAAAGCTGAACACAAAGATGAACAGAAATACTACATCCTTAGAAGGAGATAAAAAGCCATATACATATACAATGTGGCAACAATCATAATCATAACAATCATATATATCCCATTATTAAGGACATATTCACCAACCAAAGGGCATGTGGCGCAAGGAAAAAAAACTACAACCAAATGTAGTTGGCAAAATGCCATGCCATTGCCCCATATATATATATAATGTACTAAATATGGATAACCACTCCATGAATCATACATGGACTACCACTTATATTGAGGGGCTTTATCCCTCCATGTATGATTGTTATGATAGTTTGCATATTGTATATGTATGTGGCTTTTCATCTCCTCCTGAGGATGTGGTGTTTGTGTTCAGCTTTGTGATTTGTTACCTTTCTTATGTTTGAATTGTGACTAGTCATCTGTATCACCAGTCTTAGGTAAGAGTTGTTTGTCAGAGCTTTTTTTAATTTGCCTCAACAAGGTTTTGGGTTCTGTGCCCTTTGATTGGTGAATATGTCCTCAGTAATGAGACATATACAATTATGGTGACTGCTGTTATGTTGTATAAGCCTGTGGTTTTCTTCCTTCTCCTAAGGATGTAGTATTTGTGGTCCAGTTTTGTGACTGGTAGACGTTGCTATTTTTGAATTGTGATTGGTCATTAGAATGACCAGTCTTAAGTAAGGGCTGTTTGCCGGAGCTCCTATTTCATTTGATAAGGTCTTGGGTTTTGGTTTATTAGCTATGTGGGTAATGTCAAGCTGATTGGGTTGAAGAGCTGTTGCAAGTAGTTCAGCATTTGCAGTTCTTCGATACTTCCCTTTGCTCATATTCTCGTGTTCTTAACCATTCACTTTATTGTTGAATGGTTACCTTACCATGTAGTTATCTATTTGAGGTGGTTAGAACAGCTCAGTGTTAGGCGTTAGTTTTATTCTATTTATATAATTATTTGTCATGGATCGGCCTCAGTTCAATGAAGCCAATGTGTTTATGTTGTCCTAGTATATTGTGATAGGGCCTTTTGATTGGCTCATCATGAGTAGAACAGGCTTTCATTGGTTTAAGCTATCTCAGCCTTGATAGGTGGGCAGGAGTAGGTGCTTAACCAGTAGCTCATGAGGCAGCAGCTGTTCAGCCTATCCTAGAAGTAGGTAATTATTGGTTTTATTAGGAATTTTTGATCTTGATTTGTTGTTTCTTTTACACTGTTACTACGGTTTTAATGGCATGTTTGCATTGTGAATTATTCATATTAGTATTGTTACATTTTTCATTTAATTAGTATGTTTTTATTTAGCTGATGAGTTTTTTTTCTGCCTTTTCTAAAATTAAAGAAGCAAGGAACAATAGTGTTGGTGTATGAGCAATCTATTTGCCAAAATGTGATGGATGATTTTATCGTCCTGATGTTTTGTTATTATTTTGGTTGATCCATCATGAGTAGAACAGGCTTTTATGGTTTTAAATTATTTTAACCCAGATAGGTGGACAGGCATAGGTGCTCAGCCAGTAGCAATATGTGACAGTAGTTCCTCAGCCTATCCTAGAAGCTTTCACTGATTGGTTTATATTATGAATTCTTGTTCCTAATTTGCTGTTTCTCCTTTATATCACCACTAAGCTTACAGTGGCATGTATGCAATTGCAAATTATTCACCTTAGTATTATAACTTTTTTTGTTTAATTAGTAAGTTGTTTATCTAGCTGATGAGGTCCTTCTCCTCCTTTTTAATATTCAAGAAGTAATGAACAATAGGGTTGAATTATGAGTGATCTAATTTGCAGAAGTTTAATGGCTTTACTAGAAAGGATCACCCAGACTTTGCTACACTTTGCTGTAAGGGAAAGGTTAGTTTGCTTTTTATTTGTTGTATAACATATTGCTTTTTTCTATTTTTAAATACTGTGATTTGTTTTCTTTACTTTGTGTTTTACTTGTATTCTGCTTTTAACTGCATATTAAAACTTGAAAAGAGACCGCAGCTCTGCCTTTTGTGAGTCAGGCAGATTTTTTTCCCCACCCGGTTACTGTTGTGTTCTTAAACATCACTGTTTTTCTAGTTGTCTGCCCCTTATGTTAATTTGACCATATATCTCAGTTCCTCTCTGCTTTTACAGGCTTGTGTGAGTAAGCACAAAATTATCACCTTCAACTATTTAAATTTATTGGCCATCCTACTGTATTCCATAGTACCAGAATACAAAAGTGACCACCCCCTTTCAATCTATCTTGCTGTTTTAAAAATAGTGACTCTCCACTAAAACTTAACTTTTTAGACAGGTAAAACTTAAGTTACCTACTTTCACATCTAACTCCTCTAGTGCCCACTGCAGTGTTTATGCTAAACCACCTTTTTTTCAGCTTAGCTTTAAGCATCCCTGTGACTGGCACTTGCTCTAAAAGACCTGCTGGAAAGCACTAGGAAGCCTTAAACTGATACAAGCATCCAACTTTCCTTGTTAATAAGGAGAAATTAATCATAGGCACTAAACAGCCTTTAATTGCAAAGTACCTTGCAAAGGTAAGGAAAAACAGCTCTTGTACTTTACAAAAAAAAAGCACCAAACCAGGCATGTCCAAGGGTCAGCTTCTGGTGATTTCTCCTGCCCACCTGGTGAATCTGGGCATACTAAGACAATGCAGCACTTGCCTCATGTACACAGACAGCCCTCTCCTCCTACCACTCAACACTACAGCCTGCAAGAGATGCACTTACATAGCCAAACTGGAAGCAAAGCTCTCTCCACCCAAGATTGTGCTAGACAGTCAAGAGGAGAAGGTTAACACCTGCGCTACACCTCAAGCAACACATATCCCTTCTAAACCCACACCACCAACACCCTCACATAGCAACACTAAACTCTCATATGTGGAGGCCCTTAACAATAACCTGCACAAGCAACAAGGACCTCTGAAGCTGAAATGCAAACAAACACCAATAACAACCAAAGTGTCACATAGCTTACAACACCAGTGTGCCAGCCAACAACAGCCCCTAAGGCAAGACAACATACCCAACACTTTAGTCATAGGTGACTCTGTAATCAGGCACACTGATGTTCCACTCACCAAGCTGAAAAAAGTTACTGTTAGCTGCCTGTCAGGTACCAGGATCCACCACATAACACATGTACTCAAAGTCACTCCATGACGAGTACAAATATGAGACTGTTATTTTCCATGTTGGAGTGAATAACTTGACATGTACCTCCCTGGACTACATGAAAAGAGATATGGAAGAGCTCTCAGATAATGTGGCTCAGGCAGGTATGACCCTAGCCCTGAGCAACATCCTGCCTTTGCCCATAATGATACTACAGTCACTTCTAAAAATGGAGAACATCAATTTCTGTGCAGTAACTGAGACCTGGTTCAAGGCTCCAGAGAGCACTCCTGCAATACCAGACTACAACTCTTACCACACTTTTCAGCCACCAAGCCAGGATTGAAACACTAAAGGTGGAGTGTCCATATTCACCAAGGATATTTACACCACCAGGCTAGTTGTCCAACACAATGCGTCTGAAATTCTCCAGGTGCAACTAACACTAGGTAAGACTGTAATCCAAATTGTAGCTTGTTAGAGATTCCCCCACCATGCTCCAAGATTCTCAGTACACCTTTCTAAACATATTAAGATATAACCAAACTCCCTAATAAAGGGTGATTTCAACTACCCTGCCATTAACTGTGAAAACTACTCGTGTACTAACACCTTTGCCCAATGGTTCTTGGAATTAATAAATTCCAATGCCCTGGATCAACTAATACATAGTCCCACCAGGGGTTCCAATATCCTAGACCTGGTCATTACCAACATGGGTATAATTGATGCTCCACACCTATGGTCACCTCCTTGTTGGTCAGGTCTGATCATAAGCTAATCACCCTTGGCATCCACATTCGATAACCACATCGCCACAACAGTCAGGAAATCCTTCTATGTGGCACACCTCATCACGAAGGGCTTTTCATCCAGAAAAAAGGAGGTCATTGTCCCACTGTACTCATCCCTCATTAGACCCATTATAGAATACAATGCCCCATTTGGTATGTACCTCTCAAGACATCTGCAACAACTGGAAAGGCCTCAGAAATACCTCACTAAAAGAATCACAGGCCTAAAGCAGATGCCCTACGCTGACAGCCTTAAAAAACTCCAGCTATACTCTGTCGCATATCGTCTACTCAGAGGCGATCTCTGTTTAACATACAAGGCCATGTCAAACCCAGAGCTGTTGGACATGCTACACTTAAAGAAATCCCAATCCCTCAGAGCTACACGCTCCAGGGATCTAAACCTTGTCATCACAATAAACAAAACATGCTGGAGGGATAGGTTCCTGACCTAGAGACTCCCCAGACTCTGGAATAGATTGCCCATACATGTCAAGCAGAGTGCCTCTTTGGACCTCTTCAAAAGGAACCTTGACGACTGGATGGGAGAAAGGAAATTCACCCCAGGGATCACGTCAGTCGCCCTGCTAGACAGGGGTCCAGGAAAGTAAATAATGTGGGAAGAAATAGCCAGGGAATTGTTATGGCTAGACCTGTATAGGCCCTAGGGCTGATAGCCTAGTACCAACCTATGAACCTATGAACATCTCACTCCACCCCCCAGTATGAAAACCTTCATAAAAAACTTCTCCAAACCCAACTTCATGCTACCCAAGTCAGAAGTGACAAACTTCATGACATCCATGCAGACGGGAACTGAAAGTTTGACTGCTGAATCCTACACTAAGGCACTGTATGAGCTCATCCACTCATGCTTGAATTGTGCCATCCCAAATAGAAACAAGATGCTAGCCTCAAGAAAAGGGAGCCAATCTGGTGGTCCCCTGCCATAAAGAAACTTTACAACAAAAGAAAGAAACTGTTGCAGAAAAAAGGAAAATTCTAGGATGCAAAAAACTCCCTTACCAGCCTCAGTAAGAAGCCGAGAACCCTCATAAAATCTTCCAAAGCTAGTTATGAAAATAAAATTGCCAAAGATTCTAAAGACACAAGGCATTCTATAGCTATGTTAAGAATCTAAATGGCAATGCTCAGATCTGCTCTGAGCTACAACAGAATGGCATTAGATATACTGATCTCAAGGATATTGCCAATATCCTGGCAGATCAATTCAGTACCAATTTCACCCTCTCTTACCCCCTAAAGTGTCCATCTCAATACTGAAAGATTGCCAAATTCCGGTAATAAGGGGCACACATGTAAAACATGCACTCTCCAGAGCTAAAAATACACCATCCATGGGACCAGACGACATCCTGAGCTTTGTACTACATGAACTACAAAATGAACTAGCACCTCACCTAAGTGTCATGATTAATCATAGCCTCACCTCAGGCTTCGTGACCACTGAGTGGTGCACAGCTACAGTTATCCCACTTCACAAGGGGGGATCCACCTTGGATCTTGGGAACTACCGACCCATCAGTCTGATGAGCTTGGTCTGCAAGGCCATGGAACATATTATCATGGAACTTATAAACAAAGACATTGGCAATCTTCAAACACTGAAACCCATCCAGTTTGGATTTTTGAAGGGCCAATCTTATCTCCTGAACCCGACTGATTTCTTTGAATCAGTCTCCAGAGCTGTGGATGAGGGTAAGGCAGTCCACACACCCTATCTGGACCTCACCAAGGCCTTTGACCCCATCCTCTACTCTGGAATCATAGATAAACTTACTAAGCTGGGCATTAATACCTACATCACTCAATCGGTTGCCAACTGGTTTACTAACAGAACCTACACTGTAAAAGTAGCTGACTCAAAATCCATCTTCAGGCACGTGGAGTAGCTCAGGATTCAGTCCTGGGACCACTCTTGTTTGGCATCTACTTCTCTGAAGTACAAGCCAACACTAAGGGCCTCTGGCTAACAAAGTTCGCAGTTAACTGCAAACTGGGAGCCATTATTGAATCCACAAATTATGTGGATATTCTACAAAAAGGCCTTACAGAAACAGATGCTTGGTGCCAGAGCCATGGGCTCAAGCTCAATGCCAAGAAATGTATAGTTATCCCCTTTGGGAAAAAACATATACCCATGAATGACCACATAGATGGCAGTACACTAAACACTGAAAGCATGATAAGAGACTAAGGGACACATGTGGACAATGGTCTCAACTTCAATAACCACATCATCACAACAGTCAGGAAATCCTTCTATGTGGCACACCTCATCACTAAGTGCTTTTCATCCAGAAAAAAGGAGGTCATTGTCCCACTGTACTCATCCCTCATTAGACCCATTATATAATACAACACCCCATTTGGTATGTACCTTAAGACATGTGCAACAACTGTAAAGGCTGCAGAAATACCTCACTAAAAGAATCGCAGGCCTAAAGCAGATGCCCTGTGCTGACCGCCTAAAAAAACTCCAGCTATACACTGTCGCATTATCATCGACTCAGAGGCGATCTCTGCTTAACATACAAGGCCATGTCAAACCCAGAGCTGTTGGATATGCTACACTTAAAGAAATCCCAATCCCTTAGAGCCGCATGCTCCAGGGATCTAAACCTTGTCATCACAATGAACAAAACATGCTGAAGGGATGGGTTCCTGATCCAGAGACTCCCCAGACTCTGGAATAGACTGCCCATACATGTCAAGCAGAGCGCCTCTTTGGCCTTCTTCAAAAGGAAATGATGATTGGATGGGAGATAGGAAATTCACCCCAGGGATCACATCAGTCACCCTGCTAGACAGGCTTCAGGGAATTAAATATTGTGGGAAGAAATAGCCAGGGAATTGTTATGGTTACGCTTGTATTGGCCCTAGGGCTGATAGCCTAGTACCCACCTATGGACTATTTTATCATCATGATGTTTTGTTTTTTGTTTTAATTTTTGAACCTTGTCAAGTGCAATTGCTCTATCCATGTATAGTAGGCTTTACTAGTGAGTGTTGGGTTTGATTTTTGAATTATATTTACTTTTTACAATTATTTTAGTTGAATGCTACTTCACTTTATGATCATAAGTCAGAAAGTATAGCCATATTTTATTGGCTCATTATTCAGCCAATGTAAGCTAACTACTAGGACTACCTAACTAATGATATAGTAGTTTTTTTTCAATTGTTGATAGGTCAGTTTGTTCTCTGTAAATGTTATATAGGACAGTTTCAAAGTTCTGAATGATTAGACAATTGATTTGTTGAGATCTTCAGATATGCACTGTTGATTAATTGTTGTTTCTTTGTGATTGGATGTTTTCTATTTATTTCACCTATATAAGACTGCAAATTTGATTGACTTGTGTATGGTCTGAAAAAGTAGCACTGAGTTGTGAAACCGCTTACCGTTTTATATTTTTAATGTTTTATTATTTTGGTTAAAGTTGTCCGTTTCTTCACAGAGCGGTGGTGGATGTTATTTACTATGTAGATAGATAGATATGTGTTATATATCATATATATGTATGTATATAGAGCCAGAAAGAAGGGTGGGATAAATGAGACACTGAGGGAGAAGGAGGGAGGAAGGGTGCGAGTCAACTAGACTGCAAAGGTTTATATGGGTCTATATTAGATACTCGAAGTTACTGAACTTCGAATACGATATGATCGGCACCATATCGTCGATGTCCAGTAACATAGAATACCTAATAAAAACATTTTAAAAAGTAAAAAAACAAAACTACTTGCTTTAAAAAGGGGGGCA
This sequence comes from Protopterus annectens, assembly GCF_019279795.1. Taxonomy (NCBI): domain Eukaryota; kingdom Metazoa; phylum Chordata; order Ceratodontiformes; family Protopteridae; genus Protopterus; species Protopterus annectens. The sequence goes on from NC_056748.1 coordinate 107,147,677, forward strand.
AGCCCCTGTGTGCCCCCCACCCCCGCTACTTACATATTCCAACTCCGAGTCTGCACTACATTGAAGTAAACGGAAATCTCCCCTTACGGAGATTTCCATTTACCTCTTCGATGTTCTACAGTTTTGCCGTTTACGTGTCGACAATGTTAGATTCGACATTGTGATCATTCGCGGATCTAACATAGACTCGGTTTATATGAGAAGTGCCTTAATTTGTAGATATAAAGAGAATTACCTGTGTCTTGTGTCATTTGCTTCATGATGCTTATCATCCATGTTTCTTCTCCCTTTCTTATATCTAGGCAGATTTGATACTCTTTTTGCACAATCACCTGCACATGGAAAACACACCTTCTGTATTCTTTTAAATGTACAAAAGGTAGCTGTATGTGTAACTGAAAGGCATTTATTTTCACTACATTAGCATCTCTTGATTTTTAATATATATTTCACTTGACATAGGTCTGATCATTGTTTAATATAGTTCTCTCTTTCGTCTTAGATTACTTGTTTTCATAGGTGATCCTGCTATTGACACTGTGGAAGTCCTGCAGCCTGATGTCAGAGTACTGTCAGTCTCTGATGTTAATGGCAGTGATAAAGAGGCACAATTCAGAGGTGCAGAGGGTCTGTCTGACACTGAGGTTGTGCCTCCATCATCTTCTGCTCATATTTTGGACACAGTCAGTATGCCTACACATGACCATGACAGAGAGAACTCAGACACAGAACAGCTTGAGGGTGACACAGTTGATCAGGGTAGTGTTGTTATTTCAGTTGCAGAACTGGTTGATTCTCCCTATAGTCATCATGAGGGCAAGATACTTGGAGGAGGCCTGCTGTTCACACTCCTCCTGATGTTGGTATGTCAATAGAAGCCATACAGTGTATGTGCAGGGCTATCATGCAGGTACATGCACATTCCACAAGGGGCTCAGAAAAGATCATGCAAGCACTACACATGCATTCTGAATTGTGGGACTACCTGAACTGTGTTGGTGACTCTTTCAATGATATGAATGACACATTGGATTGGGCAGTGTCTGTACTGGAACATCTGCTGGGAGAGGGTTGGCATCCACTTGGCTGGAAAGTGCTATATCATCCAGTGATAGCTTATATGGCTATGCAAGATCCCATTCCATAGTGGCACTACTTCCATTGTACTGATAGTGATTCATTGTCCACACCCAGATGTAGAAGGTCATGTGATCATGGTCTAGGGCTTAGTTATGATGACAGCTCATCCAGCAGACAATAGCTATGTTCAGGTAGCACCCCAAATTCTAGCCAAGTCCATGGAAAGAGCAGTGCAACTCCTGGCACAAGTAGTTTTTGTGCTCCAGGGCGATGATGCTGAACTGACTAGTCTACCATTCGAGGCTCACACTTGTCTAAGATGCAAGACATAGTACTTGCACAGTGTTTGATTTTGTTGATGCATACACAACCATTCAATAAATACTACCCCATACCCACTCACACAAACAGACACATGCACACTACCTATCTAAGCAGTACTGTTGACTGCTATACATGTCTTGCTACTGGCCCTGCAAATTGGATATTCAAGGAATCCTTAATTTGTTTACTTTTACAAACTTACTCCTTTGGTGTTAGCCTTGTTCACCTCCTCCCCCACCCTGTGTTAATAATGATGCTGTTTAGAACTCACTGTAAGCACTAAATAAGCTACAAATTACTACAGCACTCAACTTTCCTCACTTGGCTAGAGGAAAACAGTTTTTAGTACTTAATAAATAAGCACCTATCCAGGCATGTCTAAGGGTCAGCTCCTGATGTTTTCTCTACCTGATGAATTTGGGCATCTTGGGGCAATACAGCAAATTGCCTCATGTACACAGACAACCCTCTCCTCCTACCACCCAACACTACAACCTGTGAGAGATGCACTTATATAGCCAAACTGGAAGCAAAGCTCTCTTCACCCAAGACTGGACTAGACAGTCAAAAGGAAAAGCTAAACACTTGCACCACACCACACTCATCATCACATAGTCTCTCAAAACCTACACCACCAAAACACACACATAGAAACACAAAACGCACACATACATTCACTGAGGCTCTCAATAAACATCTGCCCAAGTAACAGGGACCTCCAAAGCAGAAACACAAGCAACCCCTACCCCCCAGCACAACCCAAATGACACATAGCCCACAAACTCAGTGCGTCACTCAACCACAGCCAGTAAGGCATAACAACGTACCCAACTCTCTAGTCATAGGTGATTCTATACTCAGGCACACTGATGTTTCACTCACCAAGGGAAACAAGGAGAAAGTTACTGTCAGCTGCCTGTTGGGTGCCAGGATCTGCCACATAATGCACGCACTCAGGTCACTCCACAACAAGCACAAATATGACTCTGTCATTGTTGACGTGAATGACCTGAGACGTACCTCCATGGACTACATGAAGAGAGACATGGAGGAGCTGTTCGATCTTATATCCCAGGCAGGTATGACCCTAGCCCTGAGTAGCATCCTGCCATCACCCTGAATGATACCACAGTACAAGGGCAAAATAATTGACTTCAACAACTGGCTAAGCTTCTGGTGTCATTCTAAGAGGATACAGTATATGTCTGCCTGGGAAGACATGATCGACAGACCATGATGCTTTGCCAGAGATGGCCGGCACCTGTCACCCTTGGGATTCCAGATACTGACTAAGGCTCTTGCCACCCCTATAGTGCCTTTTTTAGGCAAGGTTCAAATGACAAATTCACCACTGTAACAGGTACAAGCAAGCAAAATCTGAGGGTAATACTACTCAATGCTAGAAGTCTAAACTTCAAAATGCACTCACTCTAGACACTCCTTAAAATGGAGAACATCGATATTTCTGCAGTGACAAAGACCTGGTTCAAGGCTCAAGAGAGCACCCCTGCATTACCAGGCTATAATTCATACCACACCTTCTAGCCACCTAACTTGGACCAAAATACTAAAGGTGGAGGTGTGTCCATATTCATTAAGGAAAGCCACACCTCCAGGCTAGTTGCTCAGCATAATGCATCTGAGATTATCCAAGTACAACCAACTCTGGGCAAGACCGCAATCCAAATTGTAGCTTGCTACAGATCCCCCACCATGCCACAGGATTCCCACTCCTCATTTCTTGATACACTGGAAAATATTAGGGTACAACCTAACACTCTAATAATGGGCAATTTCAACTACCCCACCATTAACTGGGAAAACTACTCATGTACCAGCTCTTTGTTTCAACATTTTCTGGAATTCATAAATTCCAACGGCTTGGATCAACTTATCCACACACCCACCAGGGGCAGCAATATCCTAGACCTGGTCATTACCAACATGGGTGACAGGTGTTCCACATCAGAGGTCAATTCCTCCTTGGTCAAATCTGACCACAAGCTAATCACCCTAGATCTCCACATCTCACCCCTTACCCCCATTAGGGATACCACCGTAAAAATATTCTCCAAAGCCAACTTCACACTTCCTAAGACAGAAGTGGAAAACTTCACGACACCCATGCAGACGGACAATAGAGGTATGACTGCTAAATCCTACACAAATGCACTTTATAAGCACTTACACGAGTGCATGGATCGTGCAATCCCTAACAGAACCAAGATGCTATCCTGCAAAAAAGGAAGCCAATCTGGTTGTCCCCCCCTGCCATAAACAAACTCTACAACAGAAGAAAGAAACTGTTGCAAAAAGGAGTAAAATCCCATGATTGGAGGAACTCCCTGGTCAGCCTCAGTAAGAAGCTGAGATCCCTCATAAAATCCTCCAAAGCTATTTACAAAAATAAAATCGCCACTGATTCTAAAGAAAACCACAAAGCATTTTTTAGCTATGTCAAGAATCTCAATGTCAACACTCAGATCTGCTCTGAGTTACAGCACAATGGCACTAAATATACAGAACCAACTGATATTGCCAACATCCTGGCAGATAGGTTCAATGCTAACTTTACCCCCTATCACCCCCTACACCTCTCATCTCTATACGGGAAGAATGCTAAGTTCCTGTAATCATGGCTGCACAGGTAAAAACCACACTCTCCAAAGCTAAGAACATAGCATTCATAGGACCTGACAACATCCCAGGCTGCGGTCTACAGGAACTACAGAATGAACTGGCACCCCACATAAGTACCATGTTCAATCATAGCCTTACCTCAGGCTTTGTGCCCACTGAATGGTGCACAGTGACAGCCACCCCACTCCATAAAGGAGGAGCCACCACGGACCCTGGGAACTACCGCCCAATTAGCCTGATGAGCCTGGTCTGCAAGGCTATGTAATGTATCATCATGGAACTTATAAACGATGACATTGTTAATCTCCAAACTCTGGACCCCACCCAGTTCAGGTTTGTAAAAGGCAGGTCATGTCTCTTAAACCTGATAGACTTCTTTAAAGTGGTTACCAAAGCCGTAGATGAGGGTAAGGTGGTTCACACAGCCTATCTAGATCTTGCCAAGGCTTTCAATACCATCATCCTCTCTGGAATTATAGATAAACTCACTAAACTAGGTATAAATCCCTATGTCACAAATGGGTTGCCAAATGGCTCACTGACAGAACCCACACTGTGAAAATAGCAGACTCCAAATCCGACTTCAGACCAGTGACAAGTGGAGTATCACAGGGTTCGGTCCTGGGTCCTCTCCTATTTGGTGTCTACTTCTCTGAAGTACAGGCTAACATAGAAGGTCTTTGGCTAATGAAGTTCACAGATGACTGCAAACTAGGAGCCATAATTGAAACTCCTAATCATGTGGACATCCTACAAAAGGGCCTCACTGAAACAGATGCCTGGTTTCAAAGCCATGGCCTCAAGCTCAATGCCAAAAAGTGCACTGTCATCCCTTTTGTTAAAAACTCTGTACCCATGAACTACCACATAGGCGGTAGTCTACTTAACACAGAACGTGTGAAGAAAGACCTTGGGATACAGGTGGACAGTAGTCTCTCCTTTGATAATCACATTGCCGTAGTAGTCAGGAAATCCTTCTACATGGCACACCTTATCACAAAAGGTTTCGCATCCGGGAAAAAAGAGGTCATTGTTCCCCTCTACTTGTCACTCATTAGACCCATTATAGAATACAGTGCCTCTTTTGTACCTCACAAGACATTTACAACAACTGGAAAGGCTGCAGAAACACCTCACAAAGAGGATTACTGGCCTCAAACATATGCCCTATGCAGAGCATCTCAAAAAACTCCAGCTTTACTGTGTCACATATCGCCTACTCAGAGGCGATCTCTGCCTAACATACAAAGCTATGTCAAACCCAGAGCTGTTGGACATGCTCCATTTAAAGAAATCCCCCCCCCCCGAGCTACACACTCTAGGGACCTAAACCTTATCACCACAATAAACAGAACATGTTGAAGGGATAGATTTCTGTCCCAAAGACTTCCCATACTCTGGAACAAACTACCTATCTATATCAAACAAAGCTCCACATTAGCACTCTTCAAGAAAAATCGTGATGATTGGATAGGAGATAGGAAATTCACCCTGGGGATTACTTCTGTGGCTCTGCTCAACAGGGGTACAGGAAAATAATTTTCTTGGGTGCCGAAAGCCAATGTACCTTTTTGGCTTGGCTTATATAGGCCCTAGAGCCAATAGCCTAGTACCTACCTATGAACCTATGACTGTGCCCTTGGCCTTGGCAGTTTTCTTTGTGAATTTGGGTTTCTTATACATCTAATGCACAGAGTGGATAGCTAATGCTTGCTTAATCTGAAGCTTTCTTTAATGTAAATGTATTGCAGAATATATATTTTTTAATCACTGATCATAATCAGCTGCAAATGACTGGGTATGTAATTGACCCTCACTGCATTTCTCTTAGTATCCTTTGTAATGCAGTCAAACTAGATATTTAATTAATGCTTACTCTAAGATGTTCCAGCTCTCCTTTTCTAAATTGTCCAAGGGATTTTCTTTCTTATCTTCCAATTTTGGCAAACATTAGAATAAACAATCTCAACAGAATTCAGGTAAACAGACATTTAAGAAGAAGTGGCAAGGGGTTCCCAAAAGAAGTCTCAAATCCCCAAGGCCAAGGACACTCCAACGATAATGAATGACTATTCAAGATACCTTGCTACACCCTCCAATCCTGGCCCCATTCTCTTTCAGAAAGTTTGAATCTCCATTTTCTCTTTGGCAACAGATTGTTTCATGCAAATGGGTTCTGCAAAATCATTCATCAGGGTTACAGACTGCATTGGGTGAAAATTCCTCCTTTCCAGAACATCATCCCTCATCCTGCAGATCAGACACTTTTGTTTCCAGCTGTTCTTCATCACATCCTGTCCCAAGTAGTGATAGAACCAGTTTCTTTTCCCAGGCGGGGAATGGTTTTATTCACGGATGACTGGGTATGTAATTATTGCCCCTCACTGTATTTCTCTTAGTATCCTTTGTAATGCAGTCAAAGTAGATATTTAAGTAATGCTTACTGTTATACTTGTTCAAATGGTGCTACCATTCACCTGCTCACTTGTTTATATACAATGGTAATCCGAAATGCTTGATGCACAGTGCTGGGCAAAGTCCATACCTGTATATTGCAAACATCAGTCATAAGTTGTTACAGATATTACAGTATATATGGGATAAGTTCCACCTTAGTGACATTTGAGAATTTACATATGACAGTGATCAGTTAAATAACGTTTTTCTACACAGGTTCCAGATTTACCTTGGTAATACTGCAGCTACAATATGTGCCATTGGTGTTTGTCTTTGTATGATGCTAACATAATGTAACCATTACATAGTTAAGTAAAGGTTGTGCAGTTTTGCAGGCATCAATTTTAATATTTGTGTGTGTTTAGGGTCTTAGTTTTTCAATTAGGTAATAAGGGCATCTATGCTATCCTTTGCCTCTTAGTCACAGCCATGGCATATTGTGCACATCTACATATGCCTGCACCAGCTGTGGCTGGTGGATCTGTCTCAGAACTCTCATCTGCACCTGTGGAGCTGCTGCTGTGATACTGGGAACTTTAGTCCTGCCCCTAGCTGTCCTTGTTGGAACTGTTTCCTGAGAATTATGTGCAATATGGAAGAGATTGTAAGAATTTTGTCAAAGGTTGCTGGGTGATACTGCAGGACACCTCCTGATGTGTCTAGACATAGGAACCTTGATTTGAGCAAGCCAATGATATTCCTAGTTTCAACATGGGCATTGCTGTATTCTAGCTTACTGAAGTTGTGTGATTTTCTCATGGGTGTCAAGAGCTAAGATCTTCCCCACTAGATGCCTTGTGGAAAGTCACCCCTAGCAAATCATGTATACAGCTTACAATTTTTCCATATGTGTGAGTCATAAAAACTTCCTGGGTTATCAGCACAGACATTGCATTTATTCTTTGGTAATTACAGAAAACTTGACAGTTAATAGAGTGGCATCCTTTCCTGCTAATGTAACTCCTTCCCTGTTCACCGAGTGGGGCTTTTATGTTTTTGTGTGTGCAGAACATTCCCCCAAAACATTAGGGAAGTGTGCTATTTGCATAAAATTCCTGCATGGTCCATGTTTTCTCCTCTGTGGTGCATGGGAAACAGATATGCTTCCTTGCATGTTGTAGCATTGCATTTAGAAACTGATGTAATATTCTGGAATCTGAGGCCTTTGTCACCCCTAATATATCCTCTGTGGGTCTCCTGAAAGTACCTGTAGATCATATACATAAAGCTACACTTACCTCTGCTTCCACTGGAATGGGTTATCCATGATTTCCATGGGGCCACCGATGAGGGCAGCAGAGACTGCATATTTCTTCTAATGTTTCCCTGTCCACCCAGTATCACTCTAAAATCTCTCTCATGCAGTCCATGCTAAGTCAAAGTCCCAGAAGTCTTCTCCTTCTCAGCTGAGATCCAGCAGCAGCAGCACCTTGAAGTAATGTCTGTTGCACATACAAGCTAATGATGGCAGCAGCAGCACCTTGAATTAAATCCTGTTGCACATACAAGTTAATGATGGCAGCAGCACCTTGTATTAAAGCCTGTTGCACATACAAGCTAATAATGGCAGCAGCGCCTTGAATTAAAGCCTGTTGCACATACAAGCTAATGATGGCAGCAGCGGATTGAATTAAAGCCTGTTGCACATACAAGCTAATGAAGGCAGCAGCACCTTGAATTAAAGCCTGTTGCACATAGAGGCTAATGATGGCAGCAGCACCTTGAATTAAAGCCTGTTGCACATACAAGTTAATGATGGCAGCAACAGCAGCACCTTGAATTAAAGCCTGTTGCACATACAAGTTAATGATGGCAGCAGCAGCACCTTGAATTAAAGCCTGTTGCACATAGAGGCTAATGATGGCAGCAGCAGCACCTTGAATTAAAGCCTGTTGCACATACAAGCTAATGATGGCAGCAGCACCTTGAATTAAAGCCTGTTGCACATACAAGCTAATGATGGCAGCAGCACCTTGAATTAAAGCCTGTTGCACATACAAGCTAATGATGGCAGCAGCAGCACCTTGAATTAAAGCCTGTTGCACATACAAGCTAATGATGGCAGCAGCAGCACCTTGTATTACAGCCTGTTGCACATACAAGCTAATGATGGCAGCAGCAGCACCTTGAATTAAAGCCTGTTGCACATACAAGTTAATGATGGCAGCAGCACCTTGAATTAAAGCCTGTTGCACATACAAGCTAATGATGGCAGCAGCAGCACCTTGAATTAAAGCCTGTTGCACATACAAGCTAATGATGGCAGCAGCACCTTGAATTAAAGCCTGTTGCACATACAGGCTAATGATGGCAGCAGCACCTTGAATTAAAGCCTGTTGCACATACAAGCTAATGATGGCAGCAGCAGCACCTTGAATTAAAGCCTGTTGCACATACAAGCTAATGATGGCAGCAGCACCTTGAATTAAAGCCTGTTGCACATACAAGCTAATGATGGCAGCAGCAGCACCTTGAATTAAAGCCTGTTGCACATACAAGCTAATGATGGCAGCAGCACCTTGAATTAAAGCCTGTTGCACATACAAGCTAATGATGGCAGCAGCACCTTGAATTAAAGCCTGTTGCACATACAAGCTAATGATGGCAGCAGCACCTTGAATTAAAGCCTGTTGCACATACAAGCTAATGATGGCAGCAGCACCTTGAATTAAAGCCTGTTGCACATACAAGCTAATGATGGCAGCAGCACCTTGAATTAAAGCCTGTTGCACATACAAGCTAATGATGGCAGCAGCAGCACCTTGAATTAAAGCCTGTTGCACATACAAGCTAATGATGGCAGCAGCACCTTGAATTAAAGCCTGTTGCACATACAAGCTAATGATGGCAGCAGCAGCACCTTGAATTAAAGCCTGTTGCACATACAAGCTAATGATGGCAGCAGCACCTTGAATTAAAGCCTGTTGCACATACAAGCTAATGATGGCAGCAGCAGCACCTTGAATTAAAGCCTGTTGCACATACAAGCTAATGATGGCAGCAGCACCTTGAATTAAAGCCTGTTGCACATACAAGCTAATGATGGCAGCAGCACCTTGAATTAAAGCCTGTTGCACATACAAGCTAATGATGGCAGCAGCAGCACCTTGAATTAAAGCCTGTTGCACATACAAGCTAATGATGGCAGCAGCAGCACCTTGAATTAAAGCCTGTTGCACATACAAGCTAATGATGGCAGCAGCAGCACCTTGAATTAAAGCCTGTTGCACATACAAGCTAATGATGGCAGCAGCAGCACCTTGAATTAAAGCCTGTTGCACATACAAGCTAATGATGGCAGCAGCAGCACCTTGAATTAAAGCCTGTTGCACATACAAGCTAATGATGGCAGCAGCAGCACCTTGAATTAAAGCCTGTTGCACATACAAGCTAATGATGGCAGCAGCAGCACCTTGAATTAAAGCCTGTTGCACATACAAGCTAATGATGGCAGCAGCAGCACCTTGAATTAAAGCCTGTTGCACATACAAGCTAATGATGGCAGCAGCACCTTGAATTAAAGCCTGTTGCACATACAAGCTAATGATGGCAGCAGCACCTTGAATTAAAGCCTGTTGCACATACAAGCTAATGATGGCAGCAGCAGCACCTTGAATTAAAGCCTGTTGCACATACAAGCTAATGATGGCAGCAGCAGCACCTTGAATTAAAGCCTGTTGCACATACAAGCTAATGATGGCAGCAGCAGCACCTTGAATTAAAGCCTGTTGCACATACAAGCTAATGATGGCAGCAGCACCTTGAATTAAAGCCTGTTGCACATACAAGCTAATGATGGCAGCAGCACCTTGAATTAAAGCCTGTTGCACATACAAGCTAATGATGGCAGCAGCAGCACCTTGAATTAAAGCCTGTTGCACATACAAGCTAATGATGGCAGCAGCACCTTGAATTAAAGCCTGTTGCACATACAAGCTAATGATGGCATCAGCACAACCTTGAATTAAAGCCTGTTGCACATACAAGCTAATGATGGCAGCAGCAGCACCTAACATTTTTTCTAAATGTAATTTTGGCTGTAATGCAAAGAGTTTTGGATTTCATGACACATGGCTACACTAAGTGAACACAATTCCTTTATAGGTTCCTAAAAATCTTTGCCGTGTTGATTGGTTACTAAGCATATACATCAGCTACTTATGTTTTTGTTAGTATATTCTGCTATTTACCCTTGTTTTGAGGCTCTACAATAAAGAGACATTTCATGAATACCAAATAGTGCCATATGCATCCCACTGCACTGTATACACAATAGCTCCACTTAGTGAAGTCAGTTACAAATGGCGTGGCCCTTTGTTTATAACTTGCAGTAAAGGGAAGACTGGCAAAGTATCAGAATTCAGATAATAATACATATCTCAACAAACTCATACTAAGTAAATATTGCAGTGAATGGAATTCTTTGTACATAAGTACTAGCCACATAACTAATGTTAAGGGAAAATATGAAATACAGGTAGACAAGAATTATCTTACATATTCTCTTTATATTTAAGGAACGAATCTCATACAACAGGAGACAGCAGAAAGGATGACCGGCCAGACTGGTTGAAGAATCTTGTAAGCATGAATAAAGTAAAAAAATACCATTGTGTGTTTAACTGATTTCATTAATACAAATCTATACACATATATAGATAGATATTGATAGCTTTATCTATATATCAATCTATCTAGAGATAGAGATATATACAGTAAATAGAGAGATATAGAAAAGATTATAAAACATGGTGACAGGCACAGTAGAGTGCATTTAGTACATTATCACAAGCAAAAGTAAGAGATTTGTCAGCACATAAGTACAGTATTCTGTCTTTAACTCATTTTATATTAATACATAAAACATAAATTATACAGCATTGTAAATGAACTGCTAGAGTGCATTATTAATGCAACTAAATGTCAAAGATAAGCAATATATAAACTGTAGTACTCTGTCTTTAAATGGTTTTATAAGATGTAAGCATTTATAAAAAGAGTGTTTTCAGTGCAATATTTCAAACAAATGCTTATCAGGCACAAATGCAATCATTATGTTTGTGTGGCAGACTACAACAAGCAAAGCCCATCATAACTTGCTAGCAATACAATCGCCTGCATAAGTATAAGCACTATCAATTAAATTTCACCCAAAAGTCTGCATAAGCACTTATTGCGCATTCTGCTTTATTTCAAAAAAGGTATATAAAAAATATGTTTTAAAGTGAGAAACTGAATACTATATTACAAGATGCTAAAATTTATTCAGTGTATTTTCTCTTCTGTCCTTTATTTCTTAGTTTTTCTTATTTTAAATTATGCATTATTTTTTTCTTTATTTTTTTCTTTCTCTTCCATTCATTTTCACTTTTTTCTCAGAAACAAATTCTTCTGGAGAGCACAAGGCATGTACCTCTCAAATTAGGGAGTTCTCACCCTCTGCCCATCCTGGGACATCCTTTCAGGGTCACAGTGGTGGCACCAGTCCTGCAGGCACCCCAGCATTTGGCAGTCTGGCCAGTCTCACTGAATGGAGACTTTGAGACTTGGTTGAAAATGTGCTGAAACAGGTCTTGGACAAACAGATACAGCCAGCAGAATACTCTTTTCAGCATGTTCAAAACATGCTGTGCAAGTCAGTGCCAGCCACTGCACTACCACAGGCCGCTACCAGCCAACATCAGGGTCCTCCAACTACACCATCACGCAGTGGAAACATTTGGGAATCTATGGACTGGGACTCCTGCTGGCACTTCTTCCCTTATTGTTTCTTTTATACCCTCTTACATATTTCCCACCCATACAAACATATTATTAAAATAATAACAATAATAAAATAATATGGGGGTCTATTCCCTGCCACAAACATAGTGCAACTCCTCACTCATCTCTTCCAGCAGAACCCTGTTGATATGCAACTGTATTTCCCTTTTTCAGTATTTCCACCTCCCCCTTTGTAGTCTTTAATGGAAACATCAGGGTATCCAGATAAGCATACCACTATATAAAATATTAAATCCCTTTATTTTTCCTTAAATATTAATCACAGTCCACCATTTGCCTTAAGTGTTTCAAGCATGACTGCACATAGCTGCATCCCTACACAATATCCGAATACATACAAAGCTATACAAAACCTACAGCTTTCATGTAGTACTTCATATCTGCTTGACTTTAGATACTTTATGCTTTTGCATTAAGTGGTTGTGTTTTTCAAAATGCTTTACTTACTGTCATATGCACATGGAGGCACTCCTTGCAGATAACCACTACATTCCTGTGAACAATCAGACTATGATTGCTACTCTAGTCTTAGGCTTCATAGTGCTGTAGATAGGTTAGGTTCATATGTTCATAGGTGTTTACTAGACTAATGACCACAAGGGCCTTTTTAATTCCTGCCATACATCCCAAATCTCTGACAAGTTCTGGTACCCTTGATAAGTATAATCAGGGGCTTGGGAGATTAAACATTTATAAGCAGGGGCCTGGGAGTTGAACTATTTACAGGTTACCTGTCTCCATTAGAGATATAGGTGGCAAACCAGGGATTAATTTCCTGTTCCTCATTCAGCTGTCCACGTTACACTTGAATTTGGTTAGAGGAACTCTCCTTCACATGGAAGGGGAACCTGTTCCATCTATAATAGTCTTTGATTTGGACAGTAATAGCACACTGGGTGCCCCCTGCTAGTAAAAGGGCTTGCAGTATATTAAGTGTTTCTGATTATCCCTTTCTTAGGATAATATTTTCAAACACTTCATCCATTAGTCAGTAACAAATGACACACAAGTTTGATCTGGACTAAAATTACTTAAAACTAAAGTAACTGGCATAATGTCATCACTCTACTATCAAACAAGGGCAAAGTCATGGTAACAATGCATGGAGATACAGATGCAGACAAGTACACTTTCAATGCCACCAAAATACAGTAAGCATAGCTTGTGATGACCCACCACCGGACCAGTAATCAGGGAGCCTCAATCCTCACCACTGGCAATAGTGGAGGACATTCACTGAGAGGATGACAAGTACATACACCCAGTATTTCCAGATGCAGCTCTCTGCATCAAGTGCAATTTCCCTTAAAAGCACACAGTGACCACATTCAGCCTGGGGCTGGTTCCTCTACCTTTCTCCAGATCTCCAATAAGACTCCCCACTGGCACAGCTATAGAGTTGAGTCCTTAGCCATGGTTATAACCCATGTCATCCAACACTCTTTCTGTCCAACCAGTGTTTTGTGCCCCTGCCCAAGTAGCTAACACACACACACACTTTTTGAGATTTTGAATTGCTCGCACACACACACACACACACACACACACACACACACACACACACACACACACACACACACACACACACACACACACACCTGGGAAAGGCTGGTACAGGTTTACTAGCTATGGCCCCTTTTTACAGACTAAGGTAGTTTTCACTGCCACCAGTCACTCCTGCCACCTACCTTAAGGTCCTTAACAAAGGGTGTCCAATCTAGTTTGACCAAAAGCAAGGCTATTAGGAGTGACTCACACAGTGTCAGCAAATAAATATGCAAGTACTCCCAAAACATAAATATCTCTACACAAATCAGCCACAATTAAATGTTTAAATATATTTAATAATAAATAATAAAAGGACAAGACAATATTAAATATATATTCACATTGATATCAGAGTTCAAAACCACAGGAAATATTTAAAACAACATTGCAGGACAGTCTCAAATAAATAAAGAAAACTATCTAAATTAAGCTTCATTATATTCCTGACTGAATCTAAGATAATTATACTATAACCTAAGCACTTACTAATAGAGCAAAGCAGATGTGGTGAATGGATCTTCTGTTTGTTTCCATGTCCAAGACAGAATGCAGAATGTTCTGTCCCACTAAGAGACTTCTCAAAATAATATCTAAAATATTACTGCATGTATAGCTTGCAAAATGACATCACTTCTTGTCATCTGTCCTCAGTTCCCAGGCAAAATAATCATTGATGGCAGCTGGTAGCATTTAGCATCTACCTGTAAAAATACATAGACAAGGGTTTTGTTCAGGTCTTTGGCAGATGCTGGAAGTCATGAAACAATTGCATTCCTTCATGCTTTCAAGACTAGTAATTAGTTCACCCTAAAGACAATACAGAAAACTTCCTAGCAGAGACTTTATGTCTCTTGCTGCCCTGAGAACTGAAGATGCCATATTTTATGGCCTAACCTATAAAGTTTGCTGGACTGAGGTTAACCTCCTATATTTCAGTTTCCACTGTTAAAATATATATATTTAAACAGCTACAATAGTACAAGTACCTTTCTGTTCTCTTCCAGTAGGGCACACTGTGGTTGCATTTCAAACAGCACTTTGCAAATACCTTTTCGAAACGCACATCTGTAAAAGCAGTTTGATATACATATGACATAGTTCTAATGCATTTGTAACACAAGCATCTTGTATAAATCATTTTCATATTCACCAATGATGTATAGTAATTTACAAAATTCCATCTAGCTGTGCTGGCAGCATTTCCTTTCATCATATACCTAAAACAAATTGATTGGAAAAACATTAAGCATTTCCATCCCTCCAGATCAGGGAGTTGACAATATATACCACCCCTGACATGGAACAATTGCCAGTCTATAGTCTGAGAGTGGAACCCAGACAAAAGTTAATACTTAAGATGTCTGCTTGTAAAATTCTAGCACAATGGTTGCAAAACCTCATTTTTTTCATCCATATTTAACACTGATTATTTAAATATCCTCAGTGTTGGAAATTGACACATGCTTGTTATATAGGTGTTTTTTTCACTTTATTATTTGAATGTTTTCCCTCTAGTGATTGGTTTATTTCAAATCATTTGATACTTGCTTGCCCTGTGAAGGAAGTGAGGTAACTAGAATGAAGTAGTCCCTGGTTTGCAGGGATGAAAGCAGTTAATCTTTATTCTAATAAATTCTTTTTAGCTATAGAAAAGTATAGTTCTGTATTTTATTAAAATTATTTATTTTTGTGGTCCAGCATCATAGAATCTAGCTACACAGAAAATCTAGCTTGATGATTAAAAATACACTAATTTTGAAAGCTGTATGATATAAAATCATTAGAAAATGTTTTTGCAGCTAGTTTTGATAAATACATCACAGTCAGATAATTTCATTTAATTTGTCACTGATCTCATAAAAAAATCAAGGTTTTTACCTTAACTAATAGTTAACTCTTTTAGCAGGATTTTACAATAATTGCTGTCTTTCCTTTTCTGATGGAAACTTTACAATGTTTACCATACAAGTAATGTTGAAATAAGTCAAGTCAACTGTGTAAGCAGGTAAGACAAAAAAGGAGTTTTGTCTGTTAGCAATCCACCACAAATGCAAATGTTCACAATGGCCAACTGTTAAGTCAAACTATAGCTTGCTTTTTATTTTTCTTTATTTCCAACGGATTGTAATATTGTAATCAAGGATAATTCTGTTTCTTAGCACACATCTTTTTTGCAGCAACTAAAGGAAATACGATATAAAAGGATTGTCTGTGATGCCTTTTCATTTGAAAATGTTCGTAAATTCTCCTGTCCATGACCTACTGCATCCTAAGAGAAAGCTATGTATATTTTATTGTTGCAGCTTTAAACTTAATGGTAGTTTCACAGTAACTATTGCTGTGAAGCTGCTATCATACAGCAACACTGTTTACCAAATGTGCAATATCTTCAGTTAAAAATATTCCATACATTTCTTTTGTCAGGAATACAATAGATACAGCTATACAAATGGAAATTATAAATATGCTGTGTGGTTTTCGAATGAAAAATAAACTATCTTTTATTTCAATCGAAAGCCAACAAGTTTAAGCATGTGGTATTCATAGAGAAGAAAAAAGGAGTGAGAATCTTGAGCAAATATTCAAAAATGCATGCACCTCTTTCCTTACTTTTATACCCAAATGCATAACTTAAGTATTCTTTATAAAAGAATGTCTAAATATGCCGGGCTGTTTTGGTCTACAGTTTCAGTGACTTATTTAAGTAATAATCCATGACTGTGCATGGGTATATCAGGATTTATGAAAGGCTGTTGTGGTTTTATCACAAGGGTGAAGCTATAGTGATAAAACAAAGCCATCAATGGGTCAAACGTGATATACCCACAAACAGAAGTGGATTATGTCTTTTATATGATTACAATTGCTTACCTTTCTTAAATATGTTTGTAAGATGGCATTTCAGTCTTCTTCTGGGTTGTTGTCTATGGTCTGATGAACTGTGCATGCATATGGAACTTGCGTTCCCATATTTGCACAGTACATCAGTGCAGTGCAGGAGAAGCAATGGAGAAAAGAGAATCTCCACTGCTGTTTTTTAAGGTAAAAAAGTCAGGATTTTTGAGGGTCAGTGGAAAAATACAAGGAAATGCTTTAAGTTTTGCAGAACATACCTGATTTTTCTCATATATTACAGCATGTTCCTATTGGTATATGCTCAATTTACAATGGACACACTGGTTGGTCTATCCAATCAGTGTGCTCATTTTTGAATAGTAATAAGCAGTGATTGTATAATAATGCAATGCATTGATAGAGGCTATCAGCAAGCCTATATTGTGAATAAAATGCTATCAGGTTACAGCCTTGCATTACAGTTACTTTATATAATGTGTAGGGATATTAGTTCTCTTTAATGTGCGAATTTGACAGATATACAGAAGTAGCTGTACAGAGCTGATATTTTATCACAAGTGAAAATAACAGAAGTGTCGTTGGAAAAGTTAATATTTCTGTTAATGGAAGCATGTCAACTCTCAAAATCCTTATAAAGATACGGGCAAAATTGCATAGCCAACTTGAATGTTGAGCTAAGATATGTTCCTAAGTGTAGCAGTGTATACTATAGATTGTTCATAGGTGTATAGTAAGCTAATGATCACTGGGGTCTTTAAAAGCTTAACAAAGCACCCCTTGATGGGAGTGTTGTTCACAGAGAAACAATAGTTTCATGTATGTTTTTTAGGGAATCCATAATTGTAAAACCATGAGAGTATAGCATCAATGTATCCCAGTATAATAATAAAAATCTTTGCTGGGAACTATCATTGACATTTCAGATGTTGTTGCTTACACATAAGCATCAGATTTAGGCTTGGGGCAGCATCTGAGTGTGATAGCAAACTAGGAAACATATGTTTATGTTCTATAAGGTAAAAGGTTAACACCTATGTTTAGAGCTGGGAACGAAATATTTGTCAAGAATATATCTATACTAAGTTGGCATTATATCAACAGTAATGAGTCTTAGATATTTTTCTAAACAAATAACAGCTATACTTTCTATCAACTGCAAAAAACCTCGTATACCAGCAAGGAAGAATGGTCACTCACTGTTAAATATTCAGCAGAATTTAAGTCCCAGTAGTGGACTACAGGTCTTATAGCTATCTGATAATCAAAGTATAATTTCACTGAAACTTCTTGTAAGATTATTCAGAGGGTATTTGAGATCTTTCCTGTGAAACCTTTATAAAATACTACTCAGGGGGCATTTAAAATATTGTCTCCAATATGTAGATACGAATACACTTACATAGCTACACTGTTGTTTTATGTTACACTGCATTTATTTAATGTAAGCAGTAGATATGCAATATCTACTCAAGTCAAGATGACACAACATGATTCGAGACCGTATTCCTACTAAGCTGGTGAGATACTGACATAATTTTCGAGACAATTGATAAAGAGTAGTGACTACCTAATTCTGCTTTGCTGCTCTTAATGGAAAAGTGATAGGCATGCAGTGATAGGCATGCACCCTGGAAGAGAATGTGTGTTTCTATTAGGAATAGAAAATGTGGTGAACAAAGGTGGGAAGGATGAATTCTAGTTATACTTTTGGAACCCACTGCTATTTGGAATCAAGAAAAGTAGACGTTAGTGGTATTATTCTGTGGTCTTTTTAAGGCATTATTCAAGAAACTGGAAGTTGGATAGGTTAGTGAGAACAACTGAAATACAGATATAATAATAATAGTAATAATAATAATAGTATTAATATGCATGTCAAAGTTTATATTACAAAAACTCTGCTACGATGATAAAATTCAGATTTTTATGAGTCTTACTTAGATAGCAAATTTAAAAAAAATGTCAGAGAAATTATTTACCATCTGAAATAAACATTCTTGTATGTCCTAATGCTTATTTATACCTAGTATTCTCCATTTATTTGTTTAAATTTTTGTTGTAACCACCCTTTGATAAGAACTACAATCAATTATTTTCAGTGGTGTAGCTATAGTTTGTGCCACCTGACACTGTCTTTAGGTTTTCCACCCTTCACAAAATCATGGTCAAATGGGGCCCCCAATACATAAATCCCCACAGCTATTCCAGTATTCCATTACTTGGCTATTTCTCCCCATTTACCATAAACACTGCAATGTACATACTTCTTTAAGCTTTACTTCTACAATGATTATTTGGATTTCATTTAAATCTTTTATTTTAAATTTTATAGCACAAACACTGACAGACATCTGCTTAAACAAAGCAATGCAGTCTCACAATGAAAAGAGATTTAGCATTAAAACTTTGCTGCCCTTGAAGCTCAGATTCATTGAAATAGCACTGAAACCCACATTCAAAGAAAATACATCTGGCCAGTGGTGGATAAAATTTACCTTTGGGCTGTATTCCAATCATAGGCCATTTGCACGCATATTTAGGACCATACAAACATACATGTGTTCATTGATTCACATTCCTGATTGTATTAAATTATATTCCTTGAATAATACAGCACACTTGTCAGTGTGTGTTTTGAACTGTTTTGAACACTTTTCTAGTAAGCAATGAAACAAAATGTATGAACCAATAATGACAAAATTGCCCAATTCAGAACATTTCCATCATAAAAGTCTACTTAAACTTCTGTCATTACAATCCAGTAATATCAGTGAATATGCACAATCTCTGCAGAAGTAAAAGTCATCAAAATAATTCCACATTAGAGAGATCTGTATCTAATGAAGGATTTGCTGCTAGCAAACAACTTTATATTTCATTATTTCATCTACAAATAAAGTGCCTGTTGCCCTTGAAGAATAAATTGCCTATGTTACATTAGCAATGATAAGCTAGTAATATTGCAATAGAGAATGGATGACAAACTGATAACATGTTCATAGTTACTAGGTATCTCTTATAAAGGAAGACATTCTCAGGACTGCAACATCCACTCCCTTTAAAGTACTACACAGTACAGTCTCAGCAATCCATCTATATACTGTGGTAGTAGAACACACAGCCTTCTGCTTCAAAAGCAAGTATACTACCTGTTGTGCTACTAACAATGCAAACAAACTTGGCATAAGCAGCACTAAACCTCTCTTCCCCTGAAGCTCTCAGCTCCTGGTAAAATCCACTTGACACTCAAACTATATATCTCAACTTTAAAGCACAAGAAATCTGGAAAGAGACAAAATTTATGTGGGTGTGGAATCAAAGGATCAAAACCATGGACACATTTTAAACATTGCTTGTATAAATAATCTTAGAAAGTTGCTAGAATAAAATGTTTTATGTTAACATGCATTTTCTGAAAGACAACAATTTACGTTTCAGATTTCTTACTATCATTTAATGAATTCAGTACTCACTGATTTGCCAGAAAAGCACAATTAAGAGAAACAGACAAAATGTATGAGCCAAACATTCCAGACATTCTGTGAAAACCTGGACAGTTGAGAGCTATGGACTCAACTCCTTAAATTACAAGTGGTGGCATATGTAGAGAATTCACGCTCTTGCTTCTTGCACCTAAGGTGCAGGTTTACACACACACACACTCCATAATTCAGGAATGTTAACAGCAAGCAGCCACAAATTTTCATGATCTGAACCCCAACACACATACACCTTACTTGGTGAAGCAGCAGCAAAAGTCTGTGAACTGAACACCCACACATTCTGTCTGAAGTCTGTGAACTGAACACCCACACATTCTGTCTGAAGTCTGTGAACTGAACACCCACACATTCTGTCTGAAGTCTGTGAACTGAACACCCACACATTCTGTCCGAAGTCTGTGAACTGAACACCCACACATTCTGTCCAAAGTCTGTGAACTGAACACCCACACATTCTGTCTAAAGTCTGTGAACTGAACACCCACACATTCTGTCCGAAGTCTGTAAACTGAACACCCACACATTCTGTTTGGTCTGTGAACTGAACACCCACACATTCTGTCTAATGTCTGTAAACTGAACACCCACACATTCTGTTCGAAGTCTATGAACTGAACACCCACACATTCTGTCCAAAGTCTGTCAACTGAACAACCACAGATTCTCTCCAAATTCTGCAAACTGAACACCCACACATTCTGTCCGAAGTCTGTGAACTGAACACCCACACATTCTGTCCAAAGTCTGTGAACTGAACACCCACACACTCTCCAAAGTGGCAGTAATAAGAAGCTGTACTGTTAAATTGCATGCGGACAGGAAGAGCTGTACTGTTAAAATGGGTCTCTATTACGTTATAGAATACTAATGTATTTGAAAACATAATAGTCGACCCGTAAATATCAAAGTCATAAAACTTCGAACATTTACAAAAAATACAAAAACACACCTAAGCAAACCATTTAAACACTGTAAATAGGGTTTCCAGCCCCTCTGCACCCCTCCACCACCCCCCCACTACTTAAATATACCAACTCCGAGATCGCCATACAGTGCAGACAATGGAAAACTTCCATTTCTACACTGTACAGAGATAGCTATTGAAATGTTCAAAGTTTTACGACTTCAACATTTACGGGTCCACTATTACATTTTTAATACATTAGTATTCGATAACGTAATACAGACCCGTTAAAATTGCACATGGACAGGAAGAGCTGTACTGTTAAAATTGTGCACGGATATGAAGAACACACAGACATGATGTGTGGGACTGTTCTTAAACAGTTATTTAATAAAGGTGATATTTAGTCCCACAAGTGCCGCCCAGGGCAGACTGCTCCTATCACCCTCTCTAGCTATGCAACTGATTATTTTACTTCTTGTTATGTGCAGCAGGGCTAGCCACCCGGTGGTGTAAACCTTGGCTCTATAATAACAATAGAGAATAAAAAACTACCACCACCAAAAGTAACTACAGAAGCTGAGGCTAAAAGAAAAACACAATAACAAAATGAGAAAATACTGAAATACTTTAATGAAAATACTAAGCGCTTCTGCCCAAAAACAAAAACAGGCTTCATCAGAGTAAAAAACATTACACACTAAAATCCTTATATATAAAAAATCAGTCATATCACTTACTATACAATTAAGCATTTAAAGACATAATACCATCAACCAGAATACAACAATACAAAATCAAACTACTAAAAACCATATACAGAGGCAAAAAATATAACATGAAACACAGTATAAAACAAGTCATAAAGCAACTTATGTTAAGTTGTGATGGCTTAAATATTTCACCCCAGGTCATGTTGTCTATATCATTTGTGATCTAAATTTTAAAACACTAGCAATAGATCAAGTCTTATTAATGCCTGGATCTTGCATGACATTTAGCATTAGTTGCCACACCTCAATAATTCAATTCCACTTTATCTAATGTGTTAATTTTCCATTAGTCAATTCCATTAGTCAACTTTTTGTCAAAGCATCATGAACAAATTCCATGGCTATATCATGAGGAATTACTGTAAACAAATTTATGATATCAGTTGTTACAAAAATAATATAAAACTATGGTAACATATAGTAGGGGTAAAAATTTGAAGAATTGGTTTGAGCCTGGTCCTGGGTTGAACATTAATAGATTGAAATCGAAAATGAATAAATGTGGATTTTGTAGATGGTGTAAGTATATTAACGATGGACCTTATGTTGCTATTTCAGTATATGATAGAACTATCCAATGTCCAGGTAGGTGTAATTGTAACACTGAAATGGTAGTATATGTAGTTTCTTGTATTTCTTGTCCAGCATTTTATGTAGAGAAGACTATAAGAAAACTTAAACATCGTATGGCCAAACATTAAGAACAAGAAAGAAAGCAACGCGTTGTACACTCATTCCACAACACGTAGTAATTGTTTTTTATAATTGATAAAATGGAATTAAATTATCGAGGTGGTGATTTTAAAAATATATTAGAATGTAAAGAGTTTGTGTGGCAACTAAGGCTAAATGCCATGCAACATTCAGGCATTAATAAGGCTTGTTCTATTGCTAGTGTTTTAAAACTTAGATCACATATGATATAGACAACATGGGCCTGGGGTGATATATTTAAGCCATCACAGCTTAACATGTTGCTTTATGGATTATTTAATACTGTGTTTCATGTTATATTTTTTGCCTCTGTATATGTTTTTTAATGTTTGATTTATTGTGAAAAATGAATGTGTTATATTCTGATTGATGATATGTCTTTAAATGCTTAATCGTATAGTAAGGCATATGACTGGATTTTTATATAAGGACTTTAGTGTGTAATGTTTTTTTACTCTCATGAAGCCTGTTTTTGGGCAGAAAGCACTTAGTATTTTCATTAATGTATTTCAGTATTTTCTCATTTTGTTATTGTGTTTTAATTTTAGGTTCAACATCCATAGTTACTTTTGGCGGTGGTAGTTTTTTTATTTTATTTTTTTTATTGTGATTATTGTGCTACAACCAGTTCATTTGGTTTGCATGGTTCTGAATTGATATTATCCCATAAACCTTGGCTCTAGATGACTGTCACTGTTGAAATCACACACCAATCCCATGTGCAAAAATAGGAAAAAGGGGCTGAGGATGGATGGATGGAACTGTGTTTTGCACAGCTCTAAAGCTGATCATGAAAATAATCTATCTGGACCACTGTTCTTTCCTGGTTAAATAAAACCAATCAGTCAATCAATAATAAATAAAACCAACCAATCAATAAAGAAATGCATATTTCTAAACTATATGGTTCTTGTAAAGCCATGTACTTTGAGACTGTATGCTACTGCATTTCTTTAGCTACATGCATGTAAATCTATTGCATGAAATGTTGCAACCACATTAAAGAAAACCTTCTAATGGTCTCTGTTTTTTTATTTTCTTAACTGAAAAGTTCTTACATTTAAACTGGAGAAAATCTTGTTCTGCCACAAAGCCATGTTATTATTTCTTTCCATCATGAATTTTACTGTTGAAATAAAGTTTTCTTCTGCCTAATGTACGTTTTAGTAGTTGCTCATCTATCATGAGTATTGAGACTTTGTGAAATGTTCCTTTGTGATGGCTGCTGGAGAAGAACTGCCTTCAATTCTTACTAAATGCGTCAGCCACCCATCTCTGTGAAAGTTTTTTTTTTCTCTGGCTTGTAAGCTTTAGGTAGGTTTACTATAGTACAATTCTTCATGAAGAGTGAGGTGCCAAAAGTGAAATGTACCTGCATTGATATGATACTTGAGAAGTTAAACCAATTTGTTCCACCTAATGCATATCTCCATTGGTCTTTCATGTTTTATTTTCTGAAGTACAAGCAGTTGTCTTTCAGTACACTTTAATCTACTGCAGTTAAAGCAAACATATTACATTAAGAAGCATGGATTATATAGCATATGCCTTAACACCTACCAATCTTACAGTTTTTGGTAAAATCCCGCATTTTTTTCCAGTTCTTTAATCCTCCACACCTCTGCCTCAGGATCCCAATGAAGATTATTTTACCCTCCAGCTTAGAAAGAAGGAGTAAAGTAGCTAATAATTCCTCTATGCAGTCCTACATTATTTATGGGGGAAACTCTGGAATTAATTTAATAGGGTACTACAATATTTCTGAAACAGTTGTACACAGAAAATGGCATATACAGTGTGTTTTGTATCTGTAATGTTGTCACAGCATTCTGACTAGTAGACTTATTGCATTTCTGAACAAAATGAAAAGCCAATAATCAATTAAGTTTGTATGCAAATATGGAGCCAAGTGGTGCCTTAATTTGAGGTTCACTGTGGATCAGAGCTGGAGGTCTGACTAAGGAATCCTTATTTCTAAGGTTGGAGCTTAACAGCAATTTTACCCGAGCCAATTTTTGGTGCAGATATTGTTTTTGTAGCCAACAGTAAAGCCTGAGCCCTACAAATGTCAGTTTTTAAAGCAAACCAGTTTGCTGGACAGCCTTTGAAAGACTAGTCCTATATAATAGAAGAAAAAAAACTTAAAAACTGTAAACCTGAAACAAATTACTGTGTATATCACATATATATTCAGAACTTTTATTTTTGGAAACCAGGAAAGTTATTCTTTATTCCCTCTGCCAATAAACTCATGTTTTTTGTACACTTATGCCAACAGTGATTTTAAGTCTTCTGCTGGTAGAGAATGCAAAGTTACTTTGGTCAGAGGTTTGCTAAAAATAGCTCTTCATTGTATGTCTACTACCATGTTATTGGACCATTGAGATATTTATCCTTTGCAATTTGTTGCCAAGTTCTGGAAATATCAGAGATAATGTTTCCCTGATAGTCTTACTTTGACTGCCTACTGTGTTCCTGAGAGTGACTATCGCTTCTTACTACATTCCATTCTTTAATCACCACTGCCATGGAGGAGTTACCTAAAGCCTTTGTAGCCTTAAAGATGGAGATCAATTAGAAGCTTGTATAGCTGTATCAGCAGTTAGAGGGTCTGACAGATGTGATCAATATCACAAAGCTGTCCTGTCTTGAAAGATCTAAGCAAGGAATATGGCACATTGTTGTATTTGTTGACTTTAAAGGGGGAGATATGTCTGAATGGACCAAAATTATTTCATCCTAGTTAACAGTTGAAGGACCAAAAACCTATATGGACATAAAGGAGACTCATTATTCTAGCTATGACAACATATAAAAAGCTCTTACCCAGAACTGATGTCATTTCTGAGGTGTAAACCACAAAATATAACAGTTGAAATTTTAATGCTGACAAACTTGATAAAAACTCAAATGCGTGACTTAAAAATGTTTCTTAAAGCTATAGTTAGAATTTGATACTGGCACCATAATGAAAATGTTACAAATGTTAATAATAGACAAATTTAAAACATCATTAACCAGTAATAATAGAAACTGGGTGCCGCAATACAATTTCCAAAACTTTGATAAATTAGTAGCTTTAGTGGTTTGATTCCTAGTTATTGATGCATTTAAAAAATGAATGGTCTATTTCTAAATATAAGTTTGCAAACGAAATGTGCAATTTCTCATGAAATAAAAAGTAACCAGTAATGACTTAACATATTTTAGATGTGGAGAAAGGGAGGGAGTTCCATAGCCAGATTCTCTTCCGCTAATACTAATAGTACAAGTGTGAGCATTGATATGATTGCTACAAATTAAACTGTTCAGTGGAATGAGATAAAAATGAAGTAAGGATAATTGAGTCATCACTATGTCATTATATTGCAACCAATTTTGAAAAGTGTTCTATACTTCCAGAAGGGAAATAAATTAAAATTTTCCTGGATTCTGGAAATACAATTACCCCTGTCAAAGGTTCTTATGTATGCAAGCATAAGATTAAAAAAACAAAAAAAATAAGGTGGTATGTGTCCATAAGATAAAAGGACCATCTCCCACTGATGTATACATTCAGATAATTCTAGGAAAATATCTGTATCCTATAGATGTGGAATCTAAGCTAATCTTGGAATGGCATAATAGGGGAAGGATTTTTCTCATTTTAAGGCACTGTAGAAAACAAAGGGAGAGAGCATCTACAATGCATGATCGGCTAAGATACCTAATAATAAAAATGGTACAATATTAACATGATATGCTCATTCAATGTAAGAATTGCATGGGAGCAGGGTGGCAATACTATGACTTCCTTACTGAAAAAATCAAATTGAGAAGAAGGGAGCTGGCAGAGAAGCTTTAAAAGGGATTAGAATATGGTTGTGATAAGACAATAAAGAATGATCTTTTGTATAACTAGAATCCTGCCCCAGCAACAGAAAACCACTACAATAAAAATAGGATCATAATGGTGGAATGTATTTGATAAAAAGAAGATCAGCAAGGTAGAAATTAAAAAAAAAGAAACTGAAGTGATAGATCAGCATACATTACATACATACAAAAAATTCAAGCATGGCATTAATGCCCTCCTAGCCTGTCAATATACCAAAACAGTTGTTCCCATAATGAGAGCCCAGGCTTTTCTTAAAAATATCTGAACAAGTGCTTGCTTTAATGTAGTTTGGTAGTCTGTTCCATACATCAGTTACTCTCTCAAAGAACCAATTAGTACACTTCTCATTCATATAGAATCTTGCACATGGGTTGTCTGATAATTTTCTACTACTGTTTGACAACCCCAAACATTCCAAGAGATAGATGTCTCTAAATGCCTTATATACCTGAACAAGATCTCCTCTTAAATCTCTATAAGAGGCACTGTACAAGTTCAGATATTTTAGTCTTTTATAATAACTTAAACTTTCACATCCATGGATGCTTTTGCTGTATTTCTGCTGTACTGTTGCAGTTTACTCACGCTTGTTTTCTTATAAGGTTTCCATATTGTTATTCCATACTCATGTTTGGGTCTAATGTAATTAACAAATAATGACTTCATCATTTCTGATTTCCTAGACTTTAGAAATCCTTTTATAGAACCTATAGTTCTGTAACTATCATTAACCAGTTGGTTAATATGCTTAGAAAAACTCAAAGCTGGATCTACCCATATACCCAGATCCTTAAATGAATCTATAGTTTCAATCACTTTGTGCTGCATTAAATATTCACCTTTCAGTTTATGCCTCCCAAATCTAATATGCTTAGTTCTTGATGTATTTATCAGCATATTATTCTCATGCACGCAAATGGTCAATTTAGTCAAGTTCATTTACAAATATGCCCTATCTCTCAGTTTACCCATTTTCAGGTCATCTGCAAACAGACTGTAGAACTCCTCAGATGAATAGGATAAGCCTGAAAGATACAGTCTGAACAAGTAAGGGCCTAGGACAGAACCCTGTGAGACATGCTGACTGTAACCAGGAATTTCACCTTTCCAATTGTTGTATGATACTTGCTATGTCTTATTTGTAAGCCATGCAGCTATCCATCTTATCAATAGTAAATCAATACCTAGTTGTTCTAATTTATTTATCAGTGTTTTTGTATGTCCCTGTAAAATGTTGATGTTAAATCTATATAAATTACATCACAGCACAATTTTAGCTATTATATTGTTAGAGAACATCCTATTACAGATAGTAATAGATCTGGTTTTAACATAAGCATGCTGACGTATGGTTTCACATCCCAGCCTTTTCAGTTCTGACAATAACTTATCCAGTATTACCTTCTCGATTATTTTTCCACAACATGAAAGTAGACTTAAGACTCTACATTACCCTGGGATTGTCCTACTTCCCTCTCCCTTAAAGACAGGTTTTATAAGAGCATGTCTGCAAACAGACTGTAGAACATTTCAGATGAAAAAGATAGAACAAGTAGCTAGTAGCCTAGGACAGAGCCATGTGGGACACCCTGACTGTAACCAACAATTTCACCTAATTGCTTTATAATACTAGCCATATCCTATTTCTAAGCCATGCAGATATCCATCTTATCAAGAGTAAATCAATACCTAGTTGTTTTAATTTACTTATATAATTACATCACAGCACTTAGCTTTTTTGTTTTTTGTTATTATATTGTTATAGAACATCCTATTATGGTGGTAATAAATAGATTTATTTTCAAACATCATATTATATATATATGGTTGCAAGTCCTTTCCTTTCAGTTCTGACAATTATATATATTTTACCTCTCCAGTTTTTTTCCACAACATAAAAGAAGACTTAAAGGTCTGTATGACTTTGGGTTTGTCCTACTTCCCTTTTTTAAGTCATCTATAAGAACGGTTCCCTCCATATTATTTATATGACCTAAATAATAAGATATGGTGTACTATTAGGTTCTTTTTGAAGTGTTCTCAGTTCATTATTACTTATTTTTTTCCTCCAAGAGCTTTGCTTGGATCCACTTTGCATATTTTTTTTCAATATAAACTATTTTGATTCCAGTTTATGAAGTTACTTGGATATCACTAGAACAGCTTATCACCATCCTGTTTTGTTTTGCATATTTTTTTGTAATATGTCTAATCTTGTGTCGGAGTATGAATTTTAGAATCTACATACAGATCAACTGTAAATTGAAAAGTTTAGTGAAGAAGCTTTGACACTGGCAATACTACAACATGATGGGAGAACAGGTCTTGTGATAGAGGAGCAGCAGAGCAGCAGCAGAAATGTATTTAAAAGAAAAGAAGAGATAGATTAATGTTCTTCTCTCTCTGGGAGGAGACCTGTATTAAAATCCAGTTATAATTGCACAGCATGGGAAATGAAGCCAGTAACAGACAGGATGCTCTCTGTCTGAAAGAGAATGATATAAGGGAAGACCCATTTGATTTAACAGAGATGGTCATGCATATTAAATCAGATGAAAACAAAAAATAGATTATGAAGAACATCACCACCATTTAGCAGCTACAAACACAACCAAAATTGCTTGCTTCGATGCAGGAAATTACAGTTCCGTGTCATGTTATTGACAGTTAGTGCACAAGCACAGAGACACACACACACTCACCAATGTACCTTTTACCTGCTTCTCAGCTGACAGACCATCCCCAATGTCTTGGCTTTATCTTATTAGTTAAAACTGCTGTAGTAGTATCAGTTAGTGCAGCTGGTGGTCAAGGGTACAGTGTTTGAAATTCTTTCCTCCTATGAGTTTATTTTTTTAAAGACTTCAGTAATATTTGAGCACACATCTCTCAACACAACCCATCCACTAAGTTCCCCTGCATTTAATTCTCACACAATCAGGCTGAGTCCCCAAAGGATTTGGATATTCTACAAAAGGGCCTTACAGAAACAGATGCTTGGTGCCTTACAGAAACAGATGCTTGGTGCCACAGCCATGGGCTCAAGCTCAATGCCAAGAAATTTACAGTTATCCCCTTTGGGAAAAAACATATACCCATGAATTACCACATAGGTGGCAGTACACTAAACACCGAAAGTGTAATAAGAGACTTAGGGACAAAGGTGGACAGTGGTCTCACTTTCAATAACCACATCACCAGAACAGTCAGGAAATCCTTCTATGTGGCATACCTCATCACTAGGGGCTTTTCATCCAGAAAAAAGGAGGTCATTGTCCCACTGTACTCATCCCTCATTAGACCCATTATAGAATACAATGCCCCGTTTGGTATGTACCTCTCACGACACCTGCAACAACTAGAAAGGCCATAGAAATACCTCACTGAAAGAATCACAAGCCTAAAACAGATGCCTTATGCTGACCATCTAAAAAACCTCCAGCTATACTCTGTCACATATCGTCTACTCAGAGGTGATCTCTGCTTAACATACAAGGCCATGTCAAACCCAGAGCTGTTAGACATGCTACACTTAAAGAAATCCCAATCCCTCAGAACCACACGCTCCAGGGATCTAAACCTTGTCATCACAATTAACAAAACATGTTGTAGGGATAGGTTCCTAACCCAGAGACTCCCCAGACTCTGGAATAGACTGCCCATACATGTCAAGCAGAGAGCCTCTTTGGCCCTCTTCAAAAGGAACCTTGATGATTGGATGGGAGATAGGAAATTCACCCCAGGGATAATATCAGTCACCCTGCTAGACAGGAGTCCAGGAAAGCAAATACTTTGGGAAGAAATAGTCAGGGAATTGTTATGGCTAGGCTTGTATAGGCCCTAGGGCTGACAGCCTAGTACCAGCCTATGAACCTAAGTCATGCTAAGAAGTATAGACTGGTAAGTTGCCTTCTGATAGTTTATAAATCATATACTGGAACTGATGCAGACAGAGTTTACAGCCATCTTGAAAAAATTTAGTTATGACAAAAATATAACAAAAAATATCATATGGAGCAAAGGATCAGCTATTGTTAAGCAAAGCCATCTACAGGGATCTCTGAAATGGGGAGGAATCCTAGTATTGCAAAGATAGATTAAAAAAAAATGCTTCACAGCTTCCCACACTCATAGATTATAACATGCTTACAGGTGAATAAAATATATGTTACATTAATCAATTATATTACAGTGACTATGAAATACTGGTAAACCACTTTACAGCTGTGTCATGATTAGGGGCAAATTGTTATCTCAGGATTAAAAACTCAGAGAAACATATTGTAGAGTAATTATTTGTTACGACTGCATTTTTTTTTTGGCTTCCTTAGATGTCAGGGTACCTGACCATCCTTCAGTGCTCATGGTGGGTCCATCAGCCATTCTCCTACCCCCTCTCCCAGCATATTCCAGTACCTGTTGGGGCTCTTCCTGAATTCTGAGGGTGTCCTGTGGGCTCTGATGATACCACCAATGCTACTCTCTTCTTACCGTTAACCCATTAATCACTTTACATAATAGACTAGACTGTGGTTACAGCTAAATTTCCAAAAATCAACCTTTTTGAATGACATCTCCTCTAAGTTTTTCAATATGATTTAAAATTATATAAATCTCTAGATGAGCATCTGAAAAATGAAGTACAAATAGATAAATCTTTCTCAAATATAAGAATGACATTCGGATTTGATAAATGTTCAAAAATTACATTTATAATGGAAAAGCTGAAGCACAAAGAAAATATCAACCTTAGACAGGACTATAATATAACGAAATCTGAACTGGTGGTTATGTTTGTAAATATTTGGGAGTAGATGAAGGGTCAGCAATAAAACACAAACAAACGAGAACAAACCTTTGTAAGAAATACTTTAGAAATCTAAAGTGAGAATTAAAAAAATTCCATGACATCTAGGAATAAAGTTCAAGGTATAGCTCAATTTGTTCTATCCTACAGCTTTGGTGTTATTGACTGGCTCAAACAGCACTGACTCACTTTGACAAGTTTCACTCTAAATATACCAAAAGCCTGCTTTTCCCTCACTTCATGATGCAATTCTTGTTTGTATTAGAGTAACTTACCTTTAATTTCTTCTACAAACTGATTAAAATTATCATAAATATTAAATGCTTGCCATACAACTTGTATTGATTCTTAACCAGTGTTTTATATTATCACTAATTTGCAACCAAATTGCACCTACCATTGCCACGCCAGTAGAGAACTAAACTGGCTAGAATTTTCACATTACCTACATTACACACAACTTACCTTTGCCCATAAACTCATTTATAAACCTGAGTGTTGCCCTTCCCTGAAAAATATCATTGAACCTTACATCCCATCTAAAAATGTACACTCAAACAACAAATAACTATTTAAAGTATCAAAACCTAGTAAAAGAGGAGGTAGTTGCCTATATTCCCATTCCATAACTAAGCTGTGGAACACCGTCCCATCATCAGTTACAGAAATAGATAACATAATCTCCTTTAAAAGAAAACTAAAACAACATCTTACTGATAACCCCAGCTGCATATGCAACACACATCCACAGCCTCCATAATCTAGCTAAACAGTTTCAGTAACAAATATACTTATGTATATGTTATGCTGTTACACCATATGAGTTATCCCTAATCTTTAGTATCCCAGTCCACACATCTATACAACTACCTTAACACATTTTCTCTTCTATGTCACTTTTTACTTTTAATACTGCCATTAAATACATGCCACCTATAATCTACATATTCCCACCATCTAGCTATAAGATTCTAATTATCTTAGCCTACCTTTAAGTTTAACTCTGTAATGCTACCTTCCCACTACACTTACCTTTCCCTTTTCCTACCCCCTCCCAAAAATTGAGCTGCATTGTTAAATATTTCTAACTGTATAATTTTCCTACATGCTAATGTCCCATTGTTACTATATTGTGCCTTTTTACAACATATGTGCCGTTTAGATAGTTATCTGTATTATTTCACTTGCTTTATAAGTAATTGCTTCCTTACAAATAAATGTAATTATTTTCATGTAACTTGGAGCTTTTCTCCCCGGGCATCCACTGAAAATTGGTTTCAAGCCCAGTTGACTTTCCTGGTCAACAAATGTCATTACATAATAATAATAATAATAATAATAATAATAATAATAATAATAATAATTGTTGTAATTATTTAAATTTCAGATGGTTTTGTTTTATTTTTGAAGATTATAAAAGTATTGTTCTTAAAATGTTTTGCAATAATTTGAAGTTTTTTCTATCCGGGCCTCCACTGAAAATGAGCTTTTATCCAATCGGACTTTCCTGGTAATCAAATGTCAATGAATAAATGTTAATAAATAAAAACAAGATAAATATTTCATGTTTATCAAATGATATATAAAAGTCACTGCATGCCAAGATTATATATCCTTGGTTCTGAAGAAGATGTGGTCCTCCTTGAAATAATCTACATATATAAGTCTGCAATTGTGGGGTATATATATATATATATTTGTTGACATTGTCAGAGCAAATCATAGTGCAAGTTCTAAAGTGTGAAAAGAAAAGAAGAAATCAAAGATTACATCTTTCCTTAGACTATCAAAAGCATTTTGGAAAAACATTGTAATTAATCTCAAACCAGAAGTATACAGGAGCCAGGCAGTAACTAAAAGTACAAAAGAAAGAATGTAACGAACAGGTCCAGAAAAATATGAAATATACAGTTATAGTAATAAGTATAGAGAACTCCTGAAACATTCATATATTGATAAAGATCTGACACATAAATGAATAAGGAAAAGAGGATTTAAAACAAAAATGAAAGGCTCAGGATAGTGGGATACATCCAGGATGGTTTGCAATGCTTATACAAAAAAGTGGGGAAAAAGACAAATGCAGGTTCTGAAATTCAGAAATGGAAACAATGGCACATTTTGTTGCAACATATACATGACTGAAGGTCTAAAGGTCTATATACTTAAAATAGAAAAATGTGTCTGGACTGTTGCATTGTGGAGCTTGCAAACATGACTACATACAGGATCTGAGATGCAGTAGAAATATGAACCAAAAAGCATTACTGAAAATGGTGAAGTTCTAATACAGAGTGGTCTTCCAGTACCAATAGTTAAGTAAATACAATCAAGAAAACCATTTACATTAGGCCAAGAAAAAAATACAAAAGTAGCATTAATCATTGAAAAAGCTACATCCAGAAATTATAGTGTCCTACATACTGTGAGACACAATGTCCTAAAACACTAGAATTTGCAAGCAGAAAATTGTGCAATGTGAAATAAAGAGACTCAGATCTAACAGTAGTGGGAGCAGCAGAACTAAAAAAATCAAGTGCATTTAAACATGTCTCTGTTTAACATATAACCCTGTTTAAACCACAAAGGGAAACAATTGTGTGTACCTTGTTTAACAATGCTCTTGGCAAACGTCAAAGGCTAAAGCAATATTAATTTCTAGAACGGTTATATTCCAAGTCAGGAATGTAGTCCCATTCCTGTCACATTATTTGAATCCCAAGATGTTAGGAGAAATTAAAATAAGAGAGGGCAGCATAGGAACTGAAGCTGAACTGTAACAAAAATCATCATACGACAGAGGTCTCCTGAGCCTTAAAAGGTATTAGTTATAGAAATGCGGAGCACAAAAAAAACAGAGGAAAAAAAATGATAATTAAGCAATGAGCCTCAGTACAAGGAAATAGTGGCAAGTAATAAAAATGAAGCATGGAAGAAAATGCAGAAGTCTATACCCATTTCTGTCCAAAGGAAACAAAATACTAAAGAAAGCAGAACATTTAATGAGCTTCATCAGGTTGTAGTAAGTTAAAGCAGAAAGGCAATGTTGCCCAGAATTACCCTTTACATTGGATATCCAAGAAGTCTCCATGATATTGCTAAAGTGGTTTGGGAAGAAGAGAACATTTAAAAATGTGTTATAACATTAGGTTATTCTACAGGACAGATTAAATCTGGTTATACCCATAGGAAAGAAGTACATGCAAAAAGCCCAGGAGATACAGAAAAGAGTTTATAATAAACATTCTTGATTTATTGAATTTAACCCAAGGTATGAGTATTACTGTTAGCACCCTCCATGGAAAACCATTTTTGGCAAAGTGGCAAGTGCCATTTGAGGTGATTGAAAGAATAAATGCAGTACATTACATATTTAGATCACCAAGAAAGAGAAAGAGAAATCAACTATATATGATACATCTGTTAGACTTTAGTAAGAGCTGGCAAACTATGTTAATGTCTCTAATGAGGGTTTGAGTTTGATTTTTACTAAATACTAAACGTTGAATGATCAATATACTGAAGCCATGGAAAGCAGGAGAAAGTACTGCAGTTAACTTACACTTGAGAAATTCATACAGGACAGACCAGTCAAGCCTGTTCTTGAAGTACAATTAAAATAATCCCTTGTCTAAATCACAAAGGAGAGAAAATGATTTTTTTTTTTATATAAATGAATTAAGGAGTGTTTTCAAACATAACTATTGGCTCTAAAAGACAGGCAGAACAGACTTGACTATGAATATTAAAATGAATACATTGGTTATGGTGGAAGAAAATACCTGGGATAAATTACAGAAAGAGAAGTGGTAAAGTCAAAGCTAAAAAAAAAAAATAGAGCTCACAAAAAATGGACTTTACGGTACATTTTCCTGGACTAACTGGACATTACAGAAAACTTGTGTCTAAGCTTGCAACTATTACCAGTCCTTGAAGAGCTCTCACAAAAGGAAAAGCTCCTATCAAGGTACAATGATCTATTAAGGCAGATAAAGCACCGGATGACCTGAAAAGAATATTATGTTATAAACCAGAGGTAACAAATTCTGGTTTTACTAAGGAGTGTATCCTTTATACAGATGCTTCAGAAGCTGGCTTGGGACCAATGTTTTCTTAGGTATCCAGGGTGAGGCACATCTTGTGTGATATATCAGACTAAAACAAAGCAAATCAGAAAGCTACAAAGAGGAAGAAGTTGGTTATAAAGTGGGCCTTCCATTCATTGAAGTATTACCTGTTAAACTGACAGTTCAGCTTGACAGATGATCATGTCCTGTTAACAATGGATTAATAACGAAAAAGGTGGTAATGTAAAATTATGCCAGTGGGATCTATTCTGCCAATTCTTCTTGTATACTATTAGTCTAGCGCTGACTGACTAATATGAATTCTGATGTGTTATCTAAGCTTTACAACTCTTCTGTAGAAGTCCAAAACCAGTGGTTTGGTGTTGGGTCAAGGGTAGTTGTAGCATTTTGTGTTTGGACAATGGGACACATGGCTTCAAGTGTGCCTTGTGTCTATAAAGATTGCACAGCAATCTAGTTTTGAAATTAATTGTATTAGTGAAAGTTATAAAATGCTGATTGCCAATTAAGCTTGTATAAAATGTTGAGTCTGGAAAAATAAAATCAGGAAGATGGTTTCTTTGTTGGAAGGTCATTGTGGATCTGAGCTGGGTTTCTGGATGAATAATTCTGGTTTCTGGAGTTTGATGTCTCAGTTGGAACTTATAACGGATTACTTAAGGCAAGTTCAGGTGAAGATTTTTTTTTTATTTATTTTTTTTTTTTTAGAGAGCTGAAGGGAAGACCTGCCAGTGCCTAAAGCTGTGACTTTGAAAACAAGCATGTCTGCTGGAGGGGCTGTGACAGACTATGCCTTTGTGATGAAGCTATCCCTAAGGATTGTAAGTGGGAGACAAGGTACTCTGAATATTGTATATAGATAGGGAACATTTGGAAAGCCAAGTTAGCTACCTTTCATTTCTTTTGTTAAAACAAACTGTGTTGTGTGTACAATACTTAATGCCACCAGTGTTTTTAAGTCTTAGTGCATATTGTTATATATTCTATTCCTTAATGAGCTGTTCATTTTGTTTATTTATTTATTTGCAAATAGATGCTTCTACTAACCTTACTTGCCGTGTAACTTCCAATGAATGTTACTGCACAGATAAAACATTTTCAAATAATTTCCTTTATTTTTAAGTACCTCAAAAATTATTCCTAAGACATTAACTTACTCCCCAGTACTCACCAAAACAGGAGTGGCAAAGTACTTTCCAAAAATGGTGGTACTTCTAGGTTATGCTACCTATGTGGAACTCTACCACAGAGCCTTTGAATGTTGTGTAGATTCAGAAAATTTTATGAAGTCAAAAAGGACATTATTTTACAATGTTTCACTAGATACTATGAATTATTCCTTGCAATGTGAGCATTAATTATTTGAATTGTTCTTTTTCCATATTTATATACAATCATTTAGTTAATTCATTGTTGTTATTGTCACTATTCTGTACTAACAGCTGCAGAACACGCTGCACTTTCATGAGAGTATTACCTAATGAATGCATTAACAT
Source organism: Protopterus annectens (assembly GCF_019279795.1). Classification (NCBI taxonomy): domain Eukaryota; kingdom Metazoa; phylum Chordata; order Ceratodontiformes; family Protopteridae; genus Protopterus; species Protopterus annectens. The sequence goes on from NC_056748.1 coordinate 107,184,528, forward strand.
CTATCTGGACACACACTACAGAAATCATCATTTTTGCTAGTTCCTTTCAAAGCGATAAGCTTGTCATCATTCATTATCCTCCACTATTCACAAATAAATACTTCCTGCATCATCCTTATTTATCAACGTCCTTGATGGTCTGCCACTTTACTGCTTAATTTTGGATTCAGTATAATTATACAGTATCTGACATTTTACGTTTACCTTGACTGTATGCTTCTTGGGATTAAATAAGTGTTTACATTATTGCTTCGCTTCCTGGTTTGGTGTATTTTTTCAATTATTTGCCTTGTTTACACCATTGTCGTGGTTTTGGATTAATAATTATACAGTATCTGACATGGAGTCAAACGAATATGTGTAAAATACTTCACTAAATCTGGACTATTTATCTGTGGCTGGCTACCTTCAGGCATGAAGAAATGCTACCAGCATAATTATACTTAGCTTAAGGCTACAGATGGACAAGTATTTCAAAGTCCAATTAAGGAGTGATTTTTTTTTAAATAACTAGATACAGTATGCATTAGCCATGCCAGTGCATCAGATTTGTATTATTACTTGTTGATTATGTTAATAACTTGGTTTGTATGGCTTCATGTTGTGAATAAAAAATGCTTTTGTATGTTTTTGCATGTTTATAATGTTACTATTTTATCCTCTGTATTTATGCCTGGGCCAAGGTGTTTAGTTATTTCATGAATAATATAGGTTAGCAAACCTACCTGATTAATAAATCAATACATAAATAATAGCCCACATACCCAACAGCGTTGTAAGCAGATTAAAGAATAATGTGAACCCACATGCACTGAATGATGGAAGTCTGTTTAAAATAATGAGATTCATCAAAATGTTCAGGAGCCTTTCATTTGTTATTAAGTCATATCTGAAAGCAAGGAGCTGTCCACCAACCTGTCAATTAAATAGCTGTAATTAGATATATATCAACTCATTTATAATATAACAGTTCACATATATGCTAATTAAGGATTTATATTCCTGTGTTAAATGAAACATTGTCTATGATGCATATTAACAGATTTCATATTCCACTATTTTATCTGTAAAGATGAACTACACTTGTGTGGTTATTTGAATCCTCAAACAGACTTTCATCTAGCAGGCACTGTAAATTCTCAGTATCATTTAACCCATTTCGAAGCTGGAAGGTATTTTGAAATTATTATTTTGCTTACTACCAAATGTATGTGCATAGGAGGTCGAAGAACGGGAGGGGGATCTGTGACAGAGGCAAAGTTGTTATACATTTTACATAAAAATGCTATATGACATCATTACAGTGATTCAGATCAGAGGTACAGTTGTAATTGGCCTGCATATAACACATTGTGTGACTATGACTTCTTTGACTATGTCTTGATTCATCAAATGATTCTGTAAATGTTTATCTGAAAAGCAGGATGTTAGGCATAAACATAATTTAGTCTAGATATAATGGTAGAGCACCCACGTCAGAAAGGTATAGTATCAAATCAACAATTTCCATTTGTTTAAATACTCAGCGTTAGGGGTGCTTAAAATTGAATGCAGCTACACTACAAAGATTTATAGCAGAACCGCAGAAGGTATACCAAAGTCCATTGTCCCAGGACCTGAACAACTAGGTTTGTAATGTCTTACCTGGATTAAACATGTGTACTAATATCCAGATCCGATATATTTAGTGTCAAACTGGTTCATGCTTGTTAATGGCCTAAAAATAAGCTGTATGTTTTCAATCAGAAATTTGCTGTGTTCGAAAGCAGTGCTTTTTGACACATTGTGGAGCCATGAATTATAACAGCACACAATCCCTTTGTAATGCATGGAATGCAATGATTACACTCCAAAAATCAGAAAAAAATGTGAACCTGTTATATGCCTTTGTAGTATACAGTCCAGTATCAGGAAACTTATGTTCTTTCACTTTCAGTGGTCCCTGAATATCTTTCCTCATATATTAGTGAAAGTTTACAGATGTCAGTTAGCAAGTAACTGATTTAAATTAAGGCAGTATTTAAAAACTGTTCCTGACTTTTCCCTTCGACTATGTTTACTTACTGGATTTCAAAGTCGATAAAGCACTTTTTTTTTCTGTAGTTAGTAGTACATGGACATGGTAAAGCTCCATGCACTACAAAGAATTATGATTGGGTCACAGCGATCATAACCCGTTATTATGTGTTCTCGACAGAGATGTCGACATTCACTTCTTGAGCTTGACTCATGATTTTAAAACAGGATGGAGGTAAACACTAAAGATCATTATGATTTATAGCAGCACTTACATAACTTGCATCACTAGACAATATAAAGTCAGAAAAGTTTCAATGTTAATAAGATCATAATGATGCATTTATAAAATAACAAGAGCTACCCTCATGCAACATATCCGAGTATATTGCATAAGGCACCAGTTTATAAAGACCTGGGAATTTGGATTGTAAGATCATTTACTTTCAAGTAAAATACTTTTTTTATTGTATTTTATTTATCCTTTATTGCCCATGTTAGTCACTCTTTTCAGGGAGGACTCAAGGTAATATTTATACTAGAATGGGGAATTTAGCTAGGGTATCAGGGGGCATCCCATATTCTTTTTGATATGTGTGTGTGTGATCTTTTATGTCCACCTGGGTTACCACCAATTCAAGGCAATGTTGCCTTAGATTAACATATCATCAGAAGATTGACCACTACATTTCTTGTCATGATAAGGACTCTGTGGTGTATGGACTGCCATGATAATGTTCAATCACTGGGGAAAAAGACAACTTAGTTAAATGCTACTCTGTTAAGAGACCTGATATTAGCAGTGCTTATAAAGGCACTTAATTGTTAAGTACCTTTGTAAGCACTGCTAATATCACATCTTGCACTTGGAGTAAGTACTGACAGTGCTTGCTAATGACTTGTATCAGCTTTCAAAGCCAGTAAAACCTTTTTTTTTTTTTTTTTTTTCTATAACCAGTATTACATGGATTGGATAAAGCTCCCTGTACCACAAAGAATTATGAATGGGTCTTAAGTCATAACCTTTAATTATGTGTTCTCCACATGGATGCCAAAATTCACCATTCAAGGAGAATTTATTGGTATCCAGGTTTCAAACAGTTTCAAAGGTGCATGGTGTGAAACGTTTTACCATTTTTTTTGTGTGTTCTGGACGTTAGAAACATTTTCCACCCCTCCTCCCCTTGGTGTCTAGTTGTAGCACAGAGGATTAATCTTTGGTAACTGGTGAGTGTGCAAGGTTTCAATCTTTTTAATGCCTTTAAGACATGGTATCTATATATATATATATATATATATCTATATATATATATATATATATATATATATATATATATATATATATATATATATATATCTATATATATATCTATATATCTATATATATATCTATATCTATATCTATATATATATATATATATATATATATATATATATATATATACACACACACACAGGCACACACACACACACACACATATATATATATATATATATATATATATATATATATATATATATATATATAAAACATCCATTGTGTTTGGTGTTTCCCCTCCCCATAACTTTCATACTGCAAAACTGATACTCTACTACTGTGCTAATTTTCTGAATGTCTTTAAGGCACAAGCTGCAGATTTATGCATGGTGTCTAGTATTACACACTCATAGATATTGCAGGATTTGCTCATTAGTCTAGGGGACTGTGGTGGTATGATAGCCACACCTGCACATACAAACATACATAAGCACAAATGTACAAATCTGCCCTACCTATTCCCTGACTAACTACGCCACTGTACCCTCACAAGGAGACACATACTCACGCATGCACCTCATCACATATAGACACTCATATAGACCCTAGTGTTATCTGTCAATTAAACTCCCCAGCTCTTACCTGTATCATGATGGGTAAATACAAGCGTTTAACTGTGCTCATCATCATGAGCAGCCATGAATAGCTATGTTACTTTGTATAGCAGCTGCCTAACTACCTTACTGCGAGTATTTCAGGGGAAGATCACAAGGTAAATTAGCATACGCCTCTCCACAGAACACTTCATTAGCATTTAGCATAGCTGCGAGAAAGCCCACCACAGTGTTACATATCTTCATGCTAAAACACCATGGGAGGGCTGTCTATAAACTGAAAATGGTTTTTGCAAGATGTATTCCCCATATACGCCTCATGGTAACTTTTCTGAATCAGCCTGAGTATGTGCATAAAGTATTTTCTAACCCCTTATTAGTTATAGGTTCATAGTTGAATACTAGGCTAACTACCCTGATGGGCCATTTTAAGGCTAAATATCACAAGGACCAAATCAAACCCGTACCTTGTGTTTATGAGGTGAACCGTTAATGATTACACCAAACTCACTCCCCTTACATATTAGATGTTAAAACCTTCTGCCCAGTTTCATTAATAGGTTCATTGGTAAGTGCTTTGCAAGCTGCTCATGTGATCCATTTCAAACCTAGCCTATACTGATTGGTGAAAATCAACATCTTACTTCTTGTCTATGAGGTAAATACCTTAACCATTACAGCAACAGCTCAAACCCAAAAGTTCTACTTTTATCAAGATTATATAACTCCCAGATGGGACTTGAACCCAGAATCCCTGGCTTGGGAGGTCAGTGCCTTATCCATTAGATATCAGTTATGTAATCTATTTCATTTTATACTGACAGTATTTTACTTGTAATCTCAGTCTGTATAATTTTACCTCTTTGAATTTAACATTTGAACTATTTTAACTTGCATTAAGTAGCAGTACATTTAAGCAATGACTTGCTTAATTTGAAATATCACTTACAGCAATATGCTTTCCTTACTGTGAGAACTCAGAGAATCAGGAGAGGAGAACTGTACTGGGTAAAGACAGATCTGTACTCTAAATGCATTGCATGAAGCTTCAAAAACAGGATAAATCAACAAATGATGCTAGAAATTTGTATCACTGATGGCGTCATTGTGTGGTTCCCCAGGAAAATAAGGTTCCCCAGGAAAATAAGGAATTTGTTTTGACATTTTTCAGGAAGTTGTATGGCCAGCGATGATCTATACATAATCTGGTTTTAATCTGTATGCTGAGCTTAGAGAGATATTTTTCATGGACACACAGGCAGTTTTAAATATTGATATTACTATAGAAAAAGTGCTTTTGGCAATAAAAGTCATTAAAAGCGGGAAATGGGTAAGCTTTGAGTTCTAAAATCGAAGATATAAAATCACCTAAGCAATCATTTATTCATATTTTAATGTCTATAAGATATGGGGATGTGTTACCATAAATGACCAAAGTGAAAGTTATTGTTCTACCTAGGGGGAATGGTGATTATGAGGATTAAGGCATTTATAAACGTATTCCACTTTTGAGCAATTACTAATCTATTTCCCTTTTGAATGTTAATATAAAAATATACCAAAAATGTGTCTTGACAAAATACCCCTAAAAATTATTCAGAATAAATAGGAGGGTTTTATTAAAGGTCATCAAACCCATTACACCTGGTAGACTTTGGATTATTTCTCGGGGAGGTCAAGGCAAATGGATGACTGACCTTATTTTGGTCAGTCAGGTGTAACTGAATTTTATGTTTAATACCTTGCAAAATAGGAATTTTGGAGAATGTTTGGCAATCTGGATACAAGTCTTCTACAGGGCACCTGTCTTTGATATTTTTTATAAAGTAATCATAACTAATAAAGCATGGATACATTGAGCCACCACAAAAGAATGGAGGAGGTTTATATTACCTATAGAAAACTTGGCATTAAATGTGAAAGAGATTTCATGGATTAGAAGTCCTTTATAATGGTCTATTTACCATTTTGGAAGTGCATTCTGAATTTCTGAGTAAGATAATGTGGTATTACCATTTATTTTTCCAATGATTAAAGATTTTAAAGGTAAATTGGTTCTGATGTGTATAATGAGAAAAGCCGCGTGACAATAAGTAGAGGATGGGCTATGGGAACCATCAGTGATATATACAAGAATTATCATTCCCCAAAACCTTGATCTGGCAACAAGCACATCTCTTTCAAAAAAGAAAATAAACATTTAGGGCCAACCCTTGGATTGTTGGCAGCTGGCTTATTCAAATTACTTTACATCAAGCCCAATATATTGAGTCCGATTTCACAGCATCATAGAAGCAAGAGAACTGGACCGGCCAACCCTGATGAACCTTTGATAAAGCCCATTGCAGAAATGTTATGAAAAAGGGGTTTAAGAGATTTGCAATTATATAAGGTGGGCAGTAAATGAATGCCCATATGATTGAATATAGAAACACTTCAGAGCAACATTTAAACAGTCATACAGAAAAAAAGAGATGCCATGCTGCATTCAGTGAAAGGTAGGGTGGCCTCTCCAAGATTTCAGATGCCTGGAGTATACTAGATAGTCTAGCTTGAGGGAATTCAAGCCTTTTCTTACAAGAAACAAGTAGAAGCTACTTAAAGTTAGAGGGGTACATCCATGTGACAAACAAGGGAAAACAGACTATGCTTCTACCTGCATATTAGTTGCATTTTTATAACCTTTTAGAAGAATATAAGTGTTGAGAAAAACAACCCATGACAGAAGCAAAGATTGAAGTAAACTGTGGATAAAGGTCTTACAGTTAAATAGGTTGTACTTATAAGCAGCTACTAGAGACCAGACTGAAGGCTAGTATCCAGTGAGTGTGAAAAGAGATTGGAATCATAAGGACCTAAACCTCTTTCCTCAGATATCTGCATGGTATATGGCGTAAAATTAGGAAAGTAAGATGGTAGTCAACTATTTGTGATCAAAACTTCTAAATTAATCTATGATGACATACAGTTCCTTCTTGCCGATTTATAGGAGGAAGGAAAGGAACCTTGTCTTGTTGGAGACATGGGACAAAAAAATGCTGATTCACTTCTGTTTTTTTTTTTTTTTTACTTTTCCTATGGTGGTTGTGATAAAGAAAGGGTTTTGAAAAGTAAGGAACCACAGTTTTGTTAAAATAGCAAGGTTTGCTTGGAAAATATGTTTGCAGGGGGCTATAAGAAAATCAGAATAAGACTGAGTGTGATTTGCAGACTAGAACAATCTTGGCCAGTGTCCCTAAAATTGTAGTAGCCAGATAATATGTAGGATTCAGCAAGCAGCCATGCAGGAATAAGTTATTCCTGCAGAGCAGGGACCATTCCTGTGCAGCACGGCAGCATGGCATGCATATGTATGAAAGCGCGCTGCCATGCTGTAAAACAGGTATGGTTCTGTGTACGAGTGCAGGGGGTTTGTCTGAGAGCAGAGCTCTCACAATACATATGCCCTATGCACTCCAGAATTGCCGTTCTTCAATCTCAAATAAGCGAGAATGCTCGTAACACCCCCAACCTGACAGGGTAAGAAATCTAGACAAAGCCATAAGGGACAATCGTCCCTACCAAGCCATAAAGTTGATAGAATACATGTTTAGCATAAGCATATAACAGACACCTCCCAACCCATTAGAGTAAGGAATCTGGACAAAACCATAAGGGGCAATCGTCCCACAAAGCAGAAACTTGATAGAATAACAGGTTTAGCATTAGCAGGGATATTCTGAAGGGTACAAAGAAAAAAACACAACAAATATATATTTTTTTAAAAATCCGATTAAGTTTAAGCATAGCTGCGTGGGTGTGCCCATTGCTTAACAAAGCTTAATCCAGGTTTAACAGCACAAGAAGTTAAATAGCAAGAGACAACCAACTAAAGCAGTGCTGCAATGATGTAGTGGTTAGATCATATGGTTTTGTAAGTAGCCATTCCCGGTTTGATCCCCACTATAACCAATTTGCATGTTACATGTGAAAGCAGTACATAAACATTTTTTTATAATTAGCTACAAAATAACATAATATTTGTTAACCAGAGTACTGTAGTAGGTCCAGATGTGAGGTGTCAGTATAATAAAGTTGTGAAAACCCCATTTAAGCACAAGTGCCCCATACAGTATAGCCACATATGAATAAATGTAATGAAACCATATTGGGGGATGTCAACAGATTTATAATATGTAATGAATGATGAATCAATCCTATACTGCAGATAGTGTATAAAATAAAAAATAAGCAATGCTAAGCATCACACAGCTCTGCGTACCATGTGTAAGCTTTGGGTAAATATGACTGCTAAGCAATGAGTAGCCCAGCTAAGTGGATTTGCCCATTGGTAAGCAATGATGAACCTGCCCCTTTAAGCACTACCAAGCTTAGCTAAGCAGTTTTGCCCGTAGCTTAGCGTAGCACTGCATATTCAATCATAGCAAAGGGTGGGAAATTGTCCATATTTAAACTCTGCAGGCAGGAATATAGCTCATAACTGGATGCAGCTTCCCACTGTAGGCAGTATGGCAGGAGTTGGTGAGGGCATGCATTTCTGGGGCATACAGGAGTCCAAGGTCATGGTAGGACTCCTGATAAATAACCATGGCAAGAGACTGCTGCAGGGCCAGTACCAGGGCTCCCAATATAAAGTGGCAGCCTGGGAACTTCTAGCCCATAATCTCACTAGTGCCACTGGTATCCCTCAGACTGGTGAGCAGGTCCAGCACCACTATGCTGACTTGAAGCAGAGAAAGTGGGGGGTCTTGGACCAATGGGTCCAAGAAGCAAGGCAGAGGGGTGATGTCCCAGCAGTGTGTAAGTATTTATATCAATAACTGTTTGCTAAAGTCCAGCCTGTGTATGTGATGGATAGGTATGCCTAAATATTTCTCTATTCCTTTTACAGCTGCAGCTGATTGGGCTGTAAATCAGGAAGCCCATGCTAGTAGGCTGTAAAGTCTGTGTCGTGAGGCTGCTGAGTAACAATCCTGCTTGTAGTGGTCATACCAAATAAATATAAAGTAGAAGAAAGTCACCTGGTAGTATAAAAACTGTGTATGTGTTACACAGAATAAACCAGACAATATGACAGTAATAAGCCCATATAGGTCACATTTAAATAAAACCATAACTGGCTGGCAAAAAAGTTCTAAATCCTGGACTGGTTGTGTTTACTCTGGTATTGTATGGCATTTAGTGTTGCAGACTCTGAATAGTAATGTTGTGTTAACCACTGTTACCCACACTGTGCTACATAAAAAATATGTCTAAGAATGTCTGTATAAGACTGTTTTAAGTACAAGGTCAGATTGTACAACGAAGAGAGACTTAGACATAAAACACGGAGGAAACAGACAGCAGTTTCTAAATAACTCACTCTGTTGAAATTCAAATTGTTGTATTTGTAACACACACAGCCACGGTTTGATTCCTGGTAGTAGTAAGCTGTATGCATTCATACCTCCCAACTGTACAGACTTTTGCAGAATGTCCAGATAATTGGTTCATATTTATGCTTGTTCTTCTGTCTCCCTGGCAAATCACTGGGATGATCCCAGAATTGTAGTCACGAAATAATGATATACATTTGATTTTCAGACCTCAAATCCTTCAGAAAATGTATATTAAAACAAATTCTGTTACTCTAGCAACTCTCCAAGTTTATCAGAGCAATATTCAAGATATGTCCCTATTTGTACCCCCATGTTGTCAAGCTTTGTCTAGAGTGTGTGCATTAAGAGATTGAGAGGTATGTGAATAATATTAACTAGGAATCTGGAAATATGTGTAGAAACAGTCAGGTAGTGTTATCAAACATTCCCCCCACAGGTCTTCCAGATAAGAAAACTGTAACTGCCTGGCAATAAAGTTTTAAATTCTGGACTAGTGGTGTTTACTCTGGTATTGTATAGCCTGACATGAAGCATTCACCAACATCTAATATCAGAATAGTACTGTTGTTTCAACCACTTTTCTACTGTGCTACATAAAAATATGTCTAGGAATGTCTATAAGACTATTGTAATTACAAGGTCAATTTGTACAACCAAGAGAGACTTAAAGAAAATACTGAAGGAACAGACAGCAGTGTCTAAATAGCTCACTTTGATGAAACAGAAATTGTTGTATTTTTAGCACACACAGCCATGGTTTGAATCCTAGGAGTGGTAGTAAGCGGTTTGCATAATCATGCCTCTCAAATGTACAGATTTTCACAGGATGTCCAGATATTTGGCTCATATTTTTGGCCTGTTCCTCTTTTTTCCTTGGAAATCAGTGGGATGATCTCAGGATTATAGTCACCAAATAATGACATACATGTGTGTGTCAGACTTCAAATACTTCAGAAAATATATACTAAAACAAATCATGTTACTCTAGCAACTGTCTAAAAGTTTATGAGCAATATTCAAAATATGCCCCTATTTGTACCCCATGTTGTCAAGCTTTGCCCAGATGCTGTGCATTAACAGATTGAGAGGTATGTGTGTAATTACAGCTAGGAATCTGGTAATATGTGTAGAAACAGTCAGGTAGTGTTAACAAACATTCCCTCCACAGGTCTACCAGGTAAGGCAAGTAGAATTTAGCTATAAGACAGTTGAAGTATACACTGTGTACAAACATACCACTGCCCAAACCAAGGCCATAGGGTATTGTAATAATACCTGTAGAGCAATGATCATTAAAGGTATGAGTACTGCAAGGATATATAAGTTGTCAAATGACACCCCCCCAACATATCTGCAAAAATAATCTAAACACACAAATCAATGGGTATGTTTACACCAAACCTACTGTTGGGACATATGTCCTATTGTTCAATAAATATTTAAATGTGTTTCTATTAATGTTCCATGATGAAATACTATCACTGGTGGCCAGTTGCTATCAATATAACATGCATGCTGTTTTAATGGCCACTGTGGTTCCATACATGCATGTGTTGGGTTTGCTATGCAACTGTTCCAAATCTGTTTTGGGTTAATGCGAATATCTATGCATGCTGTTAGAACTAATCCTGGATTGTGTTGACTATTACTGACCCACATATGTTGTAAAACTGCAACACCATAGCACATTTGGGAAGGCCGGTCCCAGTGGACTTACCTCTCCCACCTCATCTAGCCATGGCGCCAGGCCCCAGCACATTTGGGACCTGTTCCGGGACCTCCTTGTCTGCTGGTCCTGCATTACCTTTGGGTAGAACCACCTCAGGGGCTGGGGCTCGCCCCCGGGAGTGGGCATGGACAGAATCCTGTCACCCGAAATCAGGTCTGGGGTCTGGTGCGTAGGGAGCTCCGCAGAGAATTGGGAGATCTGCTATGCCAGCTTGAGGACCATGTGGTGCAATTAGAGGGTCAGCCTGCCCCTTCTGTTCAGCCTCCAGCACAGCCACCTTCGGGGCCATGAAGGTGCAGTGGTGACTGCCCATGGGTGGGGACCTCAGTCTCGCTGTTACCATTTGGGGTCCATGGGTTTCCGATTTCCAAACACCCCTCCCCATCCAAGGTGTTTGACCCCACGTGTCATATACCACTCCTGTATGCTGTCTTGTCTGTCTTTGAACCCAACCTACCTCCCCAAACATACCTACTATCCTTCTCCAACATCCCACTCTCACCTAAAAAAAAAGGGTTATCTGTTCCCCCCAAAAAAATGTGCCCCATACATAACTGTCCAATTAACACACGTGTCCAATGGACACATGGAATCTGGTCTAATTGGCTTCACAACACATTACTGTTGTCCTCACCCCTTTCTCAGGGTTTTGAGTGTCTGAATATACCTACAAATTCAGTATATATGCACAGCTGCTGCTGTAGAAGAAATGCACAGCTGTGGACATTCTCTACACCCGTCCTGCAAGCCCCTAGCTACTTTCCCTATTTCTTTCCCCCTTTGTGCCCCATTTTTCACAACTTTCCTATCACCCCTTTTTTCTTTTCTTTTAAAGAAATTAGCATGGGGTAAGCAGGAGTAAGCACTTTTAAGCAGGATTAAGCCTGTTTGCGCAGTGCTAAGCGATGCCTACACAGATTACGCATTTTTCTGGTAACTGTAAGCATATTTAACCAGCAGTTAGCATTGCTTACCATCACGCAAACCTGCTTAAAGTTGCTCAAAACTGTCTTAACCACTCTGTATCCAACAGTTCTTGTTCTGTCTAGTAACCAAATAAGCATCCCTTACAGGTCTTGACCTCAGGACCCTGTACACTATAATCACAGCAGTTAACCACTAAGCCATCTGAGCTGTGAGGATGTCTGTTTTTTTTTCAAATATATCATTCAGTACACATTAAATAGCAGTGAACAACTCCTCTGACTACTACAATTATTTAGTACTTATAAGTGAAAAAGGTATTGAATCAGTCATGTCTTTTATTTAAATATTCACACATCAGATAGATTAATATGGTGGGATACATCTGAGAGGGTATATACAACACTCATGTTTACACATAAGATATATAGATATATATATATATATATATATATATAAAACTTATGTTTATACATTATATATATATATATATATATATATATATATTTATATATATATATATATATATATACATACATATATATCTTATGTTTATACATCTTATATATATATATATATATATATATATATATATATATATATGTATATACATATTCATACACACATGTATCTGTCTATATATATATATATATATATATATATATATATATATATATATATATATATATATATATATATTATATAGTTCTCTCTCTCTCTCTATCTATAGTATATGTATATATATATATATATATATATATATATATATATATATATATATATATATATATGTGTATGAATATATGTGTGTGTGTGTGGATATATATATATATATATATATATATATATATATATATATATATATATATATATATATATATATATATGGGTCTACTTCATTTGATCTACAGACCATTTGATCAAAACCCATTTGATTGAAATGTAATTTGGTCGAAAACCAGTATTCAAGGCATAAAACTGGGATTTGTCCCCTCTCAATGTGAGACCCTGGTGTTGGTATATATATATATATATATATATATATATATATATATATATATATATATATAGTGTGTGGGGAAGCCCCACCTAGTGTCCTTTAAAAGGAAATAAAACAAAAATTACACATTTTAAATGAAAATAGGTCGGGGGCTTTGCCCCCCCCACACACCCCGTAACTTTATATACCAACTCCAGGGTCGCATGACATTTGGGAGGGGGACAAATCCCAGTTATTGTGACTTGAATACTGGTTTTCGACCAAATGAAATTTCGATCAAATGGGTTTCGATCAAATGAAGTAGACCCATATATCTATCTATATATATATATATATATATATATATATATATATATAAACCTAGGCCCATGACATGTAGTGGAGTTGTACTGCAGCACCATAACTCTCAACCTGTTAGTGCAAGAGAATGTAATGTATATATTGCAGTTATAAATGTAGAATGTTGCTGCAGTGACAGAGGTTGTGTCAACATACATGTTGTGAAGGAAGGCTCTTCTGAAACTGACATGCATACCATCAATTACTGACAGACATCATATAATCATCATAGTGAAGTACCACACAAATAACAGTAATGATCCTATGGAATACAGAAGCAATATGAGCAACAAACATGGACAGTCTGAAACAATCTAGTCAGTCAGGAGGTATACACAGAATGCCTTAGTGCAAGAAATGTGGAACAAGCCTGACAAAGGGGATGTTTAGAGCCATGAATATGAGGATATATCAGAAATACTGGACTAGATAAGCTCACACAATTCATGCATTCATACCCTCCTGTCTCTCCTAACACATATTAACTAAAGGAACAGAGATCCCAAGCCACATACTTCACAGCAGTTAGTGACATACATCTTCACACCAGTCCACTGCTTTGTCAGACATACACAACATGTATGGTGGCCAGGCAACAGTACATCTGACAATTATCTGGACATAACATCACACTAGGGTAAATACACTCTAGGCATGTCACCAAGTACTGTCTACACTGCAGACAGACTGCCACAACACTAACCCAATTTACCAATGGTGGACTACACATGTAATTGCAAATATAGCAGGCACTACAGGCATGTAACAGCATGGGGTAAAAGACACTAGTGTGAAAGTGCATACCCACAACCGATCTCAACACACTCACAGTCACATAATGGTAAGCCTAAGTAATAGTACAGTCAATGGCCTTTGTGAATATAAGTCATTATCATGTTTGTCACTCACACACTAACCCTACACATACTGGCCCAATTCATAGTGCAGTCTGATGCCTGACTGTGGTATGCAACATGTCTTAGTCTGGCCCTACAAACATATAGACTGATAGGGTATCAGAAACTGGAGCAGCATGCACTGTCAGATAGAACAGGACCAAGAACACTGACATCTATCACAGTCTGTACACAGGCCAAATAACATGATCACAATACACTGCTACATAATACAGATACTCTGTCAACAATCACCATAAGTACACAAACCTCACTACTTACAGACTACCACAGAATATCCAAGTTTTGTCCACAGCTGTTAGGCCTCCTTTACATGACATGTCTGGCAATCTGATATATCACTGGCTTGATATCAGGAATTATGTCATTAAATAATGGTATACTGTACATATCCACCTCTTACTGCATGACATATGAACAAAGGGTGACAGACCTGGGGTACAAAGGCACAAACACAGGGCCAATATTGACATATTGCAGTTATAAACTGAGAACATTGCTGGTGTAACAGGGTTTGTTGTGACATATCTCTTCTGAGGGATATGAAGTCAGTAACACACCTGGATGTTACAATTTCCTGAGTACAATAATCAGAGTATGGTACTGCATTTATGAAGACAGAAAATGTGTGAGTAACACACCAAATCTCAGGCTCCAAACACTGGCCTGTCTGCAGACAGCCCTACATGTGAGAGTTTTCTCAACCACATAACACTGTCCTGCCAGATTTAAATCATGCATTACAGCAATATCCACACAAACCCTGTTAAACCAACAATTCTTCAAATGCTGAACAGCACTACTTACATTCTGTCCCCATGTCTGGAACATCCCCCTCCAGGTTTTTGGCCTGTCTCGACAGTGTTTGTTGTAAGAGGTATTTCTAGATACCCTCTGTGATGCTGTTTGTCACACACCCACATGAAGTCCTGCTCACAGTGAGGGAGAAGGGTCAACACCCACTTGCACTGCTTACTTATAGGGGTGTGCTTCCATGCAATTGGCTATAGGAATGATACCACAGATGTTCCACATGCAATTAGCAAGTAGACAACTCCAATTCGTGCACAGGCCATCAGCTGATCATGAGCATTACTTATCAAAGTCAAGCTGCTGCCTATGCAAAACAGATGGATTTTTCCACGTGTACCAGAGAGGGGGTGAGAAAGAGACAGAGGGAAAGAAAGACAGGAAGAGATAGAGCCAGGTGTGTTTGTGTATGATCTGTGGGTAGAGAGAGGTATATGGGTATTATAATGGTTGCCTATATATAAATGTATGGCTGTGTATTGTCTCCAACAACCTCTATGGTGTTTGACAACTGTTGACCTTGTAATGTGACATTGGGACATATGGGTCCTCAATATGAAAATGTAGCAAAACCCACGCTGCAATGGATCCTGTTATTTACACAATCACACCAACACCCACACAGGGCACTGATGACCCAAACACCCACTTGCCAGTACTGAGTTTGAAACCCCTATCTAGCTATATATTGGTACTACAGTGTTACACAGTTATCACAAGTGCCATGGTTGTTATATGTTGGAGAGCTGTTCAAAGGTATTTTTGAAGGTGAGTGACATCAGCTGCAGTGCTAAAGGAGTGGTGAGGGAAGTGTAGTAAGTGTGAGTGACCACAAAAGCAGGTATCAACAAAGATTCACACACTCTCACAGTTGCCAGGACCAGGATTAGAACTCCTACCTAACTAGTTTGCTATACTATGATATTACATACTTATCGCAAATGCCACTGCAGTTATATGTTGGAAAGCTGTCCAAAGGTATCTTTGAAGGTGAGTGACTTCAGCTGCAGTGCTAAATGAGGGGTGATGGAAGTGCAGTAAGTATGAATGACCACAAAAGAAGGTGTCAACAAGGAGACTCACGCATTTTCACAGCTGTCAGAACCAGGATTAGAACTCCTACCTAACTAGTTTACTACACTATGGTATTACATAGTTATCACAAGCGCCACAGCAGTTATACGTTGGAGACCTATCTAAAGGTATATTTGAAGGTGAGTGACATCAGCTGCAGTGCTAATGGAGGGGCGAGGGAAGTGGAGTAAGTGTGAATGACCACAAAAGCAGGAGTCAACAAAGACTCATACACTCTCACACATTTTTCACAGCTGCCAGGACCAGGATTAGAACTCCTACCTAACTAGTTTACTACACTATGGCATTATCCAGTTATCACAAGTGCCAACGGCAGTTATATGTTGGAGAGCTGTCCAAAGGTATCTTTGAAGGTGAGTGACATTAGCTGGAGTGCTAAAGGAGGGGTGAAGGAAGTGCAGTAAGTGTGAATGACCACAACAGCAGGTGTCAACACTGACTCACACATAAACATATATATTTTCACAGTTGCCAGAAGCAGGATTAGAACTCCTACCTAACAAATTTGCTAAACTATGGTATTATGCACTTATTGCAAACACCACGGAGCTTAGAGGACTGAGGCTTGGCCAAAGGGTTATTTCAAGGTGACTGACAGCAGGAGTGGTAACATGAGCAATGGGAAGTGCAGTGTGTGTGATTGGGCCATAAATCATTCCTCTGGAAACACACACACACACACACACACACACACAACCTTACATTTGACAGGACTGAGTATACAAATGTTACATGAATACTGGTTTTTATTATTGTGTTACACAGTTATCACAAGCACCACAGACACTACAGGGCTGAAGGCTACCAAAAGGAATGTCTACAGTGATTGACATCTGCACATCATGTGATATGGGCCAATTGGATGTGTAGTGGGTAGGACAGGCCTTATAATGGAAATTTATCTGTCACTGTCCATCTCTCTCTCTTCCCCACATCTCTGTGTGTGTATGTTTGACATATTATAGTGTGTTGGCCTTGGATATGTGTGAATATTTCTATCCAATGTGTGTGTGAAGAATAAATGGTGTACAATTTTGTGTGTGCACATGCATTTGCAAATGACAGATATGTATAGCCTACTGTGCTGTCAGACATGGGCTTCATTTCTCTAAGTGTAGGAGAATGCCCAGTATGACCTTCTGTATTGAGTGTGTGAATCCATTCCAGATAGGGTTGTACTCCAGTTCAGGGTTTAGTGTTCTCAACCTACAGATAGCAACCTGTTTCTGCAGGATATCTGTAGATAGGTTGACAATATGGAGTCACAATGGGGGACAGTTAGGGGGATACTGTAACTATTGCTGTCTGTGTTGCTTGTGTTACATAGTTGGTGTTAGCAGAGATATTCAGACATATGTACTGTCTTACACTGTGATGCATTATGTCATTGACTACTGACAAATATAATTATTTGCTCACAGTTATTTACTGGGAAATGCTAGATGAATGAAGCTGATTCCAGTATTGTGGTCCACAGCCTACACATTCTGGCACACTCCTGTCATTCTGGAGGGGTAGCTGCAGACACTTGATGGATCTGTGTAAATGGTCCAGCACCTTGGCAGTATGGTGGCTGAGGATCCCCTTATTGTACATATATCAACTAAACAGAATGGCCATATCCAGCTGTGGCCATACCTCTCAGCTGTACAGATTCACCCAGGTTACCCAGAGGCAGGGCTCATATATCTGGTCAGTTCCCCTTCACATTGTGGTTTATGAGCAGGTTTGCAGCCACCCATTACTGGGTTTGCAGTCAGGGGTAGTATGGGCACACATCAGAGTTTCAGACTTCACACACTGCATGACGTTCATGCATCTACACCCACTAATCTGTTATTCTATTCTTGTCCTAACATTATGCAAGTGATATCTGGGAAGTATCCCTATAACTGGTCCTTCATCCCAGCAGTATTTTTGGATTGGACACCAGTTCATGCAGTTGGACATGGGGGGCATGCTACTGGGATTTGTCAATGTGGCCTTGGATTTGTGTTCTGTTGACTGTGTTAGTTTATTTGGTTTCCCATGAGATACCATACATTGGCACTACGGGTGAGGCACAGGCCTTTGACAGAGGACTGTAGGCCATTTGGTAGTAATGCAGGCCATCTATAGCAGGCCAGTGCATTCTGTCACTCCTACATTCCCAGGCTGCGAGCCAGTGGATTTCACTGAGGTGACAGGGTAAGTGTTTGAGGTGTTAATGGCAATAGTTCCTGTACATATTGACCCATTGGTCTGGATGCATGCAGGGTGCTGCTTACAGCTAGGGACACACCTGCATAAGACATCTCTTCAGCATGCTGCATTCTGTGGGTATTCCCATACAGAAGTGGGATCATACTGTACTCATTCAAAACAGAAAGGATATGACCTGTGATAAACCTGCAGCTGATGTTGGGGTGAGCTGAGTGCATGTGTGATATGGAAGCTACTTGCGGCTGACTCACAGATATGCCTGGGACATTCCCCTTATGCTGCCTTGTGCAGACACATAGGCAGTCTCTCATTACTTCATAACTGTGCCTTTTGTGGTCTGTCAGTGATTGGCCAGACTACATCAGTATTCCATACTATACAGACAACTAATGTGCTGCTAACCTGTATGTACAATTCCAAAGGTGTGTGCAGTTCACAGTTAAATTTTATGCACTCTGTCTAGGGTACTTCCACCAGTGTACTGTGTATATGTATGGGCCCACATTCATGGCATGTCCATCTTTCAGACAGTAACAGATATTGATATCTGGATAGTGAGTATGGATGACTGCTGACATGGGTATTGCTGAGAAGCATTGTGGTTGGCTCTGCAGTTGCCAGAATATGGCCCTGTCATCCACAGTACTGTCCATAGGCCACCAAGACACAGCCCTCCATGCCTACAAGCTGACCACTGCCACACAATATTGAACACATGACAACCTAATACATGGACCCCTGCATGTTCTACACATGCAACAATCTGTCATGGAGACTGGGCCAGCTCGGATAATCTGTTCTCCACTGTTATTATACCTCACACTTACATGTTACTGCATTTCTACATGGGATTGGGGGGGGAGGCACACCTGACCACTTTAAACATTTCCTATGACTGTACTGGTATTGCAGGTACTCTGTTGTCTTCCATTTCATTTTGTATTTTGACCTATCATGCAGACTGGAGACATATCAGTAGTATAGAGACCTTAGGTTTTATTGACCTATATTTCAGTTTCAGATTTCTTACCCTTCATAACTGTCATACAACTGCCAGACCTGTTGTATTCTCTCTGTGTAGGTCTGAAGGGGGGCTATTAACCATTGCCATCAACTGGAGACCTTACACCAGCCTTTCGTTATGGTCAACGACACCTGTCCTGCTGGCTGAGGCTGGTAGTGGGTATGTGAGCTGCACTGAAAAGCATGTGTGTGTCCTATGGACACATATTTGGGCCACCACATGTACTGCAGTGGGATTTGTCACCTTGTCTAGTACTGCCTAGTATGTTGACAGCAGTATTTGTTATGGATTTCCTGCTGCCTATATAGGTGTCCAGTATCTGCTGCCATCCCATTCAGCCACCTGATTCCCTTGCATGCTGACATCCATACCATAGATGCAACTATCAGAACATACTACGGCATTCAGCAATTGATAGTAAGACTGACTTATTGTGGCTGTGCCAGTATTGAGGATGGTGCTGGAGGGCTGACTATGTTGGATGCACATAGTACACTCCCTATACATGGTAAAGCACAGGTAGTGTCATGTTTGGCATCCCTTTTACTGTATGTGCGAGTCAGAGAGAGGTGTCATTCTCTGAGTCCCTACTGTGTCAGTGTATGTGCTATGCGTTGTCTCTTTGCCTCCTTCTGCCTACATGGGCAGGCTCAGGTAGTTCCTCCTCAGAGTCACCCTGTGTCTGTGATGGCCTTGGCAATGGTGGGGGGCTGTGTGGCTTTGCCCCATGCTGTTCCTGCTGCAGCTGTTTCTGCAGGATCATATTGTGTAGCATGGCACATACTATGAACATTTGTGTACATGTAGCTGGAGAGAACTGCAAGGCTCCACCGAATATGTCCAGGCAGTGGAACCGTGACTTGAGCATCCCAAACTCATGCTCTATTATGATTCTGGTTTGTGATTGTGCCTCATTATTGAGTTCTTGTTTGGGTGTGTGTGCATTTCTGAGGGGTGTGATTAGCGACAGCTCTAGTGTGTAACCAGCATCCTCCACTAGGTGGCCATATGGGATGTCCCCACTTTCAAATGACTGGTGCAGCTGTGTCATATGCCATATGTGGAAGTCATAATAGCTTCCAGGGCTGCCAGCACACACATTCAAGATAATGCCCTGGGCATTGCATATGACCTGGCAGTTGATAGAGGGGAAGCCCTTGTGGTTTATGTAGACCCTACCCCACTCTCCAAGTGATGCTTTAATGTGTATGTGCATGCAGTCTATAGCACCCATTACCTTAGGGTATTCTGCTATTTGGTGGAAGAGATGCATATTGCTGGTCAATGCCAGACAGGTGTTGAGGAAATATATGTGCTCACCGGCATGTGCTGACATGGCATCCAAGAACTGGTGGAGTATTCTGGATGATGATGTCTGTGAGATCCCTATATCCCCAGTTGACATTTGGAAGGTACCTGTGGCTAGTATTCTTAAGCCTACACATACCTTGGTATCCACTGGCATGGGTTCCCAGCTTTGGTTCTGTGTGTGAGGTGTGGCTGGCACAGCTCAACAATTTGCTGTAGAATGTCCCTAAACACCCTATAGCGCTCCACTATCTCCAGCTCATGTAGCCCTTGGTAGGTTACCCTGGGTCTGTGCACTCTTCTCCCAATACTCATTGTGGGTTGGTCATCAGCATTCAGATTCTCACCACCCTCATCCTCTTGCACATATTGCTGTATGAGAGTGACAGCAGCCCCTAACATTTTGTTAGTTTTGTCAGGTAAAATTCCCCATCTGTGTACATCGGCGGTGTAGAATCTGTGGGAAAAACCAGACTGGAAGGTGTTTGCATAGTTTATAATAGTGTGCTAGGCTGTTCCATGTGTAATTGCCTGATTCTGATACATTTCACTTGCCAGCTATGCTAGTTCTCCTTGATTGCCTTCCTACCACTGTTTTGCCTTTCCATTGGCTTCCTGTTTAAACCCTGAGGTGCACCGTGCATCCCCAGTGCTCAGATGTGAACAGAGCTGCTATTTCCTATTTTGTTTTGTTTGTTTTTTTTTTTTTGTTTAAAACCTGGTGCGTGGTGCACACACCCATTTAGGCTATGTACACAGTACTCAGGAACATCTGACACACCTTATTCCTTAGCTGTGCTTAGCTAAGGGCAAACACGAGCCAGAGAGCTCCAATGAGCTTACAGCAAGCATGACACATACCCTTATGACATCATTCAGCTCTTAGACTTGCACTGTTGTATTGCTGCACCTACACGGTTGGGTGAAAACTAACACCGAGAGGAAATCTGCGATTCAGTATCAGTTCCCTCATTTGCATAAAACAGAATGCTAATTCATAGTTACCACACTCAGCCTTACCCCTTAGCAACTACTACTCCCTGGTATTGTTCTCTTATGCATGCCATTGACTATCAAGGCAACATATTTATTTGGGTATAAAAGCTTATTTCCAACTTTTTTTCTTATTTTTGGCCCAATCCTCTTTGCTCACCACTGCCCTATGCTTAAGCAGCCAAAATCAGCCAAAAAAAAAAATAAAAGTTATTTTTTATAATTTTGCAACAATTTATCATGCCAATGGCCACATATTTATTTTATTTTATTATTTAATTATTTTAATTTATATTTGAATACATGCTTTATTTGGAGCTGTCATGCCTCCGTTTTGTATTTTGCAGAAGTGTATTCGGTTAGTAACCAAGTACATTTCTGCAGGTTACACTATTCCTGCGCAGATGCCTGCCTGCTTTCTGGATTGCTAATTTACCTCATTTGCATGGTTTTCATCTTCAAATGGGGTAATTAGCATAGAGCAGCAGTGTCCGTGCAGGAATAGTGTAGGAGCGCTCGAGCATGTCCCGGGAGCTCATTCCTAGATCGCTCGTCGGCCATATTGAGTATAACAGCTCTTGCACTATTCCTGCATACCATGCAGAGCTTGCTGAATGGGAAGGAAAGTCAAGCAAGGCATTCACCTGTATGAAAGCTGGGACTTTGAAATTGTTTCAAAGAGTCATAAAGCATCCTACATCTAGAAGTGAACAAGAATTGAGTCAATACTGAAAAAATTTTCTAACTTTCTGGTATGTCATACTGATGTGAAGTGATATGATAAAAATTAGTTTAAAGTATTTTAATTGTAACCATTGTGATTTGAATCTAGCAAATTGATATTATTCATACTTAAGTGCTCTGCTAATAATATTGTACATGTTATCTTTCTGTTATGTATCTTCAATTTTTTCAGTAAAAATATTTAAAAACAATAAAAAGTAACAACAGTTGCTTAATTCTCACAGTGCATGCTGGTCATTTTGATTATGCCCAAGCTTTATGGAATCATTTGCTCATCTCTGATCCACTACAGTTATTCTATGCATTGAATCTTGCATCAGTAAAGCTCGGTAACAAAAGCTTATGCATGACGATCTCACCTGCATACATATTCACAGTGTCTATATTTGAGCAAATTATAGTACAAGCAAATGAAACAGAAACAAGCATTTTTGTAGAGGGCATGCCTTTTTGCTGATTCTGTAAGGGAATTACAGCCTCCACATTACTTTATTACTTATTCCAAGGTTAGTGCACCTCAGAAATGAGGAAGAAGAGTATATTATAGGTCTGTACTTTAACTGAGGAACTTCAAACAGCTCAGTTAAGGCAAAACCCTTCATGAAGAATACAGTGGATATAAAGGAATGTATCATTACTCATACAATATAAAACAGATAACATCTGCTTCTTTATCTAATCACTTTTTCTAGAGACTATTTGTGTTTCACCTCTATTCAGCAGAACAAAAATATCCCTTTTATATTTTCCCAAATTGTAGTAGTCAACAAATCTAGAACCCTGGGTTCTAGAACTGGGAGCAAAGACCTAGATTTTCCTTTTTAACTTCTTAATACACCCAACTTCTGTTTTTGTTCTTGTTTCCATACAGCAAATGCTGTCAAGGTCAGATAAGAGATCATCATGAACTACAGGTGGAAGAGCACTATGAGTGCTCAATACAGGTTCATATGTTATTACTAGGCTAATGACCCTAGGTGGCCTTTTTAAGAATATCTATGTTTCTGAAATGCATCTACCACATTTTGATACCTAGGGGGTTGTTCTAAGGGATATATGAAGGTTTGGGCATGTATATCAAACATATACAGGCTGCCTCTGTCTACTAGAGACACAGTACAACAATGCTTCTAACATACAGCTGTACAGTCCATACAGCAACACATCTGCATGCACTCTCTGGTCCTACTGTAACAATTGCTCATTGGAATACATGCTGGCACACTCCTACTGTAACAATTGCTCATTGGAATACATGCTGACACACAAGCTTTGTTGAAAACATAGAAATGTCTGGGATGTTACTGCATGACAGAAACTTTTGTGTGATATTCAAGTTATTGTGGTTATTTCTGTATGTCCCCAGGGGCATGAATCTACACACTCCCCGGGATTCATGAAGCTTGCACCATGCGCCAGAGTAGCGTCGGTGATCTAGTGCCAAATATGGCTGTTTAGCGATTCAGGTAAGAGCTGTTTCCACGTGCACTACCAGCGTATGCCAGAGCTGCGCAGTTCCCGGCGCTTGTATGCTAATTACCCCATGTACAGCAGTGTAGCATGCAAATGAAGGTATATAGCGATTCATGAAGTGGTGCAGGCATAGTGTAAGCATGCAGAAATGTAAACCAAAAAAACGGTTTACATTTTTTTCTAAAAGAACATCGGAGCAATGAAAGCAGACCAAACTTACGTATTACAATGTTAACACATGCTAATGGCTAAATATACAGCCAATGGTATAAAAAAACATGCACAACACATAAAAAATAACATTTAAAGTCATGGCCACACTAATGCAAAGTACAACCACAGTGCATGGGGGGGCAAACGGGCACACAAGGAAAATATATTTAGATGTCATAAAACTGCAATGTGACAAATCATGATTTCGCCATAATAGTCAATGGTATGCATGCTACACCACAACCAAGGTGCAAGGGTTGCTAAGGGTCTGTGACAGTGTTCCACGCGGTAACTAGGAATTAGTAGTCAATGCCATGCAAATGGGTCAAGTAATACTGAATCGCAAACATCCCACCGGTGTAAGGATGTAACCACATGGTGCAGCGGTACAACACTGAGGAGTGGCCTGGAGGTAAACATGACCTCATGAGAGATGTGCACCGCCATAGCTGTAAGCACATAGGAGCATTGGTAATCCGGGTTGCCTGTTGCTAAGCAAAGCCGCAGGATAGGGGTGTGTACCTAGCCATAGCTATGCTTAGCTGAGAGCACACAAGGTGACTGAAAGTGCATGTTAACGTGGATGAAAACGCGCTCAAAATCCGGAAAACGAGCATGCGTGGTGTGCAACTTAAGTGAAAAAGGAAGGTTACGGGAAGACAATAAGGAAATGCTGCAGCATGGTAATTGGAGTACAAATGAGTAATTAACACCTAGAAACTCACAGTGGGCCATAGACAACAGCTAACAAGGCTGCTAGCAGCTACCTGCAGAACAGGAAAGGGGAGGTGCCGTACAGCAAAGAAAAGAGAACTGTCACAGCAGAACAAAGCAAACTTGCTGTAGATCAGCTACATAACACATTTTCCAACACAATCCTGGGTTGTGGAAGCACAAGACAAGAAAGGCAGTAGCTGGATGCATACCTGACAATGGGAGGTGAATCTGGTTGAAAATAGAAGTAAAGGGCAATAGATGAATCATGGCAGACAAGCGTAAGTCAACACCAAAGGCCCCACAATAGCAGTACCTGCTTTAAAACCAATAATTAAGATACCCTGCAGCTGGAATAGCACAAACACACCCAATTACACCAGCATCATCCATTGCACGGTAGTATAAGTTATGAAAGCCCCACACACACACACTTGTGTATTCCCAGACACTCTGCACCACTGGTGTATACAGATGGGGAACTTTTAATATGTATATGTTAGGGGCTGCCATAGCTTTGATTTACCAGCATGTGTTGGAGACTGACAGTGGTGTGGAGGATGATGCTGACAACCATCTCAGGCACCGGAGGAGGAGATGAGTCTTCAGACCCAGGGTAACCTACCAGGGGCTACATGATCTGGAGCAGGTAGAGCATTGCAGGGTGGACAAGGACATCATACAGCAACTTGTTGAGCTGTGTCGGCCATGCCTCAGAGTCAGAAGTAACAGAGGGGAACCCATCCCAGTGGACACGAATGTATGTGTAAGCTTGAGAATACTAGCCACAGGTACCTTTCAAAGGCCAACTGGGGATATCATGAGGATCTCACAGGCATCAGCATCCAGGGTACTCCACCAGTTCCTGAATGCCATGTTAGCATATGCCAATGAGCACATACACTTCCCCTGAACACAGGAGGAGTTGGCCAGCAATATATGTATCTTCCACTGTGTGGCGGACTACCCATAGGTACTGGGTGCAATAGACTGCACGCACATACACATCAAGTCACCACCCGGTGAGCAGGGTAGGTGCTACATAAATTGCAAGGGATTACCCTCCATCAACTGCCAGGTCATGTGCAATGCCCAGGGCATTATCATGGATGTGTGTGCCGGCAGTCCTGGAAGCTATCATGATTCCCACATCTGGCATGCCTCACAGCTGTATCAGGTATTTGCCAGGGGGGACATCCCATATGGCCACCTGATGGGGTATGCTGGCTATGCACTGGAACCGTGGATGATGACACCCATCAGAAATGCACACACAGCCACGCAAGAACGCCATAATGAGGCACACACAGAAACCAGAATCATCATAGAGTGTGTATTTGGGATGCTGAAATCACAGTTCCATTGCTTGGACATATCTGGTGGAACCTTGCAGTACTCTCCAGGAATGTGTGCCCACATCTTCATAGTATGTGCCATGCTACACAATATGATCCTGCAGAAACAGCTGCAGCAGGGACAGGATGGTGAAGGCCCTCGCAGCCCACCACCATTGCCAAGGGACCCACAGGCACAGGGGGGCTCAGACCACAAACATCCTGTGCTAGCCCCAATAGGCAGATGGAGGTGTGCCCAGTATCTCCATATCTTGGCAAAGAGGGAACACATAGCACACACACTAGCAGTGTAGGCACTCATGGACTGACACCCTTCTCCACCTGCACACACAGCAAACATGGATGGCACACACACATGACCACCTGTAAATTTTTATGTATAGGTGGTCTACTGTGTGTATCCTACATAGGCAGCCTTCAACTATTGTACACACAACTGCCACTGGCACAAGGTAAGTCAATACCTGAACAGTATATTAACTATCAGCACGTGTCCATACTGTATGTAAAGGTTCATAGATACATAGGTAGGTACATGGCCAACCGCCGAGGCCACTCATAAGCATAGGCAAAATGTGTCTGCTGTCGCCACCCCATTGATCAACTAGCTGTCCCTTTGTGGAGCAGAGCCATTTGTGGGATCCCAGGGGTGTAGATACTGTTCACCACCCATTCTGCAAAGATTCCCCGGAGTGTTAGTGAGGGTTTTGTATAATGTAATCAGGGATGTGTTTCCAAATAATGGGGAGTATCCCTGACAGGAATCTTCACAGATGTGTACATGTTACATAGTATACCTTAAACACAGCTTGCATATATAGGTAGTTCTCCACAGAATAATAAACATGTGGAACACACAACCGCTGAAATGTGCGCTCATCACCCTTGCACTACCAGTGCCTGCTCTGAAAGGTAAGATATCCCTGCCAGGATTAGAACACGCAACCATGTACACATTCATCACAATAACATACCAATAAGCTACCTGAGATGTACCAATGGCAGCCGTGTATACTGACAGGTTAAAACACAAAAGGTAGGAATGTGTTGAAATAGGACAAACGGGCATGTACACAATGAAAGGTGTATGTTATATATATATATTTATGTATATATATATATATATATATATATATATATATATATATATATATATATACATATATATATATATATATATATATATATATATATACACACAATCATATACAGAGAGTGAGAGCGAGAGAGATATACAGAGAGTGAGAGAGAGAGATATGTCGATATATGGGGATATATATATATATATATATATATATATATATATATATATATATATATATATATATATATATGTAGATATATAGATAGGTTAACAACATCTACATAACCATGGAGGTACATAAAAATGGGATACCTACCACATACTGACTGCTTTACATACCAACGCACGTAATCCCGAGGCTTAAGGTCCAAAAGAACACAGTACTGAAACACCAGATGCGCGAGGTGTAATCTCACGATGTTAATGGATAGTTAGTCAGTGCTTCTGGTGTTGCGGTTTGGGTAGGTTACTGTGTGTACGTGTATTTCTTAGGGCTGTAGTGTGTGTTCTTTGTGTGGTGTGTGTTGTTGGGGGACTGTAATGTGTGGTTGTGGGTTAGCTTTGTGCATCTGTTTGCACAACCTAGGATGTAGAATATTAAAGTAGTGGGTGGTGTGTGGGGTGCAGACACCTACATGGGGTGTGTAGGGGGGCTTGGCCACCTGCTCATATGTAGTGTAGGATGGTTTGTTTGGATGTGTTGGGTAGCAGTGTGTCTGTGTGTACATGTGTGTGTGTTCCATGTTCATGTTACCTTCGCTAGTTACTGTCGATGTCGGTAATGTGGGGTATGGGAGTCTGTTCCCGAGACTGTGTGCATTGGAACACTGTGGTTTTGGAATTCCGTAGGTCTCCCATATACAGCGGTTGAAGTGTTCACATATGTGTATAACATAGACCATAGCAATCACACATTCTGCCACTACCAACCTTTATGAACAAAGGATATGGAGAGTATATGCCTATATACCATTACAAATATGTGATATGGACATGAGCCAATGATAGTGTTGCCACCTGTTCCACTTTGCGAGGGACACTCCCTCTTTGGGCGGTTGTGTCCTGACCAAATATATTAAACGTGGCAAATGTCCTGGGATTGTAGGACATAATTATGTCCAATACGTACTGTAATAGTTGCATACAATAGTTATTTCTGTATCTAAAGTACCTACATGGTACAAGAAACAGGATAAGCTACTAAACTGCTACAAGAATAAGCTTATAATTAGGCAAGAAAGGAAAGTTCTATCCCTTGTACTGACCGTGGGTTTGTGTCGGCCTGTAAAATCAGATGTGTGTCCCGAAAAGGACCCACTATGGACATATGAAAAGGTGGCAACCCTAGCCAAAGAGGGTCAGTCACCAACACAACTATGATGACTGCAAATTCCTATGACAGAAATTCACAGCTATCATGTAGCAACACGTTATTACATTCAGATGTATTACCAAAGGGATTCAAGGACTAACATCACCTGCATGCTATACAGGAACCACATAACAGTGCCTAAATGAATCAGCCTGCAAATACTTTTGTAGTAGTCCACAAAAGGATAGGTGTTCATATAGGGAAGGAACCCTCATGCACATAGCGATTATGTATAAAAGCAGTTCCTACACACCTGCATTTTCTATGCACACCCACTAACATCACCCCCACACACAAATATATTACAATACAAACTGTAATAACATCACAAATCATTCACACACTCTACGACATCTGCAAAAGCCTTAACATACCTTGTCAGAGACACACTAACATGGCCCTAAGTGAAATAGTGGCTGTTATACAATGGAACAGCTGCTGATTTAATAGGGTTTGTTTGCACTAATCCCATTTCAGAGGGTTGTGTGTACACCGGGATGTGCCATTACAGACAGTCCACGGGAGTCATGAAGCTAATATATCTCTGTGTGTCTCCATATAGCTGTTGAAATATATCGCAATAACACATCTAGGCCATCTCCCTCGAAAGTAAGGCAAACGGACAACCCCTAAAAGGAGTACTCACTTATACACCACTGTTGCCATGATATCGGCTAATAGAGTAGCTGCACAGCTGATGTGCATCCAATTGAACTACTTTGGAACAGCAATTGGTGGACAGGATACCACATGTTACCGATATGAAACTAGAAGAGGATGTGTCATCACACATTCAAACCATCCGTATATACCAGCGGAACATTACAAATAACATTGAAACACAAACTGAAAAGGATTGAATCAACTGTTAACGATATGTCGGGTTACTAATAAGGTATGTAGAACAGTCAGTATGTCTGTATGTAGTACTATTCTGTAGTATTTAAAGTGCATGCAATCCATATAGTGGAAGCAGTTATCTTGTAGTGATGTATTGTTGAGCATAGTCACGCTTGCAGTATTTGTGTGTACTGCTGTAAGTCACAAGGCAAACACCACATACACCACAAGGGATGCTATATAAGGGATTTGAACAGTAATATTCCTCAGCAGCTGACGTCAGTGGCAGGGTTGGTCCAACAAGTATGTGCTATAACAGGGGATAGTATATGTTGATATATTGTAACTGTAGCCATATGTATGGGTGTTATACAGAGAATAATATGTGGAAGGTTGGGCCACTGTGCAAGTATGTTTTGCATTGTGGGATATTGTGTAATGTACATTTGTAGGCAGATATGTATTACAAGCTACATAGCATTACTGAAATGGTAGGCAAACATTAGTTATGTCAATCGGCATTTACAATACACAATAACAGGATACATATGTCTTTTAGTGAGCCGACAGTTTATCTGCATGATAGCAAAGTAAAATGGAAGAGCTATTTAACTATCCATGCACATAAGACATGTAATATGTGCAAAGGTAGGTACTAGGCTGTCTTACCAAGGGTATCTGTAAGTCTAGCTAGCTTGTGTTGTCTTTTGCCACCCCCATAGGTTGGTTCCCTGTGCCTCTGAACGGCAGAGCCAATAGTTCCCTGTGCCTCTGTCCAGCACAGCCACTGCAGTGATCCCCGGGTACATGTCTGTCTCCCATCCACACGGCAACATTTCCCCTTGAAGAGTGCTCGTGAGGGGCCCTGCCTGATTTACATTGGAATCATGTTCCAAAGCACAGGGAGTGTCTGGGTCAGGAATCTATCCGTTCAGCATATCCTACTCATCGTTGTGGTTAGGTGTATATCCCTAGAACATGTGGCTCTCAGGGGCTTCTGTTTTGGTGGGGCATATCCAGCAATACAGGGTTGGACATGGGCCTTGTATGTCAAGCAGAGATCACCTGTGAGTATGCGGTATGCAATTGAGTACAGCTGGAGTTTCGTAGGTTGGGCTGCATAGGTTAGTTTTTTGAGGTCACCACCAGGTTTAAGAGGCATGGTCTGGCCTTAACAATGCCAAACAGGGAGGGGTCAAAGGTTGGGAGGTACCTAATGTCTCTGACAGTGATCCATGATGTGCACCATAGCCTTGCAGACCAGGCTAGTCAGGCCTATAGGGAAATAGGTCCCGTGGGCTGTTGTGGTGCCACCTTTGTGGAGTGGGATAACTGTTGCTGTGTGCCATTTAGGGGGCACTATGCCCAATGTGTGGCTATAATTGAACATGGTGCGTAGGTGAGGAGACAGTACGATCCGAAATTCATGTAAAACGCAGCCTGGGATATTGTCCAGCTCCATGGATGCTGTGATATTGCCTTCAGAGTGTGCAGCTTTGAGAGGGATCTGCCAGGATGTTGCCAATATCCATCGTTTCTGTAATGTTTGCGCCTTTGTGCTGTAACTCAGAGCAGATCTGGTTGTTGACATTGAGGCTCTGTGGTTGTTGTTGGTATTAGTTGTGTTAACGTTTTTGTAGCTAGCTTTGGAGGATCGTATAACGGATCTCACCTTCTTACTGAGGCTGGCCAGGGATCTCTTCCACACATGGTATTGTACTCTCGTTTGCAAAAGTGTCTTCTTCCTGTAGTACAATATGCTTATGGCAGGGGACCACCAGATTGGTTTAGTTAATTATGAGTATAGCGTCCTTGTTCTGTTTGGGATAGCACAAGCCATGCACTCCTGTAAGTGCTTATAGAGTGCATTTGTGTAGGATTCAGCAGTTATAACAGTACTGTCCATCTGCATGGGTGTCATGACGTCCACCACGTCTGCCTTAAGAAGCATGTAGTTGGCCTTGTAGACTTATACTGTGGTTCGCTTAATGGGAGGTAGGGTGCAGGATGTGGATATCAATGGTGTTCAGCACATGGTCTAATCAGACCAATGAGGAGTTGGCTTCACGTGTGGAGCACCTGTCACTCATGTTGGTAATGACTAGGTGTAGGATATTGTTGCCCCTGGTGGGTGTGTGGATATGTTGAGTCAGGGCATTGGTGTTTATGAATTCTAGAAACCGTTGAGCTAATGTGTTGGTACACGCATATTTTTCCCAGTTAATGGTGGGGTAGATACAGTGAGGCTTATGTGATGAGTGTGGTGTTGTGCGACTGTGTACCTTCTCCACATGACAGTCAGGCTCAGGCTTGGTTGGAGAGACCTTTACCTCCAGTTTGGCTAGATGAGTGCATCTCTCACAGTTTGTAGTGTTGGGTGGTAGGCGGAGAGGCTGGTCTGTGTACATGAGGCAATGTGTACATTTCCTCAATTTGTCCAGATTCATCAGATAGACAGGTGAGAACACTGGCAGTTGACTCTTGGACATGCCTGAATATAGAACTATATTCACCTAGATAAGTGAGGAAAGTGAGTACAACAGCTACATTACTCTATGCAAGTGAGAAAAGTATGTACAAAATCTGTTCACCCTTACCTGTAGGTGATGTGGAAGATTGAGTGCTATAGTAATCATTAGCTTACGTACTGTTTACAAGTCCTGAACAAGTGCTCAGCATGAATAAGCAATCCAAATAGGGTCTTGGATAATATAAACACATGGCCCCGTCCCCCCAACAGGTACACAAGCATATATCCATGTACACCACAGGACCCCTGTACCCACAACTATGCAAGTACAAGCTGCACTCAGTCTGCATGGGACCTGCCCACATCACAGGTTGTATCATACACATATGGCAAAATAAGATGCTCTCCACGTACACATCATGTAAAACATAGCTCCATGTCAGGTTGTGTACACACTGAATGGTGCACACCAACAGATATCACAACCCAACAAAGGGGGAGACACCACTGATAATGGGAAGTACTGCACTACTACCCTGCTGAGTCTGGTCTGGAAGGCCATGAACCTTGATCACTTAAGTGATGTCAGCAGTACAAATGTAGATGACAGTATGGTTGATGTCACACTGCATATCATAACCTTGCCAGGTCATAGGACATCATCACCCATACTGTGTACCACCTACACTCGGTATACTAGATGTACATTCTTATGTCACAGAAGTGTTTAGCAACAGGACTGCTGGCAGAAACAACACTACAGAAGTTGTCTGAATAATACGTGATCATCACACAAGTGGCAGCTACAGTATGTCAGGATTAATGAATTCTATTCCCCCTCATTGTAGCAATAGCTGACTCGCATTGTCACCCTTTAATAACCATGTACCCATGAACTACCACCTAGGTAGCTGTCATCATAATGGACACGTGTGTGAGGGATGCAGCTGGGCAGTTGTCTTTCCTGTGATAGCTACGTCACCACATCCATCAGGGAGTCATATGTGGCAACCCTAATAATAACAGAGTGCCATTCATGAATATAGAGATCATTGTCCAGTCATACAGACCACTCAAGTGACCCATATCAGATCACATATTTCCTTTAAGGGGTATTGGCCAGGTGCAGATGGCCTACACCAGTCTTCCCATTCCCCATCTCCACTATGTAAGATGATGTATACCCTGAATAAATCCATGTCCAACCCAGTGATGTCAGACATGCTACATGTACTCATCCTTATCTCGAACACATACTTCATGGACATCCACCTATTACATGCTGGACAGATCCTTGTCCCATACACTTGACATAGTCCTGCCATACTATGCATTCCTGTCTGTCAAAGCTGCACATCGCTCCCCTCTCAGACATGGTGTGATGACCGTATGGTAACGCATGGTATATGTATCATTAACCCTGTGGATCAGTAATGTGGCACTGCTCCACCTGGCCCCACAGACCCACCTGTCAGCTACTGCCAGGTAACCTTTCATCCTAGATGCATACATAGCCCATGGCATATAGCCCACTAGTTGACTTTGACTGTACATTTCATAGTTGACATCCATCCCTGCAAATACCATCTGGCTAGCCAGTGTCCCATGTGTATCACATGTGCAACACAGGTGATACATGTCAGGATGTTGAATCGCTGTACAGTGCTGTGTAGATGCATATGGCAGAACACATACATGTAAAACCTTATATGAGTATGTCTGCAGGGTCACAGGTGATGTCTGTTAAGGCAGTGTAAGTCCTTATATGTGACATATACACTGCATCAAGGTCGACTGCATTAACTCATTACGTCCGAGTGACGACTCCAGGTGCATCTGCAGTTACCTCCTACTGCTCCTCTATGCATCAAATATTGCTTGTTCATATTTGCATACTTCCAAAACCATGCTACATACAAGGAATCTGAATATTTTATATTGAAGCATACATGATGGCAAACACAGTTTTATTGATATTTGACCTATGTCAATGAGTATTTGTTAGAACTGTAAGGCAATAACTTTATTTTTTAAAGTCTCAAGCCACGCCCACTGGGAGTTAAAGGTACACACTCAAAAGAGCTGTACTGGAGGGAATGAGTTAATGTGGACATATCCAGCCATGTGCTGATAGATAGGAACACCAGTAAAAGCAAACAGACATGCCCACATCAAGACAGCAACCACACGGAGTATGAGCAATGTAATGAGGTGACACACACACACACACACACACACATATATGGTGATAATATCCACTCAACATTGAGTGTCACATGTGTGTGACACAAACAAATCAGTGTCATGTAGGTTTGCAAATACAACTATTTAAACTGAAGTAATGTGATACACATGTATGTTCAGCTGTAGCACTGTATGTCTCTGAGGTACTGTGACCTGTCTCCATCATTATGTCTTCCAGGTATGCCACGTACAAGGTTTCCCCCTTTTACACGCTTGGAGGATGAGGCCCTCATCCCATACCTACTTGATAATCACAACATCCTGTTCAGCCGTGCGCCACAGGATGCACAGCAGTGGGATGCCCTGTGGATGGAACTTTGCAGGAGGGTTAATGATGTGGGTGGCCACAACCACACACACCAGCAGGTGCGCAGACACTGTACAGACCATGCGAATGCAATTGCCAGGGAACAAGGTGGAACAGGTGGTGGACCACCAACCCAGCCCCCACTCACACGTACCGAGGAGCTATTGCCCAACATGGGGACACCTGCAGAACCACATCCACAAGCCTTAGCCGATATTGTGGAGGTGGGTGTCTCTCAACTACTGAGCTTGGAGTTGCCTGTTAAGTCAGTACTGCACCTATAACAACTATATTCCACATAGCTGCATGTGTCACTGTACAATATGTAATGTAACATCATATGCAAGGCATGTATACACATCTGCCACATACTATAGTATGCTACTCTGTGTATAGTCTAATGTACTGGTGTATGTGCTATGCACATTGCTCCCTGTAGCCTTTATACAGGGGTGGATTATACTCATACTGCTGTTACTCCTATTTAGGTACCTCTGGCATTCCACGGCGACAGCAGCCCGTTGCAGGTGAGCGTGTTATTATTTATCAGGAACCGTAATGCACAAATCTATCTGCCATGTGGCCATTCACAACATGTACACAATGTATGGCCTGTCACAATATACAGGTCAGACTTGCAATGCATCACAATGACTAGCCATGTGCCACACTTGCAAACTATGTGAACCATCTCACCTACATGAATCTTCACAAACGTTATTGCCAGATGTGTTGACAGCTGTGCATACAATGGTGGAGGTGCTGTTCACTTTAGGAACGTGCAACAAATCTGATCTACACATGTGGTGAATACAAACAGTACTACACAGTGGGCTGGAGTATGGCCAGCACACAGGTTTCACCAGTGTGGATCATAGTCCTGCTATGAATGTCACACAATGTGATGTGCTATCTTGACATGTCCATGACATCTATTGGCCTGGCTGCTACACTGTCTACCTAACCTGAAAACATATCCCACATACCACCCTTTATCTGCATAACCCTGTTGTCAGTGGAGCTTATATGTCATATGGGACAACACAGACATGTGAAATAGATGCCCATCACTATAATTTGGACAACACATGTACACACATGGCCATGGATGATGGCCAGAGACATGGAGCAACACACACACTAAAAGTGTTGTGCTTGTGTGTACACCATGTCGTACAATGGCAACACATGGTTCGGCCATGGTCTTTATATAATGGTCATAATGTAGATGTGGAACACTAGACATCCTACAGGCCTGTGCACATCTTGTGTAGGTGTAACATCGATCCACCACATAGGATATGTTGAACATCTTGAGGGTGTTGCAACATGACAGCAGTTAATTGTACAGTATCTACATCAGGCCACAGATACAGTACATTCCTGTTGCTGGTGATGGACATAAATGCCATACTAGCTACTCATGTGTGTGTGTGTGTGTATGTGTGTGTGTGGTACACAGATCTCATGTGGGACATGGTGTACCGACATGTTCACCATGTCTGCCCATAGTTGCCAGGCTGCATCAATATGGTTGCAGATGTGCAGGGGTGTCATCTGTATACCCATCAGTGACCTCTGTCACAACTTCCACATCATGGTTTAGTGTGTATACACCTCAGTGGTGTGGGTCACATTCCACAGGATATATGTATCGTATCTGAACACAGACATGGCTATGAACCCTGTCTGTAACTCACACTGTATAGCACTAGAGACTCCTCATGATTCCATGCAATGGCCATGCACATCAGCTAAATTTGCAGTATATCTGTAAGGTGGACAGACAACATTGAATTGGTACACTACTGCCCCACTGTATATTCGACAGGACAGCATGTATGCATGTCATTCAACACGTCAGCAGATCATATGTTGTACTACATGTGATTATCAAGGACATATGCCACACATCAGGCAGGTGTACTGTTAACCTGTGCTGGTCCATATGGTGTAACACAGGGATGTATGCTAACCACTACTATGATTTTGTAATTTGCATGCCGTCTGCTATCACACATGCATGCTGTGCGCAACCTAGGGATGTATGATAACTACCACTATTATTGTCTGCGCTGCATGCCGTCTGCAGTATCACATGCATGTTGCATGCCTTCTGTCATATCACATGCGTGTGTGTGTGTCTATTGTATAGATTGTAATGTACAGTTCTTGTCTGCCCTCACAGATGATGTAGGTGCATTGCCCTCCTGCGGTACCATCAGATGTTAGTGTCCCAACAGACTCTAGCAGTGATTATGAACATATGATTGGGTCACAGGCAGAGTTGTCAGGGGCTGAAACTGTGCCATTGGTTGCCATTACATCTATTTCCACCTCATCCCCGCACACAGATCCCATACCTGCACATACCCCATCACCAGTGGCCATAGAGGAAGGACAGTTGACTCATGGTAGATAGGAACAGGAAAGTGTGGGGGCTATGGAAGGTGTGCCTGCACATCATCGTGTCAGCCAAACTACTGGTGGTGCCCCACACAGGCACATGGCCAGTGCTGCTCATAGGAGGACCTTTGGCCAACATGCTCCTGCACGACAGATCACAGCAGCTGGTGTCACCAGATGCATGTAATGGAGGTACAGGCATGTGCTGAATGGTGCAACAGAGAAGATCAGAGGCTACAGAGGGCTGCTGTCCGTTCTTTAAACAACAGCATCCAGACAATGGTAAATGCTCAACAGCAGATTGCTGATGCTTTGGATAGATGGTTGGGTGACATGGTTGGAGTCCTTGACCATGGCATGACAATCTGTGAGAGTGAGCTGTCTGTGTTGGAACATCTGGTAGGAGGGAGGCATCGGGCACATGGATGTAGGCCTGCTACATCACCTGTGTCAGGTCTACGTGTACGAGCTACCTCACATGCCCACTCCCATAGTGGCGGTAGCAGCAGCAGTGCATCTGGTGCTGTGCTGTCCACACCACGACACAGCAGGCCATGTGCACGTGGCCCAGGACAGTCCCAACAGAAACACGGTTCCAGTGGACTAGTGACATCAGACAGTACTCAATCTATACCTCTGCCTGGTAGTGCCCGTGCAACCCCTGGCAGGCACAGGTCACATGTCCATGGTTAGACACCGTGAACTGTAAAACCTCACCTGTACAGCCTGCAGCTGTCAATAATACCCCTGTGTAGGCCAGACACATGGAAGAACAGTGTGCAGACATACACGTGCACACTGGACACATATGTAGGAAACCGCAACTCACACAGGCATAACATCCACACACGCCCAATTAGATCAAAGGCCC
This sequence comes from Protopterus annectens, assembly GCF_019279795.1. Classification (NCBI taxonomy): domain Eukaryota; kingdom Metazoa; phylum Chordata; order Ceratodontiformes; family Protopteridae; genus Protopterus; species Protopterus annectens. The sequence goes on from NC_056748.1 coordinate 107,222,228, forward strand.
AAATCTTCACACATGATGTTATCCAATCGTGCAGCCTAGGCCTCTGGCAAACAACACCCTGTGCCGTATCCCTGACATCCACACCATCAGTGCAGGTCCATGCTCATATGGTCTGATGCACAGGGTGAACAGACTAGGATGATATGTGTAGTTTACAAATGTTGACGACTGTTGACAGTGAGCAGATATACCATGTAGTACAGGTGTACAATACTGTTAACAGTATGTGTCTTGTCTAACAACAGTGCAGCCTAGGCCTCCGGCAAACATTAACACCCTGTGCATATGATGCCTGTGCCGCATCCCTGACATCCACACCATTGGTGCAGGGACATGTTCATATGGTCTGATGCACAGGGTGAACAGACTAGGATGATATGTGTAGTTTACAAATGTTGAGGACTGTTGACAGCAGATATACCATGTATTACAGGTGTACAATACTGTTAACAGTATATGTCTTGTGTAACAACTGTAAATGCATGTTGGTCATGTTGTTCTGCTGTCTTTCTTGAGGTCTTATTGCACATGCATAATGTCAGTGTTTGCAGTTAAGTGTCCCATACGTCAGTGTGGACTACTCACAAGTATGTATGAATATACCAGCATGCACAGTGCAGCTGCCACATACCAGTGAGAATGTCCCACGTTACAAACACATCTACTGTTCTAAGAGCATGATATCTGTGTATTAAGCTACTGTGGACACAGACGTGACATCCAGAAAGGGTGACATCACAGGTACAGTTACATGGAGTGGTGACGTAAGAGAGTGGTCTAGCTGATTACAAGGGTAGAGGCCAGTGGGAAGTGTGATGCCTCAGTGGGAATCAGTAATACATGTTCCCATGACAGGATGCCAATACACAACTGCACCCACACACTCCGGTATTGACACACATGTATTCAGTGACACTAACACACACACACACATTCACGGCTTCACCGACACAGTAACATACACTCGCACACAGTTGCTACTGTTGAGGTGAGGACCCCTCCCTATGTGCAAATCATCATTACAGTACTGTGCACCTACATGATGCACCACAGAGAATACACATGTACAGGTAGTCAGTATGGCCTAAGATCGGGGACATCAACATGGATAGTTGAATGAATCGCCTGGATGGTGGGAGGGGTCCTATCAGTTCAGTATGGTAACATACATCCTCACCCCAGGGACCAGTCAGCCCTACATACACACACTGTGGCATTCAGTAATTAATACACCTATGTCATGCACATACAGATACCTCACATGTGTGAGATACACGCCCCTGCCTATGTCCTGCTTTATACATTGCAGTCTGTACAGATGTGTACACTAGTGTACAGGAGAGTGAGTAACAACTGAGATGTATTCCCCACAATATGTGACAAATATGGACACACACGCAACCACACATGCCAGTACTGTGAATCTCAGACCTGCCTAGCTCATGTTATGTATGTCAGATGTACAGCAGTATTGCACGCGTTACAAACTGTACTGATGCTTCTTGTGCCAACAGTGCTGATATATGCACTAGGGATATCATATCTATTAACAGATGGCATGTGATTTACCTTCCCTATCACCCTGACCGCTGTCTAAGTTGTGTGTTATGTATTTCAATTAACGAAACCATTGCTTACCGGTTACACAGGGTTATTGTAGGACCGCTTGTGACACACCTGTGAGCTGTCCACAGTAAACATCCATCTGCAAAGATGCCCCACCACTTAGTTATTTCAACACATCTGTCTATACCTGTGGTACATGTTTCTGTACATTCAGCATATCACCATATACAGTTGGCAATGTTGAGGCTGCATTGCAGCTGCATGATGTACTAGGATACATGCCACCTGCATACATCAGCAACTGCACACGCATGTTATCTGAATGCACAACACTACATGTACAGGAGTGTAGGTCCTACAATCCTGACATTTGGTCATGTTTGTAGGCATTACAATTGGCTGATATGTGTAATAACATAAATGACACACAGACTGTTGTATGATATAATGGTGACCAGTACAGAGGGGATGTTACCTCTGTCAACATTGATATCACACCTTATGTACTGTTAGCATTCAGTAGGCATGGACCTACATTCCATGTGCATGTGTGTAATGGCTGTAGCCACCTGTTTGCACAAAGAACTACAACAGCTATGCTATTTACAGGTATTGTTGTATGTGTGGCATGTACATACCCAGGGCAGGTACATGTATGTCATATCCATACATGAGGGTGTGTACTGGTGTACAGCAAAAGACATCTGCTAATGGTGGACAGTACTGAGGGTCTTTGGTACATCTGCAGCTGACCTGTTCACAGACAGTGGTATCATTGCATTGCATAACACATGATGCAACTGTGTCAGTACATGTGTACTGTCTACAGTTGATGTAGAGCTTAGTGCAGTACACAGGTCAAGGGTCACATGGTGGCATACTAGTCTGTCATGCAACATGTATGGTTGCATGGTGGTGGGCCGAGGGCATGGTGGTGTCTGCAGTTTACATCCTAGAATGCAGCATGTGACACTGTGTCCTGCACATGGCTCATCTGTGATGCCTTTCATGGGGGGACCGGTCAGTACATGTGAGTGGCCTTTATGTATGTGGGTACACCACCTGGAGCAGTCCGTACCTGTGTTATGGCCCACAAGTCTGGTTCTGAGGTATATGGTAGTAGTGCTAGGTTCTGAGGTATATGGTGGTAGTGCTATTGTGCACTACAGAGACATCAGCCAGGCGTTCCTCACTGCACAGATGTCAGTACTCCCCATTGTTGGATCTACAGTGGTCAGCTGTGAATATGGACACCACACATCTAGCACTGGTTAGCATAAGAAAACAATGCAGTTGTCCTGTAGGTGTATGGGAGTTAACCTGTGTTTAGGACATTTGCCTTGGAATGGCACTGTATGGGCAGACGAGACTTGGGTAATATCCACACTCCCTTGTATCATGGATGCATGTGATATGTGTCAAAGGCCTGCCTACTGTCAGTCATGTCATCCCAGAATGACAGCTGATTTGTTAAAGACTGGTGTCAAATATATGTAGAGCAGCGTTCCCACTAACAATGACAAATACCAACACCAGAGCCCATTACAATGTGTTATTTATGTCTACCTGTAATAGCATGGCCACTGTGGCCCTCCGTGTTTAGCATCAGAGTGCATCCCAGTCATCCATGTGATACTAGGAGTATTAGCGTGCCCAGTATATCCTTCGCTACTAAGTGTGTGGGCATGCCCTCTGTGCTACTAAGTGTATGAGCATGCCCGGTATATCCTTGTGTAGATGGATACACAGTGCATTCCAAACAGCCCTTTGCTACTAAGTGTATGAGCATGCCCAGTATAACCTTGTGTAGATGGACACAGTGCATTCCGAAACGCCTTGTGCTACTAAGTGTGTGAGCATGCCCAGTGACACCTTGTGTTGGTTATGTGCCTCTGTGTATGGGCATGGCCATTGTAACCCTGTATAGTGGTAGTAGTCATCCATTCCACAGATGGGCATACTCCAGGTCAGGATGGATTCATACTTTAAACACACAGGTTCACAGGTATGCACATCTTAACTGCCAGCATCTCTGTTGATATCCGCATTCCCAGATGGTCATAATGACAGCCTTGACATGTGTAGTCTGTGTGGCACGATTCTTATATATGTAGTATTGTAATAGTAATCTGTAAATAGGCAGGTGTTCCGTACCCAACACTGGCGTGTGTGTGTGTCTGTCTGTCCCCATTTGCCGGTGGACTATAAATTGCTTTTAGACTGGCTACACTCCATACATTTCTTATACCCACTGTTAGCAAGGCCGATGATGTCACCCATCTACAAATACACCTCTGGGAGGGCTGCGTCCCAGTAATTTCAGTAGCACATTCTGTAACTGCGTAATGCTGTAGTGTAATAAAGTAGTTAGGGCGGTGTTCTACTTCCACACTTGGTGTGTGTGTGTGTGTGTATGTGTGTGTCTCTCCCCATTTGCCTGAGGACCTTTATACTGCTCACACTCCATACATTTCTTATACCCACCGTTAGCAAGGCCGATGATGTCACCCTTCTAGAAATACACCTCTGGGAGTGCTGTGTCCCAGTAATCTCGGTAATGCATTCTGTAACTGCGTAATGCTGTAGTGTGATAAGGTAGTTAGGTCGGTGTTCTAATCCTAGCCAGTGTGTGTGTGTCTGTGTGTGTGTGTGTGTGTGTGTGTGTGTGTGTGTGTGTGTGTGTGTGTGTGTGTGTGTGTCTCCATTTGCCTGGGGACAGAATAATACTTTTAGACTGCTCACACTTCCCTACAATCCCTATCACCGACTTTGCCATTGCTGATGATGTCACCCACCTAGAAGTACACCTTTGGGAGTGATGTGTCCCAGTAATCTCAGTAGCGCTTTCTGTAACTGTGTAATGCTGTAGTGTGATAGAATAGACAGGTAGATGTTCTATTCCAAGGTATGACAGGTGTGTGTGTTTGGCAGTCATATCCTATTTGTTGGTGTCTGTGAGTGGCTAGTTACTGGATGTGTTGAGGAGCATGTTTTGTTGTTTTCCTATATAGTGGGCATAAATGTCACAATCGGCCAAGAGACTAGGTTGGCTAGACATACACATACATTCGGCAATAGGTCTAGTGAGTAATGTCAGCAGCCCTAATCTTATCCTTAATACAGTCTGAACCCGTGTGATGCACAGAAACACACTTGCCTTGATATTAACACCAGTACATAATGCAGGAGGCGCATGTGGTTTCCTTTTCATTCTTGCCTAATGCTTGGTGTCACATGGTCTGCTGTTAAAATATATATTCTATATCTACATATATGTGTGTATATGAATATGCACAGGCATTCAACAGTATAGGACATGTATTCCTTCATGTACATTTATGTATGCTAATGTCCACACAGACACACACACACACACACACATATATATATATATATATATATATATATATATATATATATGTGTGTGTGTGTGTGTGTGTGTGTGGACATTAGCACACATAAATGTACATGATGGAATACATGTCCTATACTGTTGAATGCCTGTGCTGGATGATCCGTATGTGATAACCTCAGATGTATGTATATCTGCCATGGCTTAGTGGTAAAGCACATCAACTGTGGTGTGCAGGGTCCCGGTTTTGAGCCGTGCAGAGGCTGGTTATTTTGTCGCTGGGAAGAACAAGGGACAATGAATACAGTGATAGTAAGGTGTTTTTAACCAGTTGTGTGTGGGTCTGCACGACAGTAAGCAGTGGTTACTTTTGGGGAGGCTCAGTATGGGTCATGTAACTATGCATTATAAGACAATACTATGCAAACGAGGTGGAAAATAGTGAATCCCGTTTATCTCCAGGGTGTGTTGCAGGTCCCAAGAGTGTATGTGTATAGATAGCTCGTGCAGGACTCGAATATAGGTGAAAGCATGGGGGGGGTGTCAGGCATACTGTACGTAGATTGGAGCCCTGTGTCTCGGGATTGCTCCTAGCTTAGCACGCCTAAGCTTGGGGTGTGTCTATACCTGCCTAGTGCAATTGGGAGGGACAACAGCAGTAGGAGAGTAGTCAAGGTGAACAAGCTGGGCAAACAGATGATATTTATCATAATCAGCAGATTACAGGCCCAGCAGACCAGCCTGACCCAGAACACTACAATAAAGTGAGCAAGCACCATCCCCTCAGGTTTTTCCACACTCTACACCACCGGTGTATACATGCGGGGAAATTTTAACAAACAATCCTACGAAATGAGAAGGGCTGCAGCAGGCAACATAGACCAACATGTGCAGGAGGCTGAGGGTGGTGAGAAGGTGAATGCTGCCGAACAACCCTCAAGTGAGGAGACAGAGAAGACTGTACAGGCCCAGGGTAACCTACCAGGGGCTATATGAGCTGGAGATAGAGGAACGCTATGGGTTGGACAAAGACCTCCTACAGCAGATTGTTGAGCTGTGCTGGCCACACCTGACACATCAAACAAGTCGAGGGGAACCCATCCCAGTGGATACCAAGGTATGTGTTAGCCTAGGTATACTAGCCACAGGTACCTCCCAAAGCACAACTGGGGATATCATGGGGATCTCACAGGCATCTGCATCCAGAGTATTCCACCAGTTCCTGGATGCCATGTCACCACATGCCAGTGAGCATGTACATTTCCTCAACACACGTGAGGTGTTGGCCAGCAATATGCGTCTGTTCCACCAAATAACAGACTACCCTGGGGTAGTGGGTGCTATAGCCTGCATGCACATATGCATCAAAGCACCACCTGGTGAGCAGGGTAGGGCCCTACATTAACCGCAGGAGCATCCCCTCCATCAACTGCCAGGTCGTATGCAATGCCCAGGGCATTATACTGAATCTATGTGCTGGCTGCCCTGGAAGCTATGATGATTCCGATATATGGCATCTGATGCAGCTGTACCACAGTTTTGCCGATATGGACATCCCTGTGGTCACCTAGTGGGAGGATGTTGGGTACCCACTGGAGCCGTGGCTGATGACACCCATCAGAAATGCACACACAACTGAACAACAATACCATAATGAGGTACAAGCACAGGCCAGACATATAACAGAGCATGTGTTTGGGATGCTCAGGTCACGGTTTCTGGACACATCTGGTGGAGCCATGCATTATTCACCAGCTACATGCACCCAAATTGTTATGGTATGTGCTATGCTACACAATATGATCCTGCGGAAACAGCTGCAGCAGGAACAGCATGGGACATGGCCACAGAGCCCCCCACCAATGCCAAGGCCTGTACAGGCACAGAGTGACTCGGAGGAGGAACAACCTGAGCCAGACCCAGTAGGCGAAGGAGGTGTGCCCAGTATGACCTGGCCTTAGCAAAGAGGCAACGCATAGCATATTCACTGACACAGTAGGGACCCAGGCAATGTCGCCCTCTCTGACTCACACAGACAGTAAAAGGGATGCCAAACATGACACTACCTGTGCTCAGCCATGCATAGGAAGTGCACTATGTGACATAGGCAGCCCTCCAGCACCATCCTCAGGTCTGGCACACCCTCAAGGTAAGTCAATCAACCTACCAATTGGCAGTTGTATTAGAATGTGTTGTTACCTGTAGCTATGCTATGGATGTGAGCATGCAAGGGAATTTGGCAGCTGAATATTAATGCAGCATACAGTAGACGTCCATAGTGGCACCATGACATGTGTAGCACATATGGGGGTCAGCATAGTAGCCAGTAGTACACAGGGTGTCATAACCCACTGCAGGTAATGGGCTGAGCATCATGTGTTTCCATACAGCTCACACAAGTCTCAACCAGCTGGACAGGTGTAGAGCAACACAGACAAATGCTGTACTATGGCCTCTGAATATGCCCAATGGATGACCCCCCCCCCCCCACAGAGCCATACAGACAGACTACAGCAGGCCAGGTGGTTGGATGTAGGTTGTGAAGGCTAGGACGTCTGAAACTAATATGTTGGTAAATAAAGCTAAGATCTGGAGTACACTGGTATGCCTCTAGCCAGCACAATATGTAGGTCTACGCACTGAAATGGAGTACCTGACATACCAGTACAGTAGTAGCAAAAAGTGTCAGATGTGCCCCCCCTTCCAAAGTACACATATAGCAACAGTCAGGTGCACCCCCCCCCCCCGGTGCTGTGTAGGAATGTGGATACAGTTGGATGTCCCCTCACGCTGTACAAAAATGTAGCAACAGTCAATGCCACATGACCGATGGATACCCTGCAAACACAGCATGCCACCTGTCAGTGTACAACGCAGAGGTTGGCACTACAGTACTGACTACCTAGACATGTAACACACACATGTGATATAGTTGGCCATACTGGGCATGCTCAAACACATGAAGGTATGATGGCAATGTCAGTCGACAACATGCGGAATGGTCATACTGGGCATGCTCACACATGTAAACACAAGACGGCCAGGTCTGCAAACACCAGTGGTCCGGACATATCTGCTGGTACATTGCTATACTGTTGGATGACTGTGCTGTATGGTATGTGTGTGGTACTGTCTATTGTCTGTATATTTGCCATGGTGTATTGGTAATTCACATTAGCTGTGTGCGCAGGGTGTTGCTACTAACACTTGCAAAGGACGGTTATTTGTTTGCGGCCAGAACAAGCCCATTGGATACGGAGGAAGTAAGGCACATTGAAGCAGTTGGGAGTGGTTGTGCATGGGTTTGCGTGGTGTTAAGCACTGCTGACCTCTGGTTACAGCTTCTTGCACTTGATTAGCCTCCACATTTCTTTACCAGTGCAATACTCGAATACTGGTAGCCAAACACGCTTACACCCACTCGCTCCCTCACTTGCACATGCACCGACATTGGTGCTTGCATGTGTCACTCACGCTGGGTGGGAATGATCCCTTGTGATGCCTATTACATCGGACTACATGACTAAAGTATTGGGTATGGCTGACCATTAGGCGACGGCATGGCGTTTGACTGTACGGAATCGGTGGCCTGTCCAGTGAATTAATCATATTATATGGGTGTTCCTCATACAATCTGCTCCCATCTGGCTGATACATGGGAACTGATACTCTGCAATGCAGACAAGTAAATGTGTTTTGGGACCCACATCCGTCTGCCGGGTCATGCTACCGCATACCTATTGTAGGTTTGCCACCTTTTAAATTGCCAGAGGTGGGACTTTAGGATTAACACCTGTCCCACTTTGCGTGGGACAGTCCCTCCTTAGGCATATGTGTCATGTGAAAATTATCAGTAGATAGCAAATGTCCTGATTACAGGACAATATTATATTCTACATTTCTGTAATAGTTGCATGTAACATTTAATGTATATATGACACTTCTATATGTTATGTGAAGTAGCATAAGTAACTGGACTGCTACTAGACTAAGCTTTTATTTGTGCAAATACGTATAGTTCTGTACTATAGACGGCTGTAGGTATATTCTGACCTGGTACATCTGACATTTCTACAGAGCAGGTCCCACTTTGGTCATTTGGAAAGGTGGCAGCCCTATAGGACCTATATGTAGAGATGTCAGATTTGGCAAGGCAACACATACCCACAGCCAGTAGAAAATAGACTACTTCCCCATTTTGCCTAAATAAAAGGTTATTCTTGTAGCATTATAGTTGCTAATACTGTTTCCTATAACATCTAGGTGTTTCAGATAAAACAATCATTTTATGCAACCACTACAGACAATATATGGATTCTTTGCCCTAAATCACAGGCCATGTGTCATAACAACATTTATTTTGCAGGACACAACTGCCCAAAGGGGAGTGTCCCTCGCAAAGGTGAACAGGTGGTAACCCCAATCTATTATGCTATCATCTACCTAAGGTAGTCGGCGGAATAAGCTCTTTCCGTCACTAGCAGACCTCACATACTAATGGGGGAGAATGAACACTGAAATCAGTGATACTGCATAACACCCTCAGGGACACATTTAGATGATTGGTACTATTAACCTGACACATTGACAGTCCCAGAGCATATGTATTCATACACATTTGTCAAGGTACATGCTGTTTATGACTCATACATGTTGTCATTATTCATTATATGTATTCCGCCACCTGTCCACCTAATATTGCTAGTTCTGGAAGGGTTTAGTTGGGACTGTGTTAGATTCTGATTCGTAATCATGGACGTCCATGATAATCGGGTACAGTTCACTGATATAGTCCCTATGTGTTCCACCAATGGTTTATGGACTATTCAGTAGATGTGCCCTTAAGGTTTGGGAGGTATGGGCATCTGCTATACCCACATAGGAATATTAATTACTTCTATGGGGCGGGCGTAATACATCTCTGCCAACCAACACCTGCACACTTAGGCCCATTATTGTATACCCATGATTCCCCTATCTGACACCCCTCTACAGCACTCATCCTTACTGTGAGTACAGCTGGGGTATGAACACACCCCTACATACTGCCCACTCTCCCCGTGTCGGGATACATCTCATACGTTTTGTCAACCCATGTGTTATCAGACTTGCACAACCTACTGTTCCGTGTACAGCTACATCCTGGTCACGTCAATCATCACAGGTTCGCCTACAAAGCAAATTTTTGATGTCCCACAAGGGACCCCATGAGCCATGTTTAAAGTGTAGACCTTGCAGATCTCTCCCACTGGTAGTTTCCTGCCAGTGGCCTGGAAAGCAGCGGTGTATTTACCTTTATTGCGTGTCTGTATGTCTCACCGGCATAGCTGGAGGATGTGGGAGGTAGACGTTTGTTTATTGGACCTCCCACTAACATATGCCCAGTCTGACCATATGTTACCCATAATTGCTGTAACGTAACCTAGGTATGTACATGTGTATATTTACAATAACATATATATATATATATATATATATATATATATATATATATATATATATATACACACACACACATATATATATATATTTTTTTCCTCTGTGTGTGTGTGTGTGTGTATATGTATGTGTATATATATATATATATATATATATATATATATATATATATATATATATATATATATATATATATATATATAGATATACATTATTCACTTGATATCGCAGCCATGACACACCTTTACACATTACCCTCTCCAGAGCATTGGGGCCCTACACACATTTTGTACCACCTCGAGTATTCACAGGGTCTCCCTCCATTTATATTTGCACATACGTGCCTTTCCTGGTGTTATGGATTACGGCCATTTGCGGTTTACAAGTGTAGGTGGTCCCAACATGGACTACATTCCATCTGTGTGTAATGTAGATGTAGCAGTTCAATGATGTTATGCCCACTAGTAGAACCCTGCCTCTGGTGTGAATAGCAGTGCTCTGCTCACTCTTGGGCAGCTTTATCTGACATACGCTGCAAGCACTATATAATACCTTAGTTGCTCTTGATTCCCTTCACAACCCTTGTGTATGCTTTATTCTTATGGCATTCATTCTTCAAATATATATATATATATTTGTTTTATATATATATATATATATATATATATATATATTACATGTCTGTGGATATATATATATATATATCTATACACACACACACACACACACATTATATATACATATATATATATATATATTACATATGTACATAAAAACATACGTTTCCTATGCTGGGAGCTGCTTACACCCGTGCAGGAGCATGTTTACTGCTGCTTATTTGTGCTTACGTGTGCCTTATTCATTATGACAGTACCACTTTGATTGAAGGAATCCTGTTAATGGCCCCATGGGAAACACACGTTCACCTTTACATGCTTAAATGTTGGCTTTACAGCACAGCGGCATTCATTCCACAAGGAAAATTATATGTGCTATAGCCGAACTTGAACTGGGAATGCCTTTACGTTAGGCGGATGCTCTAACCACTACACTATTGGTGTTCTGCTTCATTTATATGTATACCCATGGTTCATAGTTACCCGAACACATGCCTCAACACTTCACACAGCAGGCATCCATTCTCCTGCTAGGAAAACTGCAGTACTACACATGCACCATTCCCTATTCCCTACTGCTCTGGACCCATACTGCATGTATACTCACTCCGAGGATATTCAGAACTCCAAAGTTTATAGTCCAGGCACATACGTGTGTTTGAATGTCAGGGTTTTCATGTGGTCATTTGGGTTTAGGTTTGTCCGACTGGAGACCAGATCAGCCCTGTACCCATTTGAAAGACAGAATTAGCATGTGGACAGAGTTAGTCCCGATGTTACCATTCTACCTGTGTTTACAGATGCAGGGATTTGCCCACCTTTGACCGGCTTGATATGTCGGCACTACATAATACGGGGTGGGGGGGATTCCACTGGTGTTTCCCTTCACATTTGTTATGACTGCTTTATTATGACCATGTTTATATATATATATATATATATATATATATATGTATGTATCTGTCTGTACATACACATACATATACACCTACATACATATTTACATTTCCCATACTGTTGAATGTCCGCCGCGCATCCCCGCTGGCTTTAACTCCCTATATCCGACAGACATTATTCTGGCCATCATATAAAATTAGCGACCCTTGCATGGCTTGGACCCAGAAACAGACGCACCTTAGTCACCAGTTTGACCACTACACCATCCATGGTACATTCCACATGGATGGTAGCTAGGATATATGACTTCACTACAGGTATTCAACAGTAGTGGCAACAAATGTGACAGTTGGTTGGTGTACATATGTGTACAGACCTCTCAACCACTCAGGTACTAATTTCAACAGTAACAGGGACAAGTCAAGGACAAATCAGGGACAATCATGGACACTTTTAAATTATTAGTACTATTAACGTGAAACCTTGACAGAATCAGAGCATATGTATTAATACTTATTTTCTTTAGTAAAAGACGTCTATTACTCTTAATTATTGTCATTATTCATTCAGTGTAATTCACCACCTTTCCTCAAAAGGTCACTGGTTTTAGGGGGGATTAAGAGGCTGGCCAGTTATTGTGTGAATGCTCTGACCATTGGTAGGGTTGCCACCTTTTCATATGGGCAGGACAGGATCTATTCGGGACACACCAGATTTTTCAGGGCAACACATACCCACGGTCAGTACAACAGATAGTACTTTTGTTTTATGCCTAAATGTAAGCTTATTGTTGTAGCAGTTTAGCTGCTCCTTCTGTTTTGTTTACTTGCTTATTCTGTTTCTTGTAACATGTAGGTATTTTACATACGGAAATAACTATTGTATGTGACTATTACATAAGATGTGGGACATAATTATGTCCTACAATCGCAGGATATTTTACTTTTATAATGGTTTTGGTATGGACACAACTGCCCAAAGGGGGACTGTCCCTCACAATGTGGGACAGGTGGTAACCCTGACCATTGGGCTAGACTTAGCTATTGACGGCGTGCTAACACGATGCATTTCACTTCCACTTGGTATAACTATCGACACTACAATAGAATACGGGCATGGGGTTTTAAATGTCATTTGTTCGAGGGATGGGGACTCAATATTCAGCTATCTGCATTTGTGTTTGCTTCTTATTTTTGTGTTCGCAAAACTATCTTGCATGCTTTGCATACGTTTCAGTATCCATGGACACTGACAGGTGTGATTACTATTAGATACAGGCTGCACTATTCAGCATTTTAGGTTGCACGTAAACAGCAGACATGTCCCCGCCTCCGTGCGGCGCTTGGACACGCTCCATGCACTCGCGCACATTTCCTATGCACGTGGATGTGGTGGCAGCACTCCATTAATATGCACATGGTGCTACTGTGCCATCTGTACGCCGCACAGTCGGGGCAAGCCTAACGCCGTTCTTGCACCGAGCTTCATGAATCGCGGGGACTGAGAATAATGGGCAAGTTAAATTCATACATCTGTGGCCTAGATTCCTAAGTACATGGGCCCATTTCTAGACTGTACCAATTTCAAAACATATAAGTTGCTTGTGAAAATTTAAAGAAAAATATAACTCTAGATTTTTCTGTATTGTGTTATATTACAGCATTGTTGTAAAGACTGTGAATGAAGTGACCTGTATCGTTGCCTCTCTTCCAGGCAGATCTTGCTGATAAAGTCAAAAGATATAACTAAAAACACCAAAGATGTAGAAAAAGTACAACACAGTCTTAGAAATTCTTTCAGCCAGTCAGATTATCCAGTTTTAGACTGTAGCTATCTTTGTTAGTTCTGATGAGTGCTTTCATTCCAATAAGAACTTCTTCAAAACATTTCATGGAAAGGGTCTTGCACTTTGATTATTGTTAAGAAGACTGCTTGGATATTGCATTTCTATTTGTTCCTTTTTAACAACATTTACTGTTCACATGATATTTATATTAGGTTAATGTTTCTTGTTTAGCTTAATTCTTTTAAAAATGTGTAGGAGTCAAAGAATATGTGCAGGCTGCTGGAGATGTGACATTCCATCACTACTAGAAGTAAAGATAAATGAGCTAACAGCCTGTAGACCTTTATTCCACACAGAGGTATTTAACAGATGAGTTTAGACATCGCTTAGGAAAGCCACTGCTATTGTCCAGACCTGATTATTACTTAATGTATTCTGCAGGATGTATTAAGAAAGCTTTTATTAAAATTAAGTCGTTTATATAATTCAGTAATATGCTTTATGCATAGTGTTGCTTCTCTGTAGCTGATTCTGATGTTTATAAATTTCCTAAAGACTCTTCATTGGAAATGAATGCACTATAAAGGTTTGAGTACTCAAATGATATTTCTTAGCATGTTACCAAATAATATTTTATAGCATTTTAGTTCTTACAAAAGAAAGTTAATGAAATTAGTCTTTTTATGTTCAACAGTTAATAATAAGTGCAACAAAATAAACATCTCCAAATCTGTTATAGATAGATTAATTCTGACATCTAAAGGATTACTTTTCATGTGTCATTAAATACATCCATCCACAACTCCTTTTTCCCATTTTTGCACATGTGCTTGGAGTGTTACTTCAACGATGACAATAATCTAGAGCCAAGGTTTGTATGTTTTTTAAAAGTCACTGCACAATTACATGTCATTAAATACATTTGTGTAATGCTTAATGTGTTGCTTGGGTATGTGTAAAAAGGCACGTTCATTGCAAATCCAATTTTAAATAAATTATGAATAACTGAATGTATACTTATTGCAGTTTAATTGTTACTTTACCAATGAATAGCACAAACAATTGACTACTCATTAAATTAATTTTTCTATTCCCTTTCTAACATACAAATTTCTGTTTCTTCATTATCTTGTGTTCCTTCAAATAAATTATTCCTACATTATCATGGTTAATCAGCTTGCCCACTAATTGTTTTACTTACTGTAGAGTTCTAAAATCAATTTAACTATTCAGAGAGGTCCAGGATTATATATAAGTCTGGTATGTGTAATAAAATAGTTTTAGATGTGGAACATGTTACCAACTTAACTATATTTAGACTACAGTTAGTCATTTATCTCTTACATAAATAATCAAAGTGCAGCATGTATTAGCCTTGCTACCGAATTAATGTATTATCTGTTGATTATACCTGCATATGACTGAAAACATTCTACATTTATTTTCATATGTAGATCGGCATGATTATAATGTGTTCCATTTGAGCATAAAGGTTCAGTTCATAACTTATTTGGATCTCTAGAGGTCAGTCAATCTACCAGATTAATAGATGAATGAAAGAACAAATAAATGAATGAATGAATTCTAGCCTGCACATCAGCTTCCTAAATAAATTAGTAAATAGTGTGGCGAGACCTACTATTAACAAAAAGTATTTAAAGTAAAGAGGTTTGACTGATTGTTCATGAACTTTTCATATGATTTTAGTTTATGTCTGAAAACACGGCCCTTTTTATCAACTTGTAAAATAAACAAGTGCAATGCTATATATGACTTTACATTTATTCATGTCAGAGCCAGTCACTTATAAAGTGATCAAGGCTTAGTAAGTTTGAAAAAAATAAAGTATACCAGTAAATCTCTTTGCATCATAAAAACAACAAAAGCAACCATTCATTTTTCTTTGGTGGTTGTTTGGCAGTCCGCAAAACATGACATACCTCAGCAAATATACGTAAATTATACATAATTAATTCATTTAGAAATACATTTAAACAGTTGCGTGAATCCCAACTTTGCAAACAGACTTTCAGCATCTGTGAACTCACATTATTGTTTATGTTTTTCACAGGTTCACAGCTTCATAGGTTTATACTAGGCACTGAGGTGTTTATAAACAGTATAACCCAATCCAGTTTTGTCCATGAGTACCTTGAATGCCTATATGGTGGGGGTATGTTAGCAAGGAGAGTTATATATGTGTGGTGGGTATGTTAGGGGTCTATATTACATCACCAAACACTTAAAAAAGCAAACTGTGATTAATCAACCCTATGTAAACGAAAGCAGACAATGTCGAACTGTCAGAACAGAGATTTTTTTACAAGGAAAAAAAATTGCTGTTCCAAAAAAAAAAAGAAAACACTTTAAACATTACACCCCCCCCTACTTAAATATACCAACTCCAGGACAGCGGCAAAGTAACGAAGCGGCCAAGCGAATTCTTCCTCAGGGATAGAATTCACTTAAAAGCTGCTTCTATATTTTGCCTTTTCAGTTCGACCAAGATGCATTTGAAAGAATGTGTCTTCAGTCTTGTAAGAGGAACCCTATGTTAGTAAGAAGTTAATGTACTTACTGTCAATTTCTGTCCATCAGAGACATGGGGGTAAGACCAGGGATACATTTGCAATTCCCTATCCAATTATTAAGGTTTTGATTGAGTAGGATCAGGGATGAACTTTTCTTCGTGTGAATGGGAAGCTTATTTTATAATACAGTGATCCTTTGAGACAGATATTGGTCTCTCCAGCATGTTCTATTTTGCTGCAGACAAAATACAAGCCCTTAGATCTAGTGTTTCTGGTGCTGCCAGTTTTGTGAATGTGCAAAAGATCCATCAGAGTTGGATCTGAAGATGCGTTATATGCCAAGGCATAGATGGCCTATCAATAACCTGTAGGAGACTGAGTACAGAGATAGTGCCTTAAGGCTATCTGTCTAGGACAGGATATTCATACCCTGGATTCTCCTGGTGGGGAATCTTTAAGGTCATTCCAACTGATGCGAGTGCTTGGATTGGTACATGTCAAAGGGAGCATTGTACTCAATGATAGGTCTGATAAAGGCTAAGTAGAGTGGTACTTGGTGGTCCTTGCACCTGGATTCCATCGGGTGACATAGAATGATTTTTTTGCTATGTGTTGGATGAAGGCCAGAAGAACATATGTTCCCATATCTGTAACTACCATGTCAAATCTTAAAGGTGTTTTATCAATGGAGTAATTAGCTTGGGTGGATGATTTTCCAAAGGATCTATAGCTTTCTCACCAGTCATTTATTTACATTAGACTCTCTTGTAGGATGTCTGTGTCATGAGGGTGAATGTATGATAGCTCCCAATTTACAGTCATTTGTGAACTTGGTTGCTAGGACTTTTGAAATTAGCCTTGACTTACAGGAAGCATATGTCAAACAGTAGCATCACCAGCACACAGCCCTGGGGTACTCCACTCATGACTGATCTCCTGGTGGAGGTGGATTCATCAATCCTAGTATACAGGTCAGCAAGCTCCTGCCTGGTGCCCTGCAGAGTTCTACAGCAGCAGAGAGATAAAAGAGAGACTTTGGAGTGATTAAGTATCATTTTTATGCATTTTCTTGCTGCCTTTAGCTAATTCCGCCTAAATGCCAATTTTCTAGAGTTTCTGTGATTTAAAAAGCTTGTTTCAGCTACATATTGTACTTATTTTACTGCCTGCACTTTAACAAAGTCATTTTTGTGTTTAAATTACCTGTTTAACTGTTGTAGGCTACACCATTTCTGTGCATTTAAAGTGTTTTTTGATTGTATCTGCTTTATTTTTCTGAAAAAAACAAAAAAATACTTGTTTTACCACCTTTCTAAACAAGTATAGTCCAGTTTTCAGGTTAGTGCTGAATTCAGGGCTGTGTTACAATTTTCTGTGTTTGCCCATACCTTACTTGGATAGAAGGAAGTTTCTCTGTTCACTGTGAGAGAGGAAGCTTTGAGCAGCCTATCTGTCCCTGGACGAATGGTTTCAGCCCAGAAATTAGTAGTTTATTGGCCATTTTGGGCTAATTTTTCAATCTTTCATTTCCCTGTTATAAAACCCGCATTTGCGTGGTTTTGCATGCCGGACAGCCCCAGTTAGCAAGGGTATAACGATTCCCAGCTTCACAAAGTCTACTGTTCAATTTTTCCCTTGGAACTAGACAAACTTTCAACTTAAGCAATCAAACCATTCGCTTCTCATACCGGCACTTGCTCAAAACTCATAGCAAGCACTAATAAACCTTAGCACTAGACCTCCCCCCTTTACTGTAGAGAAGGACAAGGCTTTCTATTTGACTTTACCAGCCAATCAGTAAAACAGTTCACTGTACCCATCCAGGCATGTCCAAAGGGCAGTTTCAGGTGTACTCTCCGGTCCAACTGGTGAATCTGGGCATTTTGAGGCAATGTTACAATTGCCTCGTACACAGACAACTCTCTCCCCCTTCCACAAAACACTAATACATGTGAGAGAAGCAATTATACAGGCAAACTGGAGGCCAAGATCTCTCAACCCAAGACTGGACCAGGCAATCAAGAGAAGGGAATTACTTGCATCACACTACCAGTCTCACATAGACCTATGAAACCAGCACTGGCAAAAAACACACGTAAATACACAAAAGCATATTCAAAGGCTCTAAATAAAAATCTGCAGAAGCAACAGAGGCCTCCAAAGCAGACATCCAAGCATCCTCCACCCCCCAACACAAACCATGAAACACATACTTCACAAAACCAGTGTGCCACACAATCACAGCCCTTAAGGCAAAATAACATACCCAACACACTAGTAATAGGTGACTCTATAGTCAGGTACACTGACGTCCCACTCACTAGGATGAACAAAGAGAAGGTTACTGTTAGATGTCTGTCGGGTGCCAGGATCCGCCACATAACACAAGCACTCAGGTCACTCTAGAACAAGTACAAATATGACTCTGTCATTGTCCATGTTCATGTGAATGACCTGAGCCGTACCTCCCTGGACTACATGAAAAGAGACATGGAGGAGCTCTCTAATCACATAGCCCAGGCCGGTGTGACCCTGACCCTGAGTAGTATCCTGCCCTCACCAAGAATGATACCATGGTATAGAGAAAAAATTATCAATTTCAACAATTGGCTTAGCTTCTGGTGTCATTCAAAGGGGAACCAGTGTCTGTCAGCCTGGGATGACATGCTTGACAAGCCATGCTGCTTCTCTAGAGATGGCTTGCACCTGTCACCCTTAGGCTTTCAAATACTGGCCAAGGCTCTTGCCACCCCCATAATGCCTTTTTTAGGCAAGGCTCAAAAGACAAACCCACCACTGTAAATAGCACAAGTAACAAAAAACTGAGGGTAATGCTACTTAATGTCTAAATCTCAAAATGCATGCACTCGAGGCACTCCTCAGTATGGAGAAAATCGATATATGTGCAGTAACAGAAACCTGGTTTAAGGCTCCAGAGAGCACCCCAGCACTACCAGGCTATAACTTGTACCATACGTTTTGGCCACAAAACCCGGACCGAAATACAAAAGGCGGGGGAGTATCCATATTCATCAAGGATACCCACACCTCCAGGTTAGTGGCACAGCACGATGCTTCAGAGATCATCTACGTGCAACTCACAATGGGCAAAACTGCTATTCAAATTATAGTTTGCTCAGATCACCCACCATGTCCCAGGACCCCCACTCCGCATTCCGTGAAACACTGGGAAACATAAAGGTCCTACCAAACACCCTGATATTGGGTGATTTCAATTACCCAAACATTAACTGGGAGAACTACTCAAGTACAAACTCCCTTGCCCAACATTTCCTAGAATTTATAAACTCAAATGACCTGGATCAACTGGTCAACACCCCCACCAGAGTTGACAACATATTGGACCTGGTCATCACCAACATGGGCGACCGGTGTTCCAAACCAGAGGTCAACCCCTCGCTGGTTAGATCTGACCATAAACTAATCACTCTGGATATCCACATTCTGCCACCACCCCTGGTCAAAGAAGCCACTGTGAAAAACTTTTCAAAAGCAAACTTCACATTACTTAAGACCGAGGTGGGAATATTCAAAGCCCCCATGTTAAAGGATAACACTGTCCAAGCTGCAAAATCCTTTACTAATGCACTCTATGAGCACCTACAAGAATGCATAGATTGTGCTATCCCAAAAAAAACCAAGACTCACTCCTCCTAGAAAAGGAAACCAGTCTGGTGGACCCCTGCCATAAACAAGCTATACAATAGAAGGAGGAAACTAGTACAGAAAATAGTAAAATCCCAAGAAGGGAAGACATCCCTGATCAGTAACAGCAAGAAACTACTTTCCCTCATAAAATCGTCCAAGGCTAGCTTCAAAAGAAAAATCGCCATGGACTCCAAAGATGCTTACAAGGCATTCTTTAGCTATGTCAAGAATCTAAGTGGCAGTTCTCAGATCTGCTCAGAATTAGTGCAAAATGGCACAAAATACACTGAACTGACCGATATAGCCAACATCCTGGCAGACAGGTTTAGTGCAAATTTCAACCCCCTTCTCACCCCCAAAAGGGCCCATAACTATACCAGAAGAATGTAGTGCCCCTGAAATCACAGAAACTCAGGTTAAAACAGCCCTCTCCAAAGCCAAAAACACAGCATCAATGGGACCAGACAGTGTCCCAGGCTGTGTCCTACACAAACTCAAAGATGAACTAACCCCTCACCTAAGTACACTGTTTAAATTCAGCCTCTCCACAGGCTATGTGTCCACAGAGTGGAACACAGCAACGGTTATTCCACTCCACAAAGGTGGAGCCACAATGGACCCCGGGAAGGGTGATATGAATAATATGTTGGAATTAAAAGAATATGAGTGGATAATCAGGTTACAGGCAGATGTGAAACCAGGCTTAAATAATGCTGTTAGCCTTAAACCAGTCTTATTGAAAAACCAAAGAGAAAGACTTTGATATTTTTAAACAATATCTATATTCTGATAGAGTATATTTATTTGGATAATGGTTTTAAGTTAAGATATGTAGTAATGTATTTCAAGTTAATGTATGTTATTTAGAAATGTTTATGTAGTGTGTTTTATTTTTGTAACAAGTTGTATCTTTTTAAATAACTAGGCTGGCTACATCATGTGATTAATCGATTCCTCTATTTAAAGTTTTGTAAATTAACTGCTTAATGTGTACCGATGAAGGGTGTATTCCCAAAAGCTTTGCTACATAAAGTTTTGGTGTGTTTAGTTGCTGTTTCTTAGTACTTTGTTTCAACTATCGCCTATAAGCCTGACTAGCTTGGTCTGCAAAGCTATGGAGCACATCATCATGGATCTCATTAACAGAGACACTGGAAACCTTCAAACACTGGACCCTACCCAGTTTGGCTTTGTTAAGGGAAGATCATGCCTTCTAAATCTGGTAGACTTCTTTGAGACAGTTACCAAAACTATAGATGAGGGAAAGGTGGTCCACACAGCCTACATAGACCTTGCAAAGGCCTTTAACACCATTCCCCACTCAGGTACTATAGACAAGCTCACCAGCCTGAACATAAACCCCTACATCATGAGATGGGTTGCAACTGGCTAACGGACAGAACCCACATGGTAAGAGTTGCAGGAGCTAGGTCTGACTCTAAACTGGTTACAAGTGGCATTACCCAGGGCTCAGTCCTAGGACCCCTCCTGCTCGGCATATACTTCTCAGAGGTACAGGCAAGCACAGGAGGACTATAGCTGACCATGTTCTCAGACAACTGCAAACTAGGGGCTATAACTGACTCTCCAGCTGACACAGACATCCTCCAAAAGGGTCTCACTGAGATAGATACCTGGTGTCAAAACCATGGCCTCAAGCTAAATACCAAAAAGTGCATAGTCATCCCCTTTGGAAAAAAACAAAATCCCACAAACTGCCACTTAGGTGGTAGCCCCCTAAATATGGAAGACGTAATAAGGGATCTGGGGACCCAAGTAGATAGTAACCTCTCCTTGATAATCACATTGCCAAAGTGGTTAGAAAATCCTTCTATGTGGCCCACCTAATCACAAAAAGATTTGCATCCAGATCGAAAGAGGTCATTGGGCCCCTCTATGCATCACTCATCAGACCCATCATAGAGTACAATGTCCCATTTGGGATGTACCTTACAAGACACCTGCAACAACTGGAAACACCACAGAAGTATCTCACCAAGAGTATCACTGGCCTGAAGCAGATTCCCTATGCAGCTCGACTGAAGAAACTCCAGCTGTACTTGGTTGCATACTGCCTACTCAGAGGTGATCTCTGCCTGACATACAACATCATGTCCAACCCAGAATTGATGGACATGCTCCACCTAAAGAAAACCATATCCCCTCGAGCCACACGCTCCAGGGATCTAAACCTCACCACAACAATAAATAGGATGTGCTGGAGGGATAGATTCCTGTCCCAGAGACTTCCCATGCTCTGGAACAAGATTCCAATCTACATTAGGCAGAGCTCCTTTGCTAACCCTCTTCAAGAGAAACCTTGATGAGTGGATGGGAAATAGAAAGTTTACCCCAGGGATCACTTCAATGGCTCTGCTGGGCAGAGGCACAGGGAACTAATCTAAGGGGGTTGCGAAAGCCAACACATTCCAGCTAGGCTTATAAATGCCTTCGGGCAGATAGCCTAGTACCTACCTATGAACCTATAATCCTGACTTCATTGGTCCTGTCTGTGAGCCAGCCAGTAATCCAATGAGTTGTGTAGGGATTTATGCCCAAATCAGATGGTTTGTCTATAATACTGGAGTGTGATATTGCATAAAACACCTTGGCCAGGTCAGGGTAGGCAGTATGCATCATTTTCCCCTCATCCATAGCCTTGGAGACTCTCAAGAAGACCTTCCCTTAGCAAAGCCAAACTAGGAAGGGTACACTATCTGTAGGTTGCTAATGTCTTTCTTGATCATTTCCATGATAATTCATTCCATGATTTTGCATATTAGACTTGTCAGACTGATGGTTCTGTAGTTCCTAGGGTCAGTTGATAGTCCACCTTTATGAAGAGGGATGGTCATTCCAGCCCTCCATTCACCTGGCATGTAACCAGTTTTCAGGCTGTAGTTGAAAAGTGCCTTAAGTGGTCCTAATAAGTCATGTTTTAGACTATTTAAAGAGGCAACCATGGATATTGTTGGTGTCCAATGAAGCAGTAAGTTTTTCCTTAGTGAGCGCCAGCAGCACCTGCTCCCTTTTGATAGTTGAAGGGATATGCTAGAAGGGAATATCGCAGGGCTAATGTGGGAGAGTGGGATGGGGAAAGTTAGAGCAAAAAATTATTATCCATTACATTTGCTATGGCATCCTGATCACTGAAGGTTGTGCCAGTTCTTCACACTACTGAGTGTCACCTTTAACTTTACTGACATAGCTGAACATGGCCTTGTGATTTCCCTTAGCCTGGGAGGTTATCCTGACCTTGTTATTGGCCTTATTGGATTTTATTAGACCTCTTAGTTTTTTTTTTGTTTGTTTTTTTTTTAATTAGAGAGCTCTTGTCTCTATGAGAGTTCCTTTTTCTGATTTTGGCTATGCATTTTTTTTGTTATATACCATGTTAAGATAAGGATGCCACCATCAATGTGTGTTTCTGATGTTAATTTGGGCTTTCTACTGGTAGATATAACACCATCAATGCAGGAATTTACATGTCTGTAGAGTCTCTTTGAATAATGCAGCTTAGGTGGTTCTGTTCCCGGGATTCTGGAAACCCTGAATTTTGGCAAATTATCACTTGATAGGATGTAGTTTGTTTTAGAACAGTTTCTAACAGTTACAGCCTTGGTTGGTGTTTCTGGGTTGATTCTTATTTCAAAGAAAACAGCACTGTGGTCCAACCTCACCAATGAAGCTGTAAGACAGGGAAGGGTGCAATGCTCTCCCAAGTTGGGGAATACTAGCTCCAGTATGTTTGATAATCTGGTTGGAGTACACACTATATGGTCCAGGGTGTTAAGTCCAGGAAAAGTTATGCTTGTGAGTTAGAAGCAGTGTACACTTCTCATTCTTTAGAGGGGTAGTTAAAGTCTCCCATGAATAGGGTATTTGGTTGGATGGTGAGCACCTCCAGTAGGTCAAGGTAAGAATTGTGAGCTTTATGGGTCATAGAGGGTGACCAGTAGCTGGCCAGAACATAATAAGGAACCTTGTTGAGGAAGACGTGGATATGGATAAACTCCAGGGCATCATCCTGTTTAACCAGGCTGGAGTTGTATTTGTTGCTAATGTAGATTAAGACACCACCACCTATAGCTCCATCTGTGCTGCTGTTGGCCTAAATATGTGGAAGGCACTGTACTTTTGGGGCTTTAAAAAAAGTCTCTATAACAGCACAGTTGCCCACATCTGCCAGAGTGAAGAGAACTTATCGAGTATGAAGTTTCTTGTTTAGGCTCCCAGCATTGAGCAGTAACACCATAAGGTTGCTTTTAGAGTTTTTGTTATGTTGGTAGTTTTGTCATTTTGACATTGACTAAAAGAGGTTCTAAGGGAGTGGATAAAATTTTAGCCAATATTCAAAAGCCCAGGAGGAGACAAGTGAAGACCATCCTTAGCAAAGCAATGTGGTCTGTTGAACTTGTCCTCCAATGCTGATAGATATTGGATTGCCTTGGTGTGACACCAGAAACTAAGCCAGTTATTATTAAAATCAATAATTTTCTGTTCTTGCTTTGGCAATGCAGTGCAAGGCACATATCTGTCTGGGACACATATCCAGAGAGAGCTATTGTATCTCATTCCATATAGTACAATGAGGTATTTTACAGCTCATTTGCACCCACACAGACTACAATAGAATTATATTGGTACCTGTTGTGTAGTGACTTGAGTGTGTGTATCATGTTCTGGATCCTAGCTCCATATAGACAATTAACCATTATCTTCCCCTTGTACAGCCTGATGAGAGGAGCATTTGTGTGTCATAAAATAAAATCCCGTATGAGAAGAGTACTAGTTAAAGTGTTTGCTTGTCATACAGGCTTTGTTCTTGGGGGATCACTGAGTGTAGCTTTGTGAATGTGATATTAGGTTTTGCTTTTGGTGTGTGCTTTAATGGTTGATTAAGATAGGTATGCCACACAAGGGCTTAAAAGGTCTTCCAAGTTTGGGGGAGGTTTTTTAAGTGCCTCGGTGTAAGAACTGTGTGTGTGTGTGTGTGTGTGTGTGTGTGTGTGTGTGTGTGTGTGTGTGTGTGTGTGTGTGTGTGTGTGTGTGTGTGTGTGGAACATATGAAGGATGTAGTGTGTGTGTGTGTGTGTGTGTGTGTGTGTGTGTGTGTGTGTGTGTTCTTGACAACCTTGTTTGTAAGCAATATTTCTGCCTCCAAAACAGATGTATATGTGCATCTCTTACATAATGTATAAGTGTCTTTAAGGAGTAAAAGATTTTATGAGCACATAAGGCAATTGCTACATTGTCTTAGGATGCCAATATCTACCAAGCTGGCCTCAGAGACATTAGAAAATTTCATATGCATGTTGTCAAAACTTGCATTAGGGTTTGACTATTATAGTTTAGGGGCTTGGTTTTACTGGGGTCATCTGAGTGGTGTCAAGGGTTAATGCTAGATGTTAGATAGTGGCATGATCAGGTAGTAGTGCAGACTGAAATGATAACAAACAGTCCTAAGCTTAGATTCGTGAAAAGCCTTTCTGTGTTATAGGTTACAGTCCAAGCTTTTTAGGTAAAGCTTGCAACCTCAGCATTTGCTACCATACAGGGCACTGCTAACCTCTGTTGCAAACATGTATAATTCATAGCAGACAGAAAAGAATGCTGAAAACTGTTTCCATGGCCCTCTAACCAATAAACAACTACACTTTGAGCTACCTGGAGTGCTTTCCAACTCAGAGAGACCAGGTAAACACCTTCTGGCACAAGCTGGATTATCCTGGGATTTCTTAATGTAAAGGAACTGCAAAAGTAGCCCTCAAGAGCAGATTAACACTTAAAACAACTAAGTTCCTAAAGGGCTGTCTGTCTGATGAAACATACTCAATTTAAGCCTTCCTGTGTATTTCTCAACTTGGACAGGCTACCTTTCTACTGCCGCTAGAATTGGAGTCACAGTTTTATTAATGTGAAAACACACTTTGGTTAGCCAAAAGTGAAAAGTTACAAACTAGCTACAACAAAGAATTATCACTTTAAGCCCCAATGTGTGTTTCCCAACACAGACAGACCAGGTTACCCTTCTACTGCCAGAGGAATTTAAAGCCCACTCTTCCCAATGTAAAAACATACTTCAGTTAGCCAAAATGAAAAGGTATCAGAAACAAATCAAATAACTAGCTACAACAGGTAATTGTCACTTTAAGCTTTACTATGTGTCTTCCAACTCAAACAGACCATGCTGCTTTTCTAGTCCAAATAGAATTGCTGTCCAAATCTTCTTAATGTAAAAATATGCTTTAGCTTGCCAAAAGTGAAAAGGTACCAGAAACAAATCAAACAACTAGCTACAAGAATTGATGACCATTTAAGCTTATACAACAAAATGTTTAACACCACAAACTGTTGAAAAATGAAAAATGCAGGACAAAGCACCTCAAACACCACGAATCTTCAGCTATTCAGCTCTTTATTAAAATTGATAATAAAAGATGGACAGACCACAGTAGCACACTGTAAAGTTAAGCGCTTTTCATCTGGTTCTATGACCAGACTTCTTGAGACAAAAACAGCAGGTACAAAAGCAGTCTTTATACTAACTTGCACTTCCCTCCACCCCCTAATTAAGCAATTAATTAATGAATCAAACACAGTCCCTAACTTATAAACTACATTCCTTTAAATCAACTATTACAACATTATTATTAAATAACTAAGAAGTAATAATAGCAATAAGACAATAGGTTAGCTACTACCAACTAGCAACTTCTGCAATATGTTAAGGGACTGTTTTTTAAGTAGTATACTGTATGTAGTAGCAAACCCATTGTCTTATTACTATTATTATTTCTTAGTTTGATAGTGGGGGTTGATGTAAAAGTAGTATATTTACAATTTCTCAGAGCTAGGTCCAAAATTCCACAGTGAATGTAGAATTTGGTATAAGGTGACATATACATTAAAAATATTTTAAAAATTATGTATTTTGGAGTATTTTAATTTACTGAAATTATGTGTGGAAAAAAATATATAGATAGATAGATAGATAGATAGATAGATAGATAGATAGATAGATAGATAGATAGATAGATATAAGTATTTTTTATTCTTTATGTTTAAAATGTTGGTGTATCAACCATTTATTACACTTTTAGTAGGTGCAGTTATTTAATAATAATGCTGTAATAGTTGGTTTAAATGGATGAAGTTTATAAGTTAGGGACTGCATTTGTTTGATTCATTAAATTGTTTAATTAGGGGGTGGAGGGAAGTGCTGTTTTTGTCTGAAGAAGTCTTGTCATAGAACCAGACAAAAAGTGTTTAACTTTACAGTGTGGTACTGTGGTTTGTCCATCTTTTATTACTAATTTTAAGAGCTGAATAGCTGAAGATTTGTGGTGTTTGAGGTGCTTTGTCCTGGATTTTTTGTTTGACCATTTAAGCTTACCTGTATCCCAACTAAGGCACACCTGGATACCTTTCAGTTGCCACTAAACTTATAGTCCAATTCTTCTAAATGTAAAAACATATTTTAGTTAGCCAAAAGTGAATATGTACCAGAGGCAATTCAAAGGAAATAAGGAACACACACACCCACACACACACACACACACACACACACACACACACACACACACACACACACACACACACTTTAAGGCAACTTCAAAGTATGCTAACATTCTAAGTGGAGGGTTTTCCCAGTTTCATTTGACAGTACCCACTATGATGACCAGAGATGATAAGACTGGGATGATAAGACTGGGAAAAGATTCCAGGGCCAGATAAACAGAAAATGAGAATTTGAGGAGCTCTGCTTCACATGGATGGGGAGCCTGTTCCTTGGATGGAGTAATCTCTGGGCTACATACCTATCTCTTGAGCAGGTCATATTTATATCACAGGCAAGGTTTAAGTCTTTGGAATGGGTAATTCTGGTACATTTTGTTTTGTGGATATGCCGGAGGTCCATCAGAGTGGGGTCTGACAATGCCCTGTATGCCAGGCATAGATCTCCCCTTAAAAGCTTGTAGGAGACAGAATACAGGGATAGGGCCTTGAGGTGGTCTGCATAGGACATATTACTTATACCCTGTATTCTTTTAGTGAGGAACCTCTGTAGACATTCCAGTTGTTAGGTATACCTTGTCAGGTACATACCAAAGGGGGCATTGTACTCAATGATAGGTCTGATGAATGCTGAATACAGTGAAACAATTACTTCTTTGGACTTTGCCATACATTTGTTTATAAGTTGTGCAATATAAAATGATTTCCTCACCACTGTAGACAAGTGATGATCAAAGGCTAGATTACTATATATGTGTGTTGCTAAGTCCCTGTCTACTGGATCAATTCTAAGGGTTTGTTGTCAATATTATTTTAAGAAGGGAAGGATAAAGTTAATGACTATAAAGAAATGCTGTCATATTCTCATTTAGTTCAGAAAACATGATCTTTCTAAGCAGGAGAAAGAATTTATCTAACATTTGTTTACCAGGAAAGTCCGACTTGGAACAAAGCCAATTTTCAGCGAACGCCTGGGGAGAAAAACTCCAGCCTCATGTCATTTGTTCCATGGGAGGAAACTTGGAGAAAACCCCCACAAATGCAGGGAGGACATGCAGACTCCACACAGAAGGCACCCCAGATTAGAATCAAACTGGATAATCTCTTTCTGTGAGGTGACAATGCTACTGCTGCACCACTGCGCCAAGAAGAATTACTTATTCAAAGTTGTTAAACCAAAAAAAGAAAAAAAATGAGAAGGAAACTTAAGCATACTTCTGATTTGCAGGAAGCTAGTGAGAATATTATACAAAACTGTAAAAAACAATCTCTATAATTAAATTGAGAGAAAGACAATGAGTTACAGGCATGAGTCAAACAAACCAAGATGGGGAAGGATGGACTTTCTGCTAAAAGATTTGCTTGTCCCCCAAGGCAAATCCATTCTTGCACATCATGAGTTTAAACAAGTTCATGCAGCTGGTCAAATAGATTTGCAATTATATCCCCTCACCAAATTACTAAGACATGTACGTCAGTGTGTCAGAAACATATTGGAATGACTTAAGGATGTGTAGTGGCAGTTGGGGCATTGTCTAATATGTCAGGAAAAGGCCAGCCAGGTAAACCCTGCCTGAAAGACCAATAAGGATTTGCTTTTTGGTAAAATTGGAGCTGAACTGTTATTTAATGACTGCACAGGGGGACTATTTATGGGCTGAATAGACTACAGTGCTGTTAACTGCTGTCAACCTAGGCACTTACTGTTTTTTCTTATGCAATATAATGTGATTAAGTGAGAATTACTACTGCCTGTGCTTGCTACTATTGTAAAAGTTTTATAACTCTATAAATAAGGAGATGTGTAATGTGTAGAAAGTGGGAACTGGTAAGGAAAGGCATGAATGGATATATTGTAAAATAAGGTCTTCTCATTCAAGAGTTACTATAAGAAGAAGGATAGCCCTGTACCAGCAAGTTACCACAATGATCCTTTGGCTCGATATCCTGTACACATAAAAAGGGATGGTAACAAGTTGCAGGCATGAACAAAACAAAGAGTTATGGGCATGTGTCAAAGAAATCATGAGCGTCACGGATGAATCAAACAAATCAAGATGTGCTAACTTTGCTTCCCTACCATACCGTCAGTTCCTGTTGTGAAGACTGAGAAGTATAGAGAAAAGAAAATAAACATGCTAGTATGTATGTTTCATTTCTAATGTGCTTTCACAGTAGATTGAAATATTCAGAAAGTCCTTCAGTGTGCATCTGTTACCTTGCTTCCTGCATATATATTAGCAAGTGCTGACAAGGTTAGAAAAGTATCATATTTGTTCCAAACAGAAGGGGCTTAGTAAATGCACATTTGCTACATGTAGATTGTTCTATTACATATGTTTTAAAAGAATGTGGTCAACAGCTAATCATGTGATATTGGCAGACTTAATACTGTTGTGTTCATTTCTAATAGGTCATGGCAGTCTTTTTTTTTTGTTTTTAAATTATTTTTTATTAACTTAGAATCATAACAAAACACATATGAGATGCAGTACAATGTTGGTTTCCAAGGTTTACAAATATTTCCATTACACGTTACTATACATCACTGTTCTACTACTACAACTATATACGTTATATACAGCTATGCTACTAAGAAAAGTGTACGAAACTGAGTATCAACCATACATTTCAGTTCTGATTTATCATTCTAGGATATGATAGTCTTACTGCGTTAGGTCCGTATCTGTAATGATGAGAGGATTTTATTAGTTTAATCATTATACACTAGATAAGATACAACAGAGTTAAACAGTTGTTAGTTGGATAATATATTTTCAAATAGCATCTTCCAAAGGTTTTGGTAGTAGGTACAGTTCTTGACATTCATTATAATTAACCTTTGAGAGGATATATATGCTGTGGCCATAGACTGGAAACCCTTCCATGAGAGTTTGGTGGGATCTAGCCAGTTTTTGGAAATGTAGTTTGGCGAGTGCACATATAATGATTAGGGTATGCATTTGCAATTTGGTAAGACTCAGATCTGTAATGTGGAGAATTGCTAGCTCCCAACATAGGGTTGACTTATGGTATCCCATCTTTTCCACCCTTATCTTGAGAGAGCCCCATACGTTTTGTGAGTATTTGCAAAACCATAAGATGTGTAGGAAATCTGCTTGGGGGTAAGAGCAGCATTACACATGATGGTGAGGATTTGGAGTTAAATTTATTTGGAATCACTGGGATGTAGTATACGTTATTGTTAATCATTAGCTGTATGTAAATTAATTTTTTAAATGGAGAGAAGTTAATGGTAAAGGTTGATAGCTTTAAGTTTCTCTTCTTTTGTGATTGTATTACCTTTGTTATCCCAGTAATTGGAGTAAATTAATGAATCTTCATATGTACTAGTGCGAACTAGCATATAGGTGTTTGAGATTGGATTGCTTTCTTCTTACTGGCTAGACTTTCCATGTCTATTAGCCGCTTTAATTTTTTCTTATTGACAGGGAAATCTTTAATCATTGTTGAAAGAATTTCCTTAATTTGTCTTAGAATGATGTTATATATTTTTTATTTACCTTTAAACTTCACGTAGTTCTTGTGGTGTTCTTTCTTTATGCCTATAAATGTCTCATACCATACATTCCTTAATTAGTGGATATTCCAATAGGTTTAACATCTTGTTATTCATTTTAATGTTGGGATTTAGGTGGATAGGTTGAAGAAGGGGTAGGACCTTGTTGAGTTTTAAAGTTTTCATCCATTCCTGAAAATGTTTGATACTATTTTTTTAAATGACATTCAGTTTAAAGTTTCTAATATTTACTGGTGTTATGTAGGTATGGCTTTGGGGTTAACTTTATTGCAAAGTACGTGTTGATGCCAGACCTTGACCCATATCAGAGACCGATGGTCATTGTGCTTCGAGAAGTTTGAGATTAGAGTAAGTCTATTCGCATTGATAATTTTATAATAGAGCTGAAAATCAGGTAGGTTTAGTCCCCCTTTTTCTTTGGGATGTATTTATTTTGTATAGTTAATTTGTACTGAATTTGGATATCACATGAATTTGGCCAATTCCTTATTTATTTTGCAAAAGAAATGGTTTGGGATCACTGCCATTGTAGCTTTAAAGTGAAATAGTAATTTTGTTAAGACATTCATTCTAATAATTGCTCCTTTTGAGATCTTAGATAGTTTTTAACAGTTTCCATCTATTTAAATCTTGTGCAATATTAGTCCATGATTTAAAAGCATTATTTTCCAGCATGGATAGGTGGTAATGTTCGTAAGTTAGTCTAAGATATTTAATAGAGTATACTGTTTTAAATGGGGACTCTGGAAATTATCCTTTCTTGTGGATTAAGGGATTGATGGGAAATATATGTGATTTTCTTTGATTAATCTGGTAGTTTGAGACTTCTGAATATTCATTTATGGATGACACAATTTTCTTAAGAGCTGTATTCCGGCATTCAAAGTAGATGTTTAGGTTGTCCGCAAATGCAGTTAGCATTATTTTGGAGTTTAATATTCTGGGGATTGTATGGAAAGTTTTTTTGTGAGATGAGGAGGAATAGAGGTTCTATACAGAGGTTAAATAAAAGTGGCAAGAGAGGGCATCCTTGCCTTGTTTTGTTTTTTATTTTGATGGGGCTTCATATGGTTTTATTAACATATAGGTATGTGTGGGAGTTATAATATAAGGTTTCTATCAGGTTAATAGTCTTTTGGGATATAAAAGTGGGACAAGGATATGAATAGAAAGTTCCAGCTAACTCCATCAAATGCTTTGCAAGCATCTAAGACTAAGGCATATCTAGGATTTCTGTCCATCCTGATAAGCTGAATCATAGAATTTAAGGTTAAGTTGTTGTCCCATGTATGCCTATTAGCCATAAATCCAGATTGTTCAGGAGAGATGATGGCATTATCTTCTTCAGTCTTTCTGCAAGGAGGGACCTAGAATTTTGATATCCACATTCATCAGGGCAATCGGTCTATAGCTGTTGGGATTATCTCAGTCGTCATTATTTTTTGGGCTCAGTATTGTTTTGGAGCTGTTCATATGGATATCCATTATCCCATTAGTTCTAATGTAGTTAAAACTTTTAGAAGTATAGAGGAGAACCTCAAATTAAATGTCTTATAAAATTCTGGTGTGTATCCATCTTAACCTAGTGCCTTGCCTGATTTTAGGTTCTTGATGACCTCAATTATTTATTGTTGTTTGAGTGGGGCTGATAGAAGATTTGCTTGGTTAGTGTTGATTTTGGGGAATTCAAGGTTTTTTAAAAATATTTCAGTTTCATCTCTACTGATTTGTAGTGTAGCTAGTTTTGCAGCTCTGATATATTTAGAGAGCATTTAGATCTTGTCATCTGTGCTCACGCAGTTAAATCTAGCACTTCAAATCCATATAATTAACAACAAATGTATATAAAAAACCGGGAGAAAGGAGGAACCAGTTTCCAGTCCTACAAACTTAGCAAACTAATAACATCATCAGAAACTTCAACCAGTATTATAAGAAAAAAGCATCATTTAAGAGATGTGTTTGGCATATTGTTGTTGCTGACAACAAATTAACAGTTCAATCTAGGGATTTCCAATGCAACTGTTAATAGTCTTGTCTCCTGTTAGGTTATTCATAGGCATAACAGTTATAGTCACTAACAAAATTGTTTTAGTGATATTACATTGAAAAGCAGGCAGGGCTGCATCTATAATGAATGAATACAAAGTTCAGTAGTGTGCTTTTCAGACAGGCTTTAACAGCAGGAATATAAATAGGTATACAGAGGTGTTGTATCTATTATTAGCTGTAGACCCACGTATCAGTATTAGATTGTTGGGTTTATGCGGTTATACTACATGACCTAGAGCCTGTAATCCATTATTTACAAAACATTTATAAGGTAATGTTCTAAGAGGCAGATAAAAAAAAAATCTCACTACCTTTCTAAACAGTGGCAGCAAGGTGTATCTTCAATAATAAAGTTATGGAATTTAAATTTTGAGTAACTCACCACTATAATGAAGTATTTACATAGTATACAGGGCTGAGGGGTTGGTGTGACAGTCTAGACATCTGATTTCAATGTATAAGTATTCCTGTCGTAAGTTGTTTTGGTTGGCATTATCCGCTTATAAAAAAGAAAGTAAGGAGTCTTACTGTGTTCCGTATAGTCCGCTTTTCTTCCACAACTCCAGTTTGAATTAACCGGTGTTCATTATCCATTTCTGCTCCATTACATGAGGGGTGCGTGCAAGATGGGTGGTTGCTGATTATGGTGTTACATGAAGTGATTCCTCTGGAAACACCTACTTCAGTCTTCCGTAGCTCAAGGTGGCATATGTATATATTTCAAGTTTCCAGAAATTAATTTACCTGGTATATACCTCTGAGGTCAAATAGCAGCTTCTAGGAGAGTTTCAGAGAAGATACAAAGAACACGCTGTGAGTTCTGGGTATTTATTGTGGCTGGATGGATTTAGGGCTCCGGAGCACTGTCAAAATTCTTTAAAAATGATATTTTTGCCTACTTAGGTGAGTCTGCCATGTATTTAACATTGTTATGTTAGTAAATGAGAGTGTTGGGGTATCGCATCTGAAATTTCATTTTTTCTTCTGAATAAATTGGCACAGTATGGTGTAAGGCCCTGGTGGTTTTTCTTTATCTCTAGTGGAAGGTCCTGCAATAGCATTAGTTTAATACCATTCCAGACCACACTTTTTTGCTTTTTGGCTGCCAACAAGATATTTTGTGTGCCTTGATTAATTAAGGAGTTTGACATATATTTGTCTCAGTATATCTGTGTCCTGCTTTTATGTAGAGACCGATGTACTCTGTTATCCCACTGGTTTTATTTTCTGCTGGCAGTATACTTTCAAAGATTTGCTTTATTACTAGTGGTAGCTGATTGTGCTCATACTTTTCAGGCAATCCTCTGACTATAATATTATGTCGGCTTCTAACTTTGAAATTCACTAGTCTCTGTTGCATTTTCATTATTGTAGTGGTTTTGCAGCCAAGTTCTGCTTTCAATTTGCTTATTTGGAATTCATTGTCTTGCATTTTGGATTCAATAATGTTCATGCGATCCGCTATATGGTTCATTGTCTTGCCAAAGTTAGAGAGTTGCTCAGAGAAGTTCTGTACAGCAGTTTGTAGTGGAAGTAAAGCTTGTTTAAGATCATCCATGTGGAAGCTGGTTTCAGGCTTCTGCTTAGACATTTCATGCTGTTTAGTTGTTTTTTTTTTTTGCATTTTGGATATTATTTCTTTTTCAGGAGATACAATGGCAAAATGTTTTGTTTTTGTGGTTTGCATCTCCATTGTGTCTGTTTATTTCTCTTTTGACATCTTGTGGTTTCCTACAAACTGGAGCAAGTTTTGTGGATTCAATGCTGTGTTTAGGCCTAGGAATACACATGGATACCTTCTTGGAGAAATTCAGCCAGTAGATTATTATCTTTTCTTCCAAGATTTTTATAAGAGCCCAGTATATTAGTTGGAAGTTTGTAGATTCCTCATTAGCGAGTTTTCCTGCTTTTGTTGTTGGGTGTTTGGCTTTATTCAGGATAGTTTAATTTTTGTATGGAGCTTTGTGGAGAGGGTGCTTACTGATCGTCCACCATCTTGGAATCCAGGTCATGGCATTCTTATAATTGTTACAGTAATATTGCTACTAATCAAAAAAAAGTATAAAGGGTGTGGACTTTTGTAATTCGGGAAGACAGGTTTCTGATTTACTTGGTCTCTTATTAAGCATCATTCTTTGCAATAAAAGATATTATTTTCTTCAGAACTGTCTCGTGGGAAAGTCACTTGACACCTTTGCATCACTGACACCCAATTATACTAAATTGATACTTAATGACTCAAAACACGAACCCGTCACAGACACATCTTAGTATTTCTACTTTCTGAACACAATTTAATACTGAATTATCTATTTTATATCTCTTCCCATGTCTTATTCATCACTTCTTGCCTTTATTTGTTGCTAATACATCATTTTTCCTCTCACTTCATACACATCACTTCCTGTTTTCTCTTCATTTCTTTTAGATTAGTGTCTGCTTTCTTCCTTACACATCATTCCTCCTCACTTCTTACACAAAACTTCCTGCCTACTACTCATTCGTTATGCATCAAGCAATCCCTTCCCCCACCCATCAGCACAAATAATTTCCTAACACCATGCTCTACCCGAACTAGCATGAGCCAGACAACTTTCTTCATATTTTTCAAGTACACCTCTCCCTTTTAGTAGATTTGTATTAGATCTCATTTCTTTCCTTGCATCATTTACAGAGACTAATACAAACAAATGTTTTTCTACCTTCCTCTGAAGCATGCTCTTCCTTCCTTAATATACCCAGACAGAACTACTCATACGTGTTGCCACATAGTACTCCTGCCACCATTTGGATGTCCCACAGTTATTCTGCTTTCTTTTATTCATCTATCCTACCCCTCATCCTATCACATTCAGAAACAAACACAACTGCCACCATACTCACATAACCCATTTTGTACCAAATTCTCACTCAACACAAAACGTGCAGCATACTAAATGTAACATATCTCAGAATCTCTAAAAATCCTCCCCTCTTACAAATTTGTTTACATTTCCTCCAGTCTTCTCACAGACATACATCCATTTGCTCATTTCTTTTGTTCATATGGAGGTAGTCACCATGGGTGCACCATCCACATCAGGGGATGACACCGAACACAAAAGTCTCTGCCACTATGGTCATTCTTTACCACTTAATACTACAAACATAAGTTTAAATATAAATGTCTCCCTCTCAACAAACACTGTACTGCACAGCAAAAGAGAAACTAAGTGGTGACCTCTACCTAAATCCAAGGCCTACCATACACACAGGACTCACCTGTCCTACAAAAAGGGACATGCATTTACATTCTCTATCCAAAAGGTACAAACAGGCTTATTATTCCTGAATATGAACCTTAGAAGCATAAACAACAAAATACTGTCTAGTCAAGCAAACACTGCCCTAAACTTGCCAGGTATTTTAGTCATTATAGTCAAGCAAACATTGCCCTAAGCTTGCCAGGTATGTTAGTCATTATAATCAAGCAAACACTGCCCTAAGCTTGCCAGTTATGTTAGTCATTATACTCAAGCAAACATTGCCCTAAACTTGCCAGGTATGTTACGTCATTATACTCAA
This sequence comes from Protopterus annectens, assembly GCF_019279795.1. Lineage (NCBI taxonomy): Eukaryota > Metazoa > Chordata > Ceratodontiformes > Protopteridae > Protopterus > Protopterus annectens. Next base: position 107,258,760 of record NC_056748.1, read on the forward strand.
GCAAACATTGCCCTAAGCTTGCCAGGTATGTTAGTCATTATAGTCAAGCAAACATTGTCCTAAGCTTGCCAGGTATGTTAGTCATTATACTCAAGCAAACATTGCCCTAGGCTTGCCAGGTAAGTCATTATAGTCAAGCAAACACTGCCCTAAGCTTGCCAGGTATGTTAGTCATTATACTCAAGCAAACATTGCCCTAAGCTTGCCAGGTATGTTAGTCATTATAGTCAAGCAAACATTGCCCTAAGCTTGACAGGTATGTTAGTCATTATAGTCAAGCAAACACTGCCCTAAGCTTGCCAGGTACATTAGTCATTATACTCAAGCAAACATTGTCCTAAGATTGCCAGGTATGTTAGTCATTATAGTCAAACAAACATTGTCCTAAGCTTGACAGGTATGTTAGTCATTATAGTCAAGCAAACACTGCCCTAAGCTTGCCAGGTATGTTAGTCATTATACTCAAGCAAACATTGTCCTAAGCTTGCCAGGTATGTTAGTCATTATAGGCATAACCATTGATAACAATCTCTCTTTTGATCAACACATCAACACCACCATCAAATCTGTAAACAGAAAGATGGGATCCTTATACCGGATCAAACCATTTCTCACCCCTTCTGCTAGAGCTACTATTGCCCACTCCCATCTTATATCAACTCTCTTTTATGCCTCTCCTATCTTCACTAACCTCAAGAAATCTAACCTAAACAAACTAGCAACTTGTTATAATAACATTGCCCGCTTCGCCACTGGCAACCCCTTCAGAACCCATCACTGCCTTAATTTGAAACATCTAGGCTGGCTAGAACTACAAAACTTTCTTACACTCACACAACTTATTATTGCCCACAAAACTTTGTACCAACCTGATAACACCCCTATTCTATCACAGCTTTTACCCCCTTATAACAATCTTACCTCCCTTTGCTCCTCTTCTAAACTCTTGACCAAACCCATAAATGCTCACAACCTAGCTGGTGACTCTTTATTACCGTAGGCCGAGTATGGAATTTACTACCCAGGGATATAACTCAAATCACATCCCTACCCCTCTTCAAACAACAAATCAAACTCTACTTCCAAAATCACTGGCTTTGCTCATGTAGTACACCTGACTAACTTCTCTCGCCCCTCTTCTGACCTTTAACCCTACCTTGTGCCTAATACCTTCCTTTTCCTCTTCCATTCCCTTGAAATCACTCTATGCTCTGACCCATTTCTCTAATCCTCTCCCATATCCTCTTGTTTGTCATTCTTTTTCTCTCATTTCTTGACTTCTGTCTCTTCCCTCTCTTCTTACTTTGCTTTTTTTCCTCCTTTTTCTCCACCCACTTGCATTTTTTTTTCTTATTGTAGTAGGAGCCTTATGGCATAGCCTGTTTGAAATTAGTAAAAAGCCTGGAAACTGTCCTATCTCTAGTCAGGACTTCTATTATGATGTGCCTTAATTTTTGTTAATTTTAATTTTATCACCAAGTTTTTATTACCAATTTAATTTGTTTTATTACTCATGTTGTCTTACTTTTTTATATGTGCTTATCATTAATATGTCTCATTGTTATGTTCTATGTGGAGCTTTTCTCCCCGGGCCTCTACTGAAAATGGAAATATATCCAGCTAGACTAGCCCGGTCAACAAATGTAAAATAAAAATAAATAAATAAAATATAGTCAAGCAAACATTGCCCTGAGCTTGCCAGGTATGTTAGTCACTATAGGCAAGCAAACATTGCCCTAAGCTTGCCAGGTATGTTAGTCATTACAGAAACTTGGCCAAAACAACTATTAAAGATGCAAAGTTCTCCCAACAGACTGCAACATCGCTTGAATGCACAGAAAAAAGGCTGCATGTGTAGCCCTTTTGTATAGAAATTCCCTTAAAATGACTTCCCACCCTACCCATTTCCCAGTTTAACAACACAGAAATTCTCATCTCTCGACTAAAGCTAAAAATTAAAAACAGCATTTGTGTAACAGTAATAATATTAATAATGCTGAAGGAACCCTTTTCTGGATATCCACCAACAAAAGCCATGAAACAATCATAGTGAGAGACTTCAATATGACTGTCAGCTAATATGTTCCAATACCACAACATACACAGCAGACCTATATAATTGCACTCAACTTATCAATGCTCCAAACAGACTTGAGAAAAAGACCAACAGAGACTCTACAGGTGATTGGATTTTCAACTCATCTCTAAACAAAATTACCATCAGTGATTGCTTTCCAGACACCATCTTCTACCTTTGTTCTAAGGCAGAAAAATATTGTTCATAGGCAACCACAGCAAATTCCAAGTGCAAACTTTCCATTTTCATCTGTCAGCTAGGTAAATGGAATAAAAAAAGGCCTCTAAATGAAGCAGCCTCACAATTTAACAGAATATTTCTAAATATAGTAAATGAACTGGTTGTTATCAAAGCAAACAGGATAAAATCTAACCCACTACCTTTGTTAACAAAAGAAACCAAGTAACTTTGGCACATCAAGGACCAAGCTTGGAAACAATTGCAAAAAGAATATCAAAGCAAATGGCAATACCTTAAACACTTCAGGAAACTGTACCAAATTCCATATTCTTCTACTACTTCTTTCAGATTTTTCCCAGTTAGAGGTCACCACAGTGGATCACCTGTCTGCTCACAATTTACAGAGGAGTTTTACCATATCGAGTTGCCAGCCTGGCACCTCACCTTCCACAGAAGGCATAAACACACATGCACTCACACCTAGCTCCAATTTAGAGTGTCCACTCCACCTGCAGCATGTCTTTGGTATGTGGGAGGAAACTAGACACCCAGAGGAAACCCACGTGACCACAAAGAGGACATGCAGACTCTAAACAGAAGGCACCCCAGCTGAAGTTCGAACCGGAGAACTTCTTGCTGTGAGGTGGCAATGCTAACTGCTGCACTATGACGGCCCACCTATGTACCAAATTCCATATTAAATCAGACAAAAAACTTCTAAACCAACTTGCAGGAAACCCCTCAACATGCCCTAAAGCTCTTCTGGGCATCACTGAAAACTCTTCTCCACCCTAATCAAACAACGGCATCATCAACTGATAATAACACTAACATTGTCACCAAGTTTAATAAAGACTTCATCCAAACAGCTCTATTTCTTATCAAAGATAATTCCTCCTCTACTCCCCTATTCCCCTACTCATCTAAACAACTCACCATCATTCTCCTTAAAATCTGACCATACCTCAACATTGAAAAAATCTCCCAACTCTAAAAGCCACAAGTATGCAGATAACCTCCCAGGTAAATACATCAAAATGTTAGCAAACTCACTGGCCTACTCAGTCTCTATGAATCTGTACTATTCTATTATAGAGAGCCAAGGGCTAACCCTCCAGAAGAAATACTTTATCATGCTATTTAATAAAGTCAGAAAATTTCCTCGCTAGCCTTCTCCAAATTTATTATATCCTGGTTCAATAGTTAACATAGCAACAGTCAGGAGACTATTGGATGTCAATATACCTTCTCAGCTGGTTATCTAGTCCCTGTAGGTGTCCCAAAGTCTTTATTCCTGATCTCCTTTTATTTAATATGCTTAGAAACAAGTTCCACTCAACTACCAAGCAAGTTACTGTCATGCAGTACACTAATGTCTCCACCTTGCTCTGCACTGCAACCAATCATCCAAGCATCCTTTTCCTCTGTTGAATCCTGGATGACTGATGCAATCTTGCTCAAACTATAAAAAAAAAATAATATTATCCACATTCAAATAATTCTCTATTCTCAAACTCTCATTTAATACTGCATCGGCCAATAAAACTATCACAGAAAAGGTAATTTACACAAAACTACTAGGTGTAAGATAAAACAAAAACAAAAATCTGAAATCAGCATGCATCATGTCATAAAAAAAGAAAAAAAGAAAGAAATACCAAAAATGGAACTTCTCTACCAAACACATACCTAACTGATGCAACAAGGAAAGCAATTATGCATTCCTACCTCCATTCCACACGTCTTTAAGCATCAGCTACAAACTTGCAAACCACATAAACAATGTCAGAGACATGCCACAACAAAGTAGTCAAATTTGCTATAAACCCATCATATAGGAATCACCACAGTTTTGCATTAAAATAACTACAGTGGTTAGAACTACCACAACACTTACCCAGCTACTCAAGGCCCATAATTTTATCTACAACTGATAACTGCCCCTCCCATAAAAACATCCTTTGGCAGTATTCACCATGCAGAGAGGCTGCAGTGAAAATCTTTAAATGACTACCAAGTCCAAGAATGCTGCAGGAGATTGCACTTTATTCCAGTTATGTTACCAAACTTTAAAACAAGTTACCCCTTCCATCAAACAAAATAAAGTAAAAAGCTTCAAATCCATATTAAATAACAGCTGACAGACTCCTTTTGTGTTTCTGTACCTGACCAGGCTGATGTGGAACTTTCAAGTCACTATCATGTCTATAAGACACCTGGCTTATCGACAATCTGAAGCACAAACCACAAGTCACTCGCCCAGTTGTACAGCCTTACCTTAATTTAGCCACAAATGTCTCCTTTTTCTTCGGTTTCCCTAAATTCCAGCTGCCCTTCTTATCTATCCCACATTCTCTTCTCACTTCCCTACTATTTCATCTTAATCTACCACTTTTTTCCTTTCTGTAATATACAGGTTACATTGTTTTCATGCTGGATAAACTACCACTTCTAAAGATTTTTATCCATTTTCTTTAAATATATATCTATATATATATATATATATATATATATCTATATCTATCGCTTTATATGTATATATTTATTTTATATTTGTTAAATGGGATGGTCCGACTGGACAAAGGTCCATTTTCAGCAGAGGCCTGGGGAGAAAAGCTCCACAGTAACTAAACTTTATACAGCATGTTAAAATACAGTATACAGATACAGTATGTTAAAATACAGTATACAGAGAATTTTCAAACAATATGTTAAAATACAGTATAGAGCAGAAGACATAATAAGATCTCTCTCTCTCTCTCTATATATATATATATATCTATACAGGAAAAATAGTTACTATATACATACATATATATATATATATATATATATATATATATATATATATATGTAAAGAGAGAGAGATAAATATATAAACATATATATAAAGAGAGAGAGATAAATATATAAACATATATATATATATATATATATATATATATATATATACACAGTGGCGGCTGGTGACTTCAAATCACAGGGGGGCTGCAGGAGACGCTGAATGGGCGGGGTCAAAGGGAAGGGGTGTGGTCAACCATAAAGGGGAGGAGCTATGCACAAAACCACAAAAAAACTAACTTTAATTAAATACGCTGCCCTGGGTGGCAAACCATCATTATGAAAGTCCAATCAAGACAAAAATAAGTGTAGAAGAATAAAATATTTCAATGCATTGGCTGCATGACAGCTTACTTAATATCTAGATGGAAACAAAAGGTTGTGAGGCATGAAAAATAAATTACTTTTTAAATACATTACTGGAATGCCAGTCAAAATCAAGTATAAGAAAAACCAGAAGCACTCAACTCAAACCACTTCTCCTTGCACTGCAGTTCTAATTATAATATATTCAGCTTTATTAAAGTACCAAGCAACATGCTGAAAGTAGAAATCTATGTGATGCCCCCACTTGTAAAATGTTTCTTATCCAAAAAGACCTGCTGCCTGACAACTTGTTTCATGGGGAAAACATGATAAAAGTAAAAATGAAAAGCAAACAAGAAACAAGCTCAAGATACATTGCTTAAAGGATTACTGTACAGGTTATGGACCACACATGATTGGCATTCTGTTTAGTTTACGGGTAAAGCCTGTAGAGATGACTGGAAGTCTCCAACAAGTGTAATGAGCTTTTTAAAATAATGGAATCCTGTCCTTAATACCCAAGGCTTATACATTATCTAGTCAAGTATTCTCTGCATGGCAACAACAGAAAGGCTTTCAATGTTGGCAATTCTTTAACAGTATGCTTATTAAAGCTTACTTGCATCTTACGATGTCAGACAAGCTTACCTTATGGTCATTAAAGCATTGCTACTTAAACACAGAGCAACAGGCACTTTGAGTAATAAGCATAAATCAACAGTACAAAATATGACAGAAACCAGACCATTCTGCAAAATCAAGGACAGATGAAAAGCCACTGTAGTACTTATGCAGTGTGTCCTCCCCATCCAAGGTAGATACAACTACTCCTTGCCTTGCTTGGACACATCCAGAGTCACTACATGGGGAGTGGGGTGCAACAAGCATGTCACAATTTGAAATCTCTCTGGCTGACTGTGATGGCCCTGACACATTTGTCATACCTCTCAACTTCAAGAGCAAGAAATCTGGACAAAGCCATACACAGAAGTGGGACAAAGGCACAACAATAAGGACAATTTTTAAATATTGCTCTAATAAACTTAGAAAGATAATAGAATAGGTCTTGCATTAGTATGAATTTTCTGAAGGGTATAAAATCTGAAACTCAAATGTCTGTCATTTTCTAACTTCAGTCTTTAGTGATTTGTCACTAATTTGCCAAAAACACAATTTTATGAAAAATGGACCAAAATGTGATGCAAAATATAAAATAGACACACAATACAGCTTCTACCTGTCAAAGAAGGGACACTTTAATATTAGTACTGCTACCTTGAGCAGCTGACAAAATAAAAGAATCTACATGCATTTCAAGTAATCTATAACTTTGATTATTACAGTTATTTCTTAATTGTAAACCCTCCATGTTTTCTTCCAAAATTGCTATTTTATGGAGGGATTATTAGGGGAAGAGCAACATTTTGAGCCAAAAATTGGGGACAGTTGAGAGGTTGGCTATGCCTAATTCTATAAAGCAATTTATTTGCATGTACCTCTCAACCTGTTAATGCAGTAAATCTGAACAAGGCCAAATATATTGGGGCACATATAAACAGTACTAAAAATTGCTCTTGTATAAATTGAGACAGTTGATAGAACGGCTCTTACTTTAACATGTATTTTTATGAAGGTTATGAAGTCTGAAACTTATTATTTAGTGACTTCTGGCAAATCATTTAGGAATTAAAACTACAAATTTTATGAACAACAAACCAAAAATAAGAAGCAAAAATCTATTCATTCTTTGAAAATCTGGACAGTTGGGAGGTATAGTTCAGCTGGGCCTGTCTGAGTTTGCTGCCCCTCCCCCCCCCTGACAAAATAATGGTTGAACTGGAGCCTCTGCAGCCATTCCAATTAACCATTACTTGGCTATTTCACTCCATTTACCATAAACACTAATGTGCATACTGCTTTACTTCAATGATTGGACTTCATTTGAAAGTTTTATTTTGTATTTTACAGCACAAACATTAAGTCATCTGTTAAACAAAGCAATGCAGTCTCACAATGAAAACTTAGCATTAAAACTTCTCTGCCCTTGAAACTCACATTCATTGAAACAGCATTGAAACCCACATTCAAAGAAAATACATTTTGCCAGTGGCAGATAAAGATTAATTTTGGGCTGTTTTCGAATCATAGGCCCCTTGCATATGAAACATACATGTGCTCTCTGATACACCTTCCTCATTGTACTAAAATTATATTCCTTGTACAATACAGTACACTTGTTAGAGGGTGTTTTAAATTTGTTTTGAACATTTTTCCAGTAAGCAATGAAACAAAACATATGCACCCATAATGGCAAAACTGCCCAGTTGAGAACATTTATCATAAAAAGTCTACTCAGACTTCCACAGTCCACCATTATTAGTAAATATACACAATTCTACAGTCCACCATTATTAGTAAATATGCACAATTCCACAGTCCACCATTATTAGTAAATATGCACAATTCTACAGTCCACCATTATCAGTAAATATGCACAATTCTACAGTGCACCTTTATCAGTAAATATGCACAATTCTACAGTCCATATTTAGTGAATTCAGTTCTTGCCATAGCTGTCAACCTTAGCACAAAAACCTGGACGAAGCCAATAATGGGGAATACAGTCCCAAAAATAGGGACAAATTTAAAATATTCATCTTATAAACTTAGAAAATTGCTAGAAAAAAGGTTGTGCTACTATGTATTCTGAAGAACATGAAGTTTGAAATTCAAATGCCGGTCAATTTTACTGCGGACAGAACAAAAACAATTTTCAGCAGAGGCAGGGATTAATACTGCAGACACGTCTTTGTAAAATGGCAGGGCATCAGAGCAAATCCACACAAACACAGAGAGGAGATGCAGACTCCACACAGAAGCCACCCCAACCAAGAATCAAACCAGAAAACCTATAGCTGTGAGGCAACAATACTACCACTGCACCATCAAATCTGCAAGGAATTAAACATTCAGAAACCTGAAGTCTGAAATTCAAATGCCTGTCAATTTTACTGGACAGAACAAAAACAATTTTCAGCAGAGATGCAGGGATTAATACTGCAGACACGTCTTTGTAAAATGGCAGGGCACCAGAGCAAATCCACACAAATAAAGGGAGGAGATGCAGACAGAAGCCACCCCAACCAAGAATCAAACCAGAAAACCTATAGTTGTGAGGTAACAATACTATCACTGCACCATCAATTATACAAGGAATTAAACATTCAGAAACCTGAAGTCTGAAATTCAAATGCCTGTCAATTTTACTGCGGACAGAACAAAAACAATTTTCAGCAGAGATGCAGGGATTAATACTGCAGACACGTCTTTGTAAAATGGCAGGGCACCAGAGCAAATCCACACAAACACAGGCAGGAGATGCAGACTCCAAACAGAAGCCACCCCAACCAAGAATCAAACCAGAAAACCTATAGCTGTGAGGCAACAATACTACCACCGCACCATCAATTATGCAAGGAATTAAACATTCAGAAACCTGAAGTCTGAAATTCAAATGCCTGTCAATTTTACTGCGGACAGAACAAAACCAATTTTCAGCAGGGATTAAAACTGCAGACACGTCTTTGTAAAATGGCAGGGCACCAGAGCAAATCCACACAAACACATGGAGGAGATGCAGACTCCACAGAAGCCACCCCAACCAAGAATCAAACCAGAAAACCTATAGCTGTGAGGCAACAATACTACCACTGCACCATCAAATACGCAAGGAATTAAACATTCAGAAACCCTTTAGTCTGAAATTCAAATGCCTATCAATTTAATTTAACATTTTTTAATCAGGACAGTCTGACTTGGAACAAATAAACAATTTTCAGCAGAGGCCCAGGAAGAAATAATGCAGACATGTCTTTGTAACATGGGAGGGCACAAAAGCAAACCCACACAAACACAGGGAGAAGATACAGACCCCACAAAGAAGGAACCCCAGCCAAGAATCAAACCCAAGAACCTGCAGCTGTGAGGCAACAATGCTACTACTACACCATCAAATATCAAGCATTGCAACATTTACAAACCACAGATATTATGAGGAACAGATCAGATCGAATATGAGGTAAAAATCTGAATTTTTTTTACAAATGGTGGTGGGTAGGGAACTCAAGTCTTTAACACCTGCATACAGGGTACAGGGTTCAAGCCTGAGGCATTCCCTACCACACCACCATAAGCACCTGGGGCATTTTCACACACACCCTGTTACTGAAGATCACTCAGGGGTGGTAATTTGGGAGAGGAGCTGTAGAGACTGAATCAGAATTCAGTACTGTGAATGAAACAGGAATGTAGCAACCAAGGGTAGAAAAAAAGAAAGCAGAAAGTAGACAAAATGATGTGTAACTGTCTGCCTCATTCAGAGACGAAAATGAATTTGCATGTTATGTAAAATGCATGTATATGAACCAGAGAAAGTATAAAGGCTGTTCAGTTTAGTAGTCAAAGCACTAGAGACAAATGAGTTAGATAACTACACTCCACACTTTGAATGTGTTTATGTCATGGTTTTGCCACACAGCTTGCTGCCTTTTGTGAAATGGTTGGAACACCTTGCACCACACATAATATGATGTATCCTGGGATAGCACATAACTAATGTATATGTTTTAAATGTGCGTGTCTTAACAGCATGAAATCTCTGGAAGAATTATGTGCCGAACGTACAATTTGATGAAGCTACCAATGAAACTGAAACACATTGACTTAGTACACAGTTTTTTAACACATGTTAGTCTGGCATGAATCATCTTTCCATGGAGGAAAAATACAGTGGGTTGGGGCAGGAGAATAAGTCAAGCTGATTTTTTTGAAAAAAAGATCATCTTACATTTCAATTTCACAATTATTTTTTCTGGGACATAAATTAAACCAGGTCACAGCTGCTGAACCTTTTGTCCACATTGTTGTGTTAAGAGCCTTCAGTGCATGCCACATTTCCATACATCATCGATGGCCCCACCAAAGACATTCTAGGGTATCATTCAAATTCTGATGTGTAACAAGTGTTATACAACGACCAAGCAATCATTCGATTTCAACTGTTTTACTGGTAACGTGGTCAAGGGGAAGGAAGGGATTTTAGAGGAATACGGGTTTTCAAACAAGGCATGTAACCTTTAAAGTGCTCATCAGAGCTATGCTTGCAAAGTGCCAGTCATATGCTAGTGTTGAAGTAATAGTATCTTGCAGTTTAAAACACAGAATATAGAACCACAGTATTTTCCAAACCAGAAAGCCAAACGCAACATTATTTAAAACTAAAACACAAACTCTGTACCATAGAAACATAAAACAATAACACAGAATGCAGCAGCACACATTGTGATAAAGTCTTCTGACTTAAGATATTGTTTTAGACTGCCTATTTCCCCAAGGCAAATATATTTCTCATGTAGTAGTTTATTTTGTTTTGTCATTTTGTATGTCTACATGAAAAGGTAAACCCACATGAGTGCATGGTGCAAATGTGCATGTGCAAACACACACACACACACACACACACACACACACACACACACACACACACACACACACACACACACACACACACACACACACTCCAGTAAAGCACAAGCACCATACACAAACTCCAGTAAAGCACAAGCACCATACACAAACTCCAGTAAAGCACAAGCACCATACACACACATTGTAAATTAAAAGCACAAACTCAATAAAATAAAAGGCACCTTACCTGAATGAATACATCCAGAACGTCCGTACATACATCCTTCCACGCATACTGAAGACCAGCGAGATCCCAATGCTCCTTCCGGCGACGGCTCTGTCCCGCGTCCCTGCTGCTCCTCTTGCAGTCCGGACGCGTCCTATACTCCTGGCGGGTCTGTGCACTGTAAAAGTGCACAGACGTCTCCTTGTGTCCCTCTATGGGGACGGCCGGGCTGCCTTGAGCATGCGCATAGACCGATAAGTCGGGACTCGGTCTATGCATCATGAAGTCCTAAATTAAAAAAATATTTTTTATTTTTCATTTGTTTTTCTTTTTTCTTTTTTATTTTTGAGGGGGCTGCAGTCCGGCAGCCCTATGCCACGAGCCGCCCCTGTATATACATAGATATATATATAGATATATACATAGATATAAATATATATATATATATATATATATATAGATATAGATATAGGATCTACTTCGGAAGCTTAAACTTTCAAAACTTCGAACTTCATATGGTCGAGGCCATAATATCGAAGTTTTGAACGTTTGATAATTCAATAAAAAAATAAAACTATTTTTTTTTTCTTTTTTGTGTTTTACATTTATGTAGGGGAGCAAGGCCCCCTGCAATCCTTACACCCCCTGCTAATTAATTATCCCAACTCCAACAATGCACTACAGCAAAGAGAATGGTAAATTTTCCATTCCGCACTGTATGATGATCTCATTTAAACCATTTGAAGTTTCAAAACTTCATATGGTCGAAACCTGAAGTTTGACATTTTAAACTTCAAGCTTCCAAAGTAGACCTATATATATGGGTTTACTTCGTAACACTGAAATTTCATAACATTGAATTTCATAACACTGAGACCAAAATATCTAAATCCCAAATCCTTGAATACCCAAAACATTGAAAACTCAGGAGACTGAAAGTGTGCTTCATTACATTGACAACTATAATGCATATGCAAATAACATCCTCTTCACCTATGCCACCACCTAACAAATATACTTTCTATTAAGTTTCTGCAGTTAGGAAATTAACTTTTTTCTTCTGTAGTACGATCTTGGAGTTGGTATATTTAATTTACGGGGGTGTGTGGGGGGCAGAGCCCCCCCACGTGGAGGGGGCAGGGGGGCTTGCCCCCCCCATGCAGAAACATAGTAAAAAGTGTGTTTGTTAGTTAGGTGGTGTTGTAGGTGGAAGTGATATTATTTACTTGTGCAATGTAATTTTCAATGTTAAGAAGCACACTTTCTTTTTTTCAAAACAGGTTTATTGTTTTAACATATAAGAGAAATATCATAACAATTTTATACAAGTAATTAAAAATAGGTATTGTTATAATATTCAACAAAACAACTAAAGTATTTACAAAGACATCCACTACAATCAGATCAATTAATTAAACTAAAATACCGTGCTATTGAAATTAGATTTTTTTTAACAAATTTTGTAAATTATCCCATACAATATAATAAGATATTTTTTCTAGTTGTTCTTGTCCTAATTGTGTTTATTTCCATATAGCACATTATATTCATAACATTTTTAAATTCATTGAACAAAGGAGGTGTATCTGAAATCCAATTTCTAGTTATTATTTTCCTAGCCACTGCTAGAATAGACCATAACAAGGGAAGCTTAACCTTTTTAACACTTTGAGGTACAGGTGTGTTGAATAATATAAGAGATTTAGAAATAATGAAATTATCTGTAAAAAGAGCCTGCAAAAATTCATTAATTGACTTCCAGTATTCTTTCAATTTTATAGTCATAAAACATATGAGCCCAGTCAGCATTAATTTCTACATTACATCTCTTACATAAATTATCTTTATTATTTATTTTATTCATCATCAAAGGCATATAAAAGATCTATGTAAAAATTTCCATGTATAAAGTCTCCAGACAATGGAAGACGTAGTTCTATAAGCAGATTCCAATATATATTGTTTATCTTGTTGATTTGGTGGGTCCCCATTAATAGAAGTGAAATAATTCCAGTCTGAATCTACACTGTAAAAAGTTTCTTGTCTGATAATTTTATGTATGTATGAAAGTTTACCTTTATCAGAAACTTTATGTTGTAAATTTAATATCAAGTAATCAATCAGTGTTGGAATAGATTCTTTAACTGTTATAGACATTAGATCTATTTTATTAATGAGATGTTGTCTAAAGGTCTGAACCTCTAACCAGCAAGTTTCTCTTAGATCAAATTCTTGTTTTAAGAAATCTAGATTTTTAACTTTATTATCAGATATCAACTGATACCAGTACTTTAGATCATTATCTATAGCTAAATGAGTTCCTTCAGAAGTAGATGACAAAAGCATACCCTGAGTATACATTATAGGAATACAATAAAATTCCATTCCCTATACTTAGGGTGCATGAATATAAAGTTACGATAGCTAATAATAATATTTAATGAGTAACAAACCATATGTTTAGGTGTAATAGGTGAAGTACAAAATTCCTTTAGTAACCATAACATGGAGTTATTTACAATCATATTTTTATGTGTTAAGGAGATTTTCATGAAGTGCATACTAATTAGCTCCCAATAATCTTTCCATTTTGCGACATATGACTGATCTATTAATAAAGTAATAACTTTTACAATAGAAGAGATAGTATATAAATTAAAGTCTGGAAAAGAAATACCCCCTTGAGACCAGCTATTAGTATGTTTCTTTAATGCAATCCTAGGTCTATTAGGTGCCCATAGGAAATTTAACATTAGTGTATTCAGTTTCTTGATAATTATTTTTGTAGGTGGAAGTATTATTGATTGCATTAAGTATAAAATCTTGAGGAATATTATCATTTTAATAATTGTAAGTCTCTCCACCATAGTAAAAAACATATTATTCCAGGTATTAAAAAGATTTTGTATATTAAGAAAACAGGTATTATAATTATTATATATAATAGATTTAATATCTTTAGATAGTATTATACCTAAATAAGTTATCTGACCTGAATTGGGTACATATTTAGTAAAATCACTAATGAGAATATTTTTTCGTGTATATATAGGTAGTATTTTAGTTTTTTCTTCATTGAATATTAAACCAGAAATACTTTTAAAATTCATCATTTTATCAAATAGAGACTGCATAGAAGAATTAGATCCTGCTGATGTAATTAGAACATCATCTGCAAAAGTTGAATTTTGGATGTTGTATTTTCATCTATTTCAAAACCCTCTATGTCAGTACTGTTTCTGATCAAATTAGCCCAAGGCTCCATTACTAAAGTGAATAATAGTGGAGAAAGTGGACATCCTTGTTTTGTACCTTTAAGAATGGGTATTCTTTGTGAAACATATGTTCCTACCTTAATATAAGCCAACGTTCCTTTGTATAAATGCTCAATTAGATTTACAAATGCATCTGAGAAGTTTGTGAACTTCAGTAAGGTAAACAGATAGTCCCAACTTACTGAATCAAATGCTGAACTTATATCAAGACTAATAAGTGTTAAATCTTTCTTTTTCCTATTTGCAAAATCAATTAATGTTAAAGTTCTTCCTATATTATCAAAAGTATTTCTATTTACAATGAAGCCTGTCTGATCTATATCTATAATGCCGGGAATGATTGTCTTCAATCTATCAGCAAAAATACTCATAAACATTTTATAATCAACATTAAGTAATGAGATGGGCCGATATGAAGAACATCTAGTTGGATCTTTATTAGATTTTAAAATTGGCAAAATAAATGTATATTGCCAAGATGGGGGGTTATTAACTCAGTTTGGGCCAAAATAAAAACCTTATGTATTAATGAATATGTACTTTTAGAAAGGATTTTATATATCTCTGGTATAATACCATCATTACCCGGTGCTTTGTTTGATTTAAGCTTATTTATTTGTGTAATAACTTCTGTATATGAAATACTCTTGTCCAATAGTTTAATCTGTTGTTTATTAAGCTTTTTATTCATGTTTGTGGTTTAGGTTCCATGTTAATGTTATTATGGTTAATTTTGTGAAAGTGATTTCTAAATTCATCTAATATTTCTGGTATACTAGAAACATTCTTCTTTTTCCTTAGAGAAAAGATTTCTTTGATATGGTTTTGTTTATTCAACCTTTTTGTTTTATTTTTAAGTCTATGTAAGTATTTGGAGCTTATTGAATAAGACAAAAACTTGTATTTCTCTAAAGTTATTTTAACTTTATGAGTTAAAATTTCTTTGTATTTCTCATTTAGTTTGTTTATTTCTTCAATAACTTTCTTGTCCATAATATTTTCTTTATTATTATGTTTATAAGAGTCTAATTTACTTTGAATATCTAACAATTCCTTATCCCAAGATTTCCTTTTATTATTATACCATCTGATACTTTGTCCATATAGATATGATTTTAAGGCATCCCAAACATAAACAATGGAGACTTCAGGAGTATTATTTATGTCTAAAAATGTTTTACTTCTGAAAGTATATATTCTTTATAGTCTTTTAGTTGAGTTAAGTATGCTGGCATCCTTTTGATCTGAACATTATGAGTATTTTTATCATGAATTCAAAAACAATTGAATTATGATCAGATATAGGACATGAAATGATTTTGGAATTAATTAAATCTGTTACCATCTGGTTAGAAATAAAGACCCTATCTATTTTTGAATAAGTTTTGTATCTGTTAGAAAAAAAGGTGTATGGTAATGATTTTGAATCTATCTGATTAATATCATTCAAATGATAAGAATTAGCAAAATCATTTAAATGTTTTGCATTAGATGTAATTCTTCTTTTCCCTATAGTGGTAGTATCACTTTCATGTAGTATACAATTAAATCACCAGCTAAAATAATATCTCCTATAGAGAATGATATGATCTTATCTAGATGATGTTTCACTGTATTAATACCAATTCCAGGTATCCAATATACATTAATTAAAGTGTAAGTCTTCCCATTAATTTGTATTGTAACCATACAAAACATTCCTTTGTCATCCTGATAAGACTTAATGGTTTTAGGAATGGGCATACTTTTATTCCATAAAATAGCCACTCCTCTTTTTTTCTGAGTGTGCTCTGAACTAACCAATACTGTATATTTGTTTGTGGCTAGTTTATCAATATCTTTTTTTCAAGAGATGGGTTTCTTGCAGGAAGACTAAGTTGGCCTTATGTAAATTAATGTATCTTATTAGGCTTGCCCTTTTACACGGATTATTCAATCCATTAATGTTTAAAGAAATTCCTTTTAAAGATGTCATTTGGCATTTTTAAAACTCAAAAATCTTATGATCAAAATAACAAATAACAAGATAAATAATGTTACATCTCCTCCTTTAGGTGTACCTTTAAATATAGCTGTATTTATTGAATCTCTTATGGGATTTTGTATAGGATTCAATTTTGTTTGCAGTGACAATGAGTGTACAAAATATATTGTGGATGTCAAAACTATATACAAATAACAATGAACAAGTGAAAATAATGTAAGGATTAAACCTTGCATCCAGCCTGGAGTTATAAACTCCAACTTAGAGTAGTATTTACCACTCAAGTTAACCCCCTACCCTAAGCAGCAGTACCTCAGCTACCACCTTATCAATTTAATACTAGTTATATTTAACTGAGGTTAACAGTTTTCAATTCAATTATCTAGCAAGACAAGACTACACATTTGGTAAAACAGCATCATATAAACTAAAATAATCTTTTTTTTTTAAAAAAACTGTTCATACTACTATATACATCTATGTAATATAAAACACTTGTATTCAAATAGCATTCAAATAATCTTGATGTTACAAATCAAGAGGAGAGAAAAATAAGTTCTAACATTCATTTAAATCAAAAACTTTGGCTAATATGATTCAGACATTACATATATTAAGATGCATCTATTTTCTGTCATGTAAATGCAATTAACAGCTTCCAAAAAAACATTGAATTGCTTGTATATGAGCATTTACTCAAACTCATTATTGTCAATAGAATAAAATATTGTATTCATAGAAATTGTTATAAATCATACTGCATAGTTATGCAGATTCTCAGAAACACTTGCATTATTGTAAAAAAAAAAAAAAAAAAAAGAAGCCATCACACACACACACACACACACACACACATATATATATATATATATATATATATATATATATATATATATATATATATATATATATATATATATAAATATATATCTGATCTCACTGAGTTGTGTCCTTGCTGAGCACTATCCTACTTGCTGTCCCTACAATAAATCTGTCTGCTTTATACAAAATAATGCACAGAAAACACATTTTAGTAACCAGATTTTACAACCATGCTATACTACTGCTTTAAAATATATCACATGACAATTTCTTCCAGAATAGAGTTATAAAATTATTTATGCTTGTCAATCAGATGAATTAAATGAGTTATAGTAATGTATATGTTTGGAACATAAGTCTTTAACACAGATTATTATGCTGCTGTTAAGTAGATTTTCAAAAACACTTGAATAAATGTTTCATTTTCTATGCCTTCTAAAATAAGACATTTACTTACTACAAGAAACTGCATCATTTAAACTCATTATAACTGACATATTTTATGAATTATAACATAGATATTTAAGTAATTATATAAAATAACTCACATTTAGATGTTAAAGAGTTCATTTTCCTTCACATAGTCGCATTTGCATCATTTCTATTTCCTGGTAGAGAATTCTTCCTGAATCTGTGATGTGCCAGTGTGATATCTAGGTCAAAGGTTAGACTAACTACTTTCAGCTTCTCTGTGAGAATTCTGAGAGTTGAAGCTTTTGAAGTAGCTCATGGACACTGTGCATGAGACAGCCCACATCCCAGATTGTCTCCCTTAACATTTTGGTGGGAAACTTGTTAAAAACTAGTGACAAACATTCATTTAGCAGTGTAAATGCATCTAAACATGACAAAACCTTCACAATGTATTTTACAGGTTATTACAGCCTCTATGTAAGTGAAATTAAGCCCAAAATTATTAATAAGTAATAAAACTCAATATTTTTGTCCCAACTCAATTTTTATGCAAATCTTATTATTTACTGTGTCTATATGATCAAAAGCATTTCTATATATTAATAAAGAAAAGAAAAAGAGAGTAGAAATTAAAAGGGTGTAAGGCAGAAATAAAAAAATGTAAGAGAAAGCTATAAGAAGTATATACAATGGAATATTGCTTACTGTTTATATTAATAGAGTTAAAAATAAAACATATTATTTACTATTATTTAGTTCTAATTATTATTAGTTAAAGCATGACAGATTATTTACAAACAAGCATAAGCAGTATAATCAAGAAAGTATAATTAGGAATAGCATTTGAAGAACATATAAACTTTTTACAAGGAATAAATATGTTATTATTCTATTAATCATATTTTCATTACTCTTCTCTCCCTGCCCTCCCCCACCCTTTACCCACTACATAATCTAAATAGAATGTCATTGTTTAAACAAAGAAAAGAAGAAAAGGAGAAGAAAAAAATTGATAAAGAAAAAAAATGTATCAAATTACTGACCTTACTTCTCTTTTTCAGAAAGAGAAACAAATTGAATCATAGCTTGCCATTAAATCTTCAGATATTTTGACTGGTTATGAAACAAAACATTTCTTTGCACACAAATAATAACTTTGATTAAATCTTTTTCAAAATATCTGTGGCTTTCTGGAAATGCAGGAACTATATTTAAAAAGATTAATAATGAAATAAAATGATGAGAGAGAAAAAAAAAAAAACATAAAACAAATCATTTGTTTTTTAGTCTCTTCTTCTTCTCTGAAGTCTTCCACGAAGTTTCAGTTGCCAGTCTCTTTAATGAAGGACTAGCCCATTCCATTTCCTCTATTTTATCCAAAATCTTATTTTTTTTTGATAAACAGTAAAGCAGAGTCTAAGTCATCGAAAATTTTAGGACCATCAGGAAGGAAGATTTTAAGCTTGGCAGGAAACAGAAGGTATGTTTTAAACTGTGCTTTTTTAAGCTCCCTTATTAGTGGCAGAAAAACTTTTCTTTTAGCTATTACCATGGAAGAATAGTCATTGTCAAAATGCACAGTTGTCTCATTAATCTTAACAGGAGCTTTAGCCCAAGCAGATTTAAGAACCATCTCTTTATCAAAAGATGATAGAAATCTAACTATAACTGATCTAGGATATTTTTGTTAGAGTTAGTATTAGCTATAGATCTATGTGCTCTTTCGATACCAAAAGAGAATGCTTCTGGTAAGTCTAAAGTTTTAGGAGCCATGTTGTTAAAAAGAAGTAATATTGTTACCTTCAATATTTTCTGGCAGTCCAAAAATCCTAATGTTATTGCGCCTAGATCTATTTTCCAGGTCATCCAGCTTTGTTTGTAAATGTGTATTTTGTTTCAGCAGAAACTCAATGTTGATTTCCTCTTCTTGGATTCTATTTTCCATGTCATTCACAGCTTCTTCTATGCCTGTCATCTGGATCTTCTGTTGTTGCAGGTCTATATGTAACAAGTCTATTTGTTTTGTAGTTTTTTCTATGAAGGTGTCTATTTTAGTATCCATTTTATCCATCTTAGCAGTAAGTTGCTGGATTATAGTTATCAGAGACTGAAGTTCTTTCTTGATGCTGGAGTCTTGAGAATTTGTCTTACTGGAACTCATTTCAGACTGATAAACTGACAGGAAAATTTCCAAAGTGATTTCTGACAGGAATATTGTTAAGATTTCCTTTCTTTTTTAGATATAGTTCAAGAACTTTATAAAACAAACATATTTAGAAAGAAAATTACTTCAAGAATTAATTTTTTAAGTAATTAATTCCTGTCAGTGTAATGAAATTGGTGGAGCTGAAGAAATCTGTTGCTATCCTGTGTTCATCCTTGGCCACGCCCCAGGAAGCACACGTTCGATATCCTGAGTTTTCAATGTTTTGAATTTTCGATGTTATGATCTCAAAGTTATGAAATTCAACGTTATGAAATTTCAATGTTCTGCAGTAGACCAATATATATATATATATATATATATATATATATATATATATATATATATATATATAGCTATGGTAGAGCATTATTTATGTTACTTGTGTTCTTATTGTATTGATGTGGTTTCATTAGAACCCTGCATATTAAGCCATCATTGTCTGTTGCATTTACTTTATAATGCTGTTTTCCTTACAAGAGCTTTCTACATTAGAACATTGCTATATGTATTGATATTCATCTTGTTTGGAGCTTTTTCTCTCCTAGATCACCACCAAGAGGCTTTTCTTTCCTAACTGGACTATATCGGCCAAATAAATACATAACTAATCAAGCAATCAATCAAAAAGGAGGGCTATGAAAGATGGATACTATATTGTGGTCTTATATACTGCATGCAGGACACAGATTATAAATGGAAGTCAGGAAAAGCCAATGTGTCCATAAAGGGTAGTTCTTTAAAATAGAGACACCATACACAGTAGAAATGATTCAGATTCCCCTAGTGGCAATGATGGACAATGGGAACTGGAGAGATGTGGGGTACACAAATGACGTACAATCATTGATAATAGAAGCTACACTGGAGCACTGGTGAGGCACAGACTTCATTCTCTAGCTGCAATCCCTTTCACACCTGTTTGTGTATTGGGGGAGGGGGGGTTGTATGATAATGTAAGTACTGCAGGAGGCACTGGAAGTATTTCAGCTATCCATCTGGTGCTGAACCTGAAAGGGTTAAGCTTGTTAAATGTGAATCTGACTCTGAAAATCTAAGATGATGGCTGAAATCCAGGTAGTATATGTATGCTCATACACACACACACACACACACACACACACACACACACACACACACACACACACACAGATTATGAATTCATGTCAGAGAGTGTGAACTAAGCAGCAGATGGGATAGCAGAAAGTTCGGTGACTTTTGTTTATCAGGAGAAAAAAAAACTCTGCCTAATGAAAATATGTTTTTGTTTCATGCCTATTCACATTTTTTCTGCAAATAAACAATTTACCACAGTCCATCTGTGTGTCATCTATCTATCTAGCTAGCTAGATAGCTATTAGCCTAATTGATTAATAAAAGACAGCAGATCAGGAGATAAATCAGTTATAATGCTTTAATGTGTTAGGAAATAACGGGAAATAGGAGAACAATTAATGTAAGTGAGACTCCATGAAAGATTGCATTTTTATGTGTTTCTGCAATGGGCATAGAAGTTGTTGATACACAGTCACAAATGGGAGATGAGTCACTGATAAAGGCATAATAATACATTCAGTTTTCCAGTAGCGAATTTCAAGCAACAATAGAGTCATGGCAGGAGAACATGTAAAAATAGATTGATAAAAAAATGAGGTAGATAAAATGGTCAAGCAACTAACCATGAGCAGAACTTGGAGGAAAGACTCTCAGCAAAAGGTATGTAAAAGGAATTGGGCAGGGATGAAGTACACTGAAACAGATGAATATTTGACTATTAAATGTATTTCTCTCATCTGTGTAAAAAAAAAAAAAAAAAGAGATAAGAAGACATTATTAGAAAGTGCACATTTAGCAATAGTGGTGTCTGGCGATAGAAGGGAAGTGGAAAAGTAAATTAAAATGGAGGAAAAAAATTAGAACAGGAAGCAGAAGAAGGGACATTAAGTTGTACTACTAAGGAAAAAAATGTCTTTTAGAGCAAGGAAAGGAACTAATAAGGTGCCAGATTTCTCCCTTGTGAAGAAGATTTATCAAAGACAGTACATGGAAACATGCATTCCTGAATAAAGAGGTCAGTAGGCCAAAGATATAATGGTGGTCTAGGTATCTGAACATTTAGCCAAGTTTAAAAAAAGTGAAAAGATTATATTCTTGTTGTTTGGCTTTTGCCTATTTTAGGGGTCTGATGACAGAGAACAAGTTCCTGCTATACTCTTGCTTTTTATTAACTATCAGCAATAAATTGCAAAGAATATCATGTCTGCTAGATGTAGGCTGGCTATTATGTGACCAAAGGTAGGAAGATTGCTGTGTGGACCTAATGGTCAGTGTCTGTGCCAAGGCTTTGTTAATTAATAGAAAATCCTTGGCTTAGCAAATCAAAGGACCATAGCAGCACACTGCAGGGATTTTAATGCCGATGTAAGTAAATGGTTGAGTTGCATATTTCAGTATTAGTGCTTAGTTTGCACAGAGAATGATTCATTATTTAGTGCTTTATAAAACAAAAGATAATACAAAATATGGGAAGTAGTAGGATTTCATTTGTAATAGATTTGAAGAGGGAGAAGGCTGCATTCATCTGGAACAATTACTAGAACTCTGTGAGGGACTATAACAAAAATTTCAAGATAAATAGGGACAGGTGACAGAGGACAATCACTGGCTTAGAATGCTGGAAATGATGAAAATACATAAAGAGCATCATAGACACATGAGAAGACATTTGAATGCAGCTGCATGCTGCCAGAAGAACTGTTGAACTAGCCACTGGCTGAATAAGCTCTTGAAAAGTTTAACAGGAAAGACGAGAAGAAAGCAATGCAAGAACTTTGTTGAACTTGTCTTATTATTTATCAGCTCATAAATAAGAAAAAAACGTTATGTTATGCTGTGGTCATTGAATGATAAAGAGCATACCTTGCAGAACTTGACTGTTAAAGAAAAAAAAACTGTTAGGAAAGTACGTTATTATGTAAAATACCATACAAAGAATTTTCCCAAATTTAGTGCATTATAATTCAATCATACTAGGAGACTTCAATGTCAAAGTAATGAGTTTCTTCTCTCCTGTAAGATATTGCAGCAATTTAGTCTTAAACAATTAATACAATCTCCTGCCAGGCTTAATATAAACACTGGTAACAACTCCATATTCAACTAAATTCTAATCAATATCCCATACACACGTCTCTTAATAGGTATATTACCTAATACTTAAAGTGATTATCCATCAATTAAATCAGTTCAATAATTTAGAACACAAAAAACCCTCCTTGGGTAGTTAAAGGTAGATCTTTCCTAAAAGGACAAGTCCAGCCTTTAATTTTCTCCATAGCAGTATAGACCAGTAGTCCTCACTTTATGCTATGACAGACTATACTACATACAGCATTAGATCATTTCACAGATACACTTGTCACAATTCAAAACACAGTATACCCATCTCCAAAAGAGAACTTAGAGCACACATGCCCATGGCTGACCACTGAACTGAAGAACAAAATCCAATCAAATGATTACACATAGAGGGCTTGGAAAATGGAACTTCTTAATAATCAGCTATATTAAATTTCTAATATCTATAAAAAAAAAACAACCAGAATTGCTACCAATACATTAAAAGCAATGTTCCTAAGAAAAAAATATGAAATAAACTGGTGACAATTTAATCAATTCTGGAAAAAAATAAAGAACCTGACAAAAGCATTCATAACTCTACCTCTTAGGATAAAAAATCTGGACATAGGCAAAAATAATGGGGGAGGGGAAAATAGCCCAAAATAGGGACGGATTTTAAATATTACTCTTATAACCTTAGAAAGTTACTAGAGTAACTACTTTTGCAAATGTTTGCATTTTTTGAAGTATATGAATCCTGAAACTCAAACATCTGTCATTATTTAGTGAATTCTATCCTCAATAATTTGGCAGAAAACCACAAATGTTATGAATAAAAAACTGAAAATATGAGGCAAAAATCTGGGCATTATGAAAAATTATGGAAAGCTGAGAGGTATCAGGCATTCACTAATCATCTGGAAAAGAACAAAAACTTTTTTTTTACTTTTTCAAATGACTATGCTATCTACAGACTACTATATCAAACATAACAAATAATTTTGCATTCAGCCAGTCCTTCATGTCAACACAGGAATATATTTCCTCACTCCTACTATATCAACTAGCCTCTTTTGTAAAAACCTTCTGCTTCTTCAAAATAACTATTAAAGAAACAAAAGCACTTCTTAAACTCAACAAGTCAGGTGCCAGATATAGCAAACTGCACCCAAAATCCATAAAGCTAGCTGTAGAAAAAAATAGCAAAAATCCCTTACCCATATCAATAACCCATCACTCACTTCTGCTACTGTACCACCTGCTTTTAAACACTCAGTTATAGGGTCATAGCTAGGTACTAGGCTATCTGCCCGAAGGCATTTATAAGCCTAGCCAGAATTTGTTGGCTTTCGCAGCACCCTTAGATTAGTTCCCTGTGCCTCTGTCGAGCAGAGCCACTGAAGTGATCCCCGGGGTAAACTTCCTGTTTCTCATCCACTCATCAAGGTTTCTATTGAAGAGTGTTAGTGAGGGGCTCTGCCTAATGTAGATTGGAATCTTATTCCAAAGCATGGGAAGTCTCTGGGACAGGAATCTATCCCTCTAGCACATTCTATTTATTGTTGTGGTGAGGTTTAGATCCCTAGAGCATGTGGCTCAAGGGGATAAGGTATTCTTTAGGTGGAGCATGTCCATCAATTCTGGGTTGGACATGGCCTTGTATGTCAGGCAGAGATCACCTCTGAGCAGGCGGTATGCAACCGAGTACAGCTGGAGTTTTTTCAGTCAAGCTGCATAGGGCATCTGTTTGAGGCCAGTGATCTTCTTGGTGAGGTACTTCTGTGGTCCTTCCAGCTGTTGCAGGTGTCTTGTAAGTTACATCCCAAATGGGGCATTGTACTCTATGATGGGTCTGATGAGTAGAGGGGCACAATGACCTCTTTTGATCTGGATGCCATCCCTTTTGTGGTTAGGTGGGCCACATAGAAGAATTTTCTAACCACTTTGGCAATGTGATTATCAAAGGAGAGATTACTATCTACTTGGGTCCCCAGATCCCTTATTACATTTTCTGTATTTAGGGGACTACCACCTATGTGGTAATTTGTAGGTACTTTGTTATTTTCAAAGGTAATAACTATGCACGTTTTGGCATTTAGCTTGAGGCCATGATTTTGACACCAGGTATCTGTCTCAGTGAGACCCTTTTGGAAGATGTCTGTGTCAGTTGGTGAGTCAATTATAGCCCCTAGTTTGCAGTTGTCTGCAAACTTGGTCAGCCATAGTCCTCCTGTACTTGTCTGTACTTCTGAGACGTATATACCAAACAGGAGGGGTCCTAGGACTGAGCCCTGGGGAATGCCACTTGTAACCACTTTAGAGTCAGACCTAGCTCCCACAACTCTCACCATGTGGGTTCTGTCCATGAGTCAACTGGCAACCCATCTTGTGACATAGGGGTTTATGTTCAGGCTGGTGAGCTTGTCTATAATACCAGAATGGGGAATGACGTTGAAAGCCTTTACGAGGTCTAGGTAGGCTGCGTGTACCACCTTCCCCTCATCTATAGCCTTGGTAACTGTCTCAAAGAAGTCCACCAGGTTTAGGAGGCATGATCTGCCCTTAACAAAGCCGAACTGGGTAGGGTCCAGTGTTTGGAGATTCCCAATATCTTTGTTAATGAGTTCCATGATAATGTGCTCCATAGCCTTGCAGACCAAGCTAGTCAGGCTTATAGGGCGATAGTTCCCGGGGTCTGTTGTAGCTCCACCTTTGTGGAGTGGAATAACCATTGCTGTGCACCACTCTATGGGTATGTAGCCTGTGGAGAGGCTGAGTTTGAACAGTGTGTTTAGGTGAGGGGTTAGTTCATCTTTGAACTCGTGTAGGACGCAGCCTGGGTCACTGTCCAGTCCCATTGATGCTGTGTTTTTGGCATTGGAGAGGGCTGTTTTAACCTGAGTGTCTGTGATTTCAGGGGCTCTACATTCTTCTGGTATGGTTATGGGCCCTTTTGGGGGTGAGAAGGAGCTGAAGTTTGCACTGAACCTGTCTGCCAGGATGTTGGCAATATCGGTTGATTCAGTGTATTTTGTGCCATTCTGCATTAACTCCGAGCAGATCTGAGCATTGCCACTTAGATTCTTGACATAGCTAAAGAATGCCTTGTGGTTATCTTTGGAGTCCTTGGCAAATTATCTTTCAAAGCTCACCTTGGACGATTTTATGAGGGATCGTAGTTTCTTGCTGATACTAATCCGGGATGTCTTCCCTTCTTGGGATTTTACTCTTTTCTGTACTAGTTTCCCCCTTTCTATTGTATATCTTGTTTATGGCAGGGGTCCACCAGACTGGTTTCCTTTTCTTGGAGGAGTGAGTCTTGGTTTTGCTTGGGATAGCATGATCCATGTATTCTTGTAGGTGCCAGTAGAATGCATTAGTAAAGGATTTTGCAGCTTGGACAACATTATCCTTTAGCATGGGGGCTTTGAAACTTTCCACCTTCGTCTTAAGTAATGTGAAGTTTGCTTTTGGTGATGACCAGGTCCAATATGTTGTCACCTCATGTGGGAGTGTTGACCAGTTGTTCCAGGGTGTTTGAGTTTATAAATTCTAGGAAATGTTGGGCAAGGGAATTAGTACTTCAGTAGTTCTCCCAGTTAATGTATGGATAGTTGAAATCACCCAATATTAGGGTGTTTGGTAGGACCTTTATGTTACCCAGTGTTTCCAGAAATGCGGAATGGGGGGTCCTGGGACATGGTGGGTGATCTGTAGCAAGCTACAGTTTGAATTGCAGTTTTGCCCATTGTTAGTTGCACGTGGATAATCTCTGAAGCATCGTGCTGTGCCACTAATCTGGAGGTGTGGGTATCCTTGATGAATATGGATACTCCCCCGCCTTTTGTATTTTGGTCCGGGTTCTGTGGCCAAAATGTATGGTATGAGTTGTAGCCTGGTAGTGCTGGGGTGCTCTCTGGAGCCTTAAACCAGGTTTCTGTTACTGCACATATATCAATTTTCTCCATACTGAGGAGTGCCTCGAGTGCGTGCATTTTGAGGTTTAGACTTCTGGCATTGAGTCGTATTACCCTCAGATTTTTGTTACTTGTGCTATTTACGGTGGTGGGTTTCACTTTTGAGCCTTGCCTAAAAAAAGGCACTATGGGGGTGGCAAGAGCCTTGGCCAGTATTCGAAAGCCTAAGGGCAACAGGTGCAAGCTGTCTCTAGCAAAGCAGTGTGGCTTGTCAAGCATGTCATCCCAGGCAGACAGACACTGGATCCCCTTTGAATGACACCAGAAACTTAGCCAATTGTTGAAATTGATAATTATTTCTTTATACCGTGGTAACATTCTTGGTGAGGGCAGGATGCTACTCAGGGTCAGGGTCATACAGGCCTGGGCTATGTGATCAGAGAGCTCATTCATGTAGTCCAGGGAGGTATGGCTCAGGTCATTGACACCAGCATGGACAATGACAGAGTCATATTTGTATTTGTTCTGGAGTGACCTGAGTGTTTTTGTTATGTGGCAGATCCTGGCACCCAACAGGCAGCTAACAGTAACCTTCTCCTTATTCAGCCTAGTGAGTGGGACATCAGTGTGCCTGACTATAGAGTCACCTATTACTAGTATGCTGGGTATGTTATTTTGCCTTGAGGGCTGTGATTGCATGGCACACTGGTTTTGTGAAGTATGTGTTTCATGGTTTGCATTGGGGGGGGGGGGTGGAGGTTGCTTGGATGTCTGCTTTGGAGGGCTCTGTTTCTTTTGCTGATTTTTATTTAGAGCATCCGAGTATGTTTTCCTGTATTTACGTGTGTTTTTTGCCAGTGCTGGTTTAATGAGTCTATGTGAGACTGATGGTGTGATGCCAGTATTTCCCTTCTCCTCCTGACTGCCTGATCCAGTCTTGGGTTGAGAGAGCTTAGCCTCCAGTTTGGCTGTATAATTGCATCTCTTGCATGTATTAGTATTTGGTGGAAGGAGAAGAGGGTTGTCTGTGTACATGAGGCAGTTGTAACATTGCCTCAAAATGCCCAGATACACCAGTTGGACTGGAGAGTACACCTGAAACTGCCCTTTGGACATGCCTGGATAGGTACAGTAAACTGTTTTACTGAATGGCTGGTAAGGTCGAATAGACAGCCTTGTCCTTCTGTAGTGCTAGGGCTTATAAGTGCTTGCTATGAGTTTTGAGCAAGTGCTGGTCTGAGAAATGAATGGCTTGAGTGCTTAAGTTGAAAGTTTGTCTAGTTACAAGGGAAAAATTGAAGAGGAGACTTTGTGGAGCCGGGAATAGTTATACCCTAGCTGCCCGGCGTGCAAAACCAGGCAAATGTGGTTTTTATAGCAGGGAAATGAAAGAGAGAGAAATTACTACTACTTTCTGGGCTGAAACCACTCCTCCAGGGACAGATAGGCTGCTCAAAGCTCCCCTCTTTCACAGATGAACAGAGAAACTTACTTCTATCCAAGTAAGATATGGGCAAACACAGAGATTTGTAACAGCCCTGAATTCAGCACTAATCTGAAAACTGGACTATACTAGCTTTGAAAGGCAGGAAACAAGTACATATATATTTTTTTCAGAAAATAAAGCAGATACAATCAAAAAACACTTTAAATGTGCATAAAAAGATGTTTATTGTTATATATCTCAGTTCACCGTTGTAGTCAATGCCCCTATTAATAAAGTAGGAAGAAACACAAATATAGTAAAAGCGGATGAATAAAGTGCAATTTTTTTTATATATATATAAAACAATAGAAAACGAACAATCTAATTTAAACAAGTTACCCAATTAACCAGAAAAAACTCAAAACTGAGCCCTGTTCCAGCAGTCTTCAATCAGACAAGTTCTAACTGCACACTCCCACTACTAGGGTGCAGGGGAACCTTCTCCAAAAAAGATGGCCTGGATCAGTGCTGAAGTTATACAAACAAAGCTAGATTCAGCAGGCCTGAATCTAGTCCTATGCTGCAGCAACAAGGTGCACCAATTTCAGAAAGAAACAGTTCGAATAAGCATGCACAATAAGCCTGTGACCAGAAATTCCCAGCTCTGAAGGGCAGAATGCAGCCTCTCCTCCCACAAGAGTGCAGACCACAAACCTTCTTAATGTAGAATAACTGGCCTGAACCCCAAGTGCTTAAACCAGAACTAATACACTTTTAGAACTGTAGACACTGAGCTTTCAATCAGCAATTCCCAGCTTAGAAGGATGTAAACTACCTGTCCTGCCACAACAGTGCAGACCACAAACCTTCTTAATGTGAAACAACTGGTATGAAGCCCAAGTGCTTAAACCAAAAGACTTAGAATAACAGTTACAATTTAATCAGGCTACTACCAAGCAGCAATAAGTGCAGCGGAATAAATAAAATTGAGTACTTTTAAGAGGAGGCAAAAGCAAAATAAAGTAGGAAGAAACACAAATACAGTAAAAGCGGATGATTTTTTTTTTTTGTTAGTAAAGTGCAAGGAGAGAGGAAGGAAGAACCTAAGTGGGTTGGCCTTCTCAAATCTTCTCTCTTATTATGTAGAGTGAACACTAGACTCAGAATATGATCTCACTGTATTCGATTAAGTGAGCAAATGAGATGGACTCTGGAGGAGTGTTCAAATACAGACTTACAGGAGGGGCGGGCAATTCCAGAGCCACCAACACTAACACCAAAGCAAGAACATGGAGGGTGGGTGACGACAAACTAGAAAAAGAATAAGTACAGTTGTACAGATTACAGAGATATTAAATCAAAATGCAGACAAAAATGAGAATGAACACTTATCTTTTCTCAATATCACAGCTGGCAGTAGGTCAATCTCTCTGCAGTAGCCTGAGCAACAGGTATATCTGCTTTAAAACACAGGACAGAAACCAAACAATACAGATGCAGGAATACTTTGGCTGGATGAAACTAGTTCTGAAAACTTACTGCCACTAAGAAAACAAACAAGGCCTCCAGACAAAGGATTTCACTACAACTGAAGTCAACACTAAGATATACAGCTATAACACACAAGAAGAAGAAGTACAGTTGTACAGATTACAGAGATGCTAAATCAAAATGCAGACAAAAAATGAGAATAAACATTTATCTTTTCTCAATGTCATAGCTGGCAGTAGGTCAGTCTCTCTGCAGCAGCCTGAGCAACAGGTATATATCATTCATCTTATTGCACCTAAAGGTCTACATGATTACAGACCTATTTCAAACCTCTGCCAGTCCCATTTTTTTGAAAAACTGTTCTACAAATAGATACTACCTACACCAATAGTTATGGATTTTGTAATGGCTTAAGTACATTTACTACCTTATCCTGGCCACTAGTACCTCTTACTGTACCCTAAATCATCAGTTCTAATCACAGTAGCAGTCTTTGTAGATATAACTAGGACATTTAAATAGTTAATCACAGGCTGTTTATCAATAAATTCAGAGCGTTCCACTTCAGTGATAAAGCAATTCTCTGGTTTCAGAGCTAGTTGACAAACAGAACAGTACAAATGTAATGTTATGATTCTTTTACCAATTTTCCAATACTGATACACTTAGCGCAGGAGTAGCTCAGGGATCTGTGCTAGCCCCACTTCTATTTTCCCTATTTGTATTGATCTCCCTCTAGAACTGTGTATTTCTCGACTTTCTTTCTTTAGTCGCCACAGCCAAGCTCAGCGGTTAATGATTATTTGTAGTTTTGCATGTTATTGCCAGCCCTGCAGCCCTGACTCTTCAATGGTAATGAAGGTACGCCCATTCATGCATGTCTCCACACAGAAGACGCTTTAGCTGAGAATCGAACAGGACCAAAACATAAAATGATTATGTACGCTGATGATATTCTATTACTCATATCACTCTGACCTACAAAACAAATTATAAAGTAACTTTACTCAGCCATGTAACTGGACCTCATCTAACAAACTACTAATAAAACACAAGAAAACTAATGTAATAATCTTATAGCATAGTGGCTACTATTCCTCCAATTTGACTATTGGATCACAAAGGGAATATCATCCCCACTCTTACTGAATAAAGATATCTTGGCTTTGCACCCAGCCCTCGTCTTGCCTTTTCTAAACATAAAGACAATATTATAAATAAGGTCCCAGAACAATTTAAACTTTATTACAAGCTCACTCATCTGCCTCCAGTCACTCATCTAAACATTGCTAAAGATATTCTAATTCTGAAAGTGACCTCCCATGTCTTGTGTTCCATTTAGTCCACAATAGTAACAGAATACGGACTGCAGAAAACAAAATCTGTACATTTGCTCTTTTAGAAGACCCTATGTTTCCCCTCTGCAAGTTAGTTGAGAATGCTAAATGACTGTCTGCTCCTAGCAGGGTATTATATCTGTAAGTTCTCTCATCTCTACAATATTAAATGAGGTTGTTGCCCTGCATTAAAACAAACAGTATCAATACAACATTATGACCTCAGAAACTCTCAAGCCAGAGGTCTATGTCTGCCTCAACCGCCAAACTATGGCATGTGACAAAGGCCTTCTCAAGAGTAGAACCAGCTACCTTGAATTACTTGCCCACCATTGTTAAAAAAAAACACTAAAACATTAAATAATCTAAGGATGCTTTAAAAGAAAATATCTAGGCAGAATCTACATGCAGTTGTTAGCAAGGCAACAGCTAGTTGTCTCATTTAATACAAATACAATATTGTAGAAATCAACTGTACTACAGTTTTTTATATCTCCTTGAATAATTCTTAGTTGTCTCAAACTGTACAAATGCCTTGCTGTAACTCAGCTGCAATATGTTACTGTATGCTTACTGAATGTAGATAGGTATTTGTGCTGTGAAATTTGTGGTAAGCCCCTTTTTTGTCTATAATGACAAGGTCCCATAGCTGGCTAATTTGGTGCCTGGTGCTACTTCCCTGTTTAGTCCCCTTCAACATTAGGCTGAGGAGCAAAAGAAAAAAAAAAATCCCTTCTCTGATATGCCTCTCCTTCTTTCTCTCTTAGAAGGAGCAACATGTCCTAATTCACTCACGCTCTACTGTTCTACTCTTACATTTATGTAAAGAGCAAAAAAAAAAGGTAAAGAAAAAATGGATTTGCTAATCATGTGACTAGCACCTGAGGTAGCTACCCACTAAGCCCCACTTCAGCTCTCATTTTAGATCAAAATGAAAACTATTATTAACTGTACAAAGATATTTGTGTAAACTAAATTTATATCAACCCGATATTTTTAGTGCATTGTTTAATATACTCTGAGGTCTAGATTCAATAAACTACATGGACTGTCTTCACATACATGATACTGCTCATTGTGTGGCATTGCGTGGCATCATGCCGTGAATATTAATGATGCATGGTGCACATAAGCAAGGTTTTGCAGCTCGTACCAGTGTTACTGACCATGAAACATGTAGTCTGAATGGAGATTGTACCACCCAACCGTTTAGAAAAAATCTGAACAAACACTAAACTAATGGGGGTCAAAGGGCCAAAAATAGGGACAGATTTACTATATTGTTCTAAAAACTGTACAAAGTAGGTAGAATAATAGGATCTGTGTTAGCATGCATTTTCTGAAGGATATGAAATACAAAACTGATATGTATGTTATTAGGGATGTGCACCTTTTCCGACCTGGGCTAAATTACTTATACAATATATGCAGGCATTTTTGCAACACGTGCACTACACAGAAAAGCATACCTAGGATGTTATCCACATAAGGCTAACACTATCACTTGTGTCTAATAATAGTATCTTTTTTTCACTGTAGTGTGTACACTCTCTAATTATATTTTACTACCCTAAAATAAAATCCTGTAAATGTATAGGACATCAATCTATAATGTATTCAGTGAAACACTTATTGTGGTCACATACCTTGTTTAAAAACTAAACTATGCTACCTAAAAATAACATACTCAGCTTATTTCCATTCTTTTATTCTTTCTTATCTCAAAGTGTTCGCATTCTTTTTTCTCTTAAAGTGTTACCACAGTCACTTGTATATTTGTATGTATCTTGGTCTACTGTATACTGTGCTATATATTATTATATATGCTAGCACTAAATGTAACCACTGCAAACTGTGTATGAAAACAATTTTAAAATGTATTAAGATAAGTGTTCTATTGTACACCTAACTCTTATACATTCTTCCTATTGTTATAAACTTGAATTGTTAATAATGAAGCTTTTCTCCCTGGGCCTTTGCTGAAAATGGCCAGCCTGCTCAGTCAGACTTTCCAAGTAAGCAAATGTAAAATAAATAAAATAAAATAAATAATTATGTATCGACTTCAATTTTTAATGATTTTCTAGAAAAACTTACATTTTTTAAGGAACCGCCAAAAATATGATGCATTTTTTTCTTTTTTTTTTTTGAGGCCAGTGTTTACACGATGAGCTGTTTAACACAAACATGTCTGGCTCTACTCACCTGGTTTGCATGAAGTGCAACAGCACACAAACTAGAGGAACGGACCACCCAGGCTCCAGACAGGCCCCAGACAGCCACAAACATAAACAGGATGCATTCAAGTAATACTATTGGCTATCACGCAAGCACTGTAAGTGGTGTTGCGCTATGATTAACAGTAAGAACTTTGTGTTAGGTGCAGGTGTGGAGTGCAGACAGTACAGGGTGCACAAATTTTGCTTTTTTGTTGTGAGATTGCGGATTATAGCAATGAAGGGCAACAAACGCAACTGCTTTCTCAACCTTCCTGTGGTAATAGTTGTAAGTGTAGTAGAACTGTAGACATGGTCCATTTGACTAGCACATTTACACATGTGCTTCTATACCAAATAATCTTGAAATTGCAGTGCTTGTCACTGTTGCTCATTGCTTAATATCAAGTAAACACAGTGCCCGGTAGTGCGCACCTTTGCCTACCATGTTTATGCAATAGTAAGTAATGCGCAACATTTTCAAATGTTGCAAAACCAAAATGTGTGCACTCTCAATAAGCGCGAGACAAACAATTGGTGGAAAAACATCAGGATATAAAATGCGTTTATATTACGCTGTAGAAAACTCAAACTGTCGACAGCGTAATAATTGATACGAGAATGTTGAAACCCCCAAACATCGAACACACACAAAAAAAAAGAAACACCCAATCACAACACAAATTGCTCTTCACTGCACCCCCCACACTCCCGCTACTTAAATATACCAACTCCGAGATCGCACTACATTGCAACAAAAAGAAATCTCCCCTTACGGAGATTTCTGTTCACACGCAAAATGAATTTCACTTTCGACACTGGTGCTGATAATATCAGCTTTGATATTGTCGGCCTTCGACAGGGTGAGGTAGACCCTAAAGTACAGCTAGTGGAAAATCGTCATTCTACATTGAGCTTGAACTATGGCAGGCATGTCTGGAGCTGCTTGTGATGGAGTGCACTTTTGGGTGCAGAGGTGGGATGTCCAAGAGTCCAAAGTTTTTGTTGGACTCCTAGTTAAGGAGCATGGGCCCCGATTGCTGCAATGGGACTATACAGGTTCAGAATACAAGTCTGAAGCCTGGAATAGTATTAACAGGGCTATGACCAGTGCTACAGGTATCCCCCGCACTGGTGAGCAATGCAGATATCACTTTGACTTTGATGACATCCAGAGGAGGAAGTGGGATACCCTTGACCATTGGATTGGGGAACTTAGTACAGAGGACACCCCCCATAGATGTGCAAGTATCAATTTCAGTGAGTAATTGTTAGACATAATTGCTGAATATAGTCAAGACTGATATTCATAATGGTATTCTGTTCTGTTTTTTCTATAGCTGCTGTGGAGCAACCCTCAAATGGCAGGTCCCATGCCACACGTTTGTTAAGGATGAAAGAAGCATGTGGTATCTGTGCATCAGAACAGTACTGTTCCAAATAGCAGTTAATAATAATAATTATTTGTATAGTAATTTAATAGCATTAAAAGTTAAGGGCTGCTTACGTGGTACACAGTTGTATCAATTTCAGCATGGCTATCTTAACTGTAAAAGAAACTATGCATTTCTTAGTCTGTAAGACAAAGCAATGGTACCATATTTTCAAATAACAGTGAACATCAATCTCTAAAATGTAAAAGGAAAGTATGCATGCAGTAGTCTGTAGGACAAAATAACAGTACAGTATTAGATTGTTGTCATCGGTTGTGGGTTCAAAAACCACACTTCCCAAATGTTAGGTTTTCGACATTATTGCAGTGTAACCTTATACCTCTATACCAGTGGCACAAATGGCCTTCTGTAAACTGTAATGAGTATAATTGGAACACTTATATGTGCAATATATGCATGCATCAAAGATTGGTGGCTGTAATCTGTACTATAGTGTGCCTCTGTTATGAAATGGGTAGTCTTAAAAATAATGAAGAAATTTGTTAGGAGTTTGTAGTGTTAAAAGCAAAGGTAACAGAATAGAGTCAAATAATTTTATCAATGCTTTGTATGTCACATATGAAGTTACTAATGATGTCCTTGTTTTCTCTCACCCCAGCCCTCTTCTCTCTCTTTTTTGTTTATATGTTTTATTTTTTGTTTTTTTCCCTCGGCACAGCAGGCTAGGCCTGTCCCATGGGATACTCCTATCCCCATTCCACTGGCTACAACACTGCTGCCCAGCACATCTGGTGCACAACCTGGTGGCACCCCTTCTGTTGCCCCTGTACTACCCAGGTCCTCTTATAGTTCTGCCCAAGAGGATAGGCCTGCATCTCCCACCAAGAGCGTGCTGGAGGTGGTGAGTTTATCACCCGACAGGAACTGCCAGAGATGGTGCACAGGATTATGTGCTGCATTGTGGGTGCACTACTGTGCTGGATGGAGATCCTGCTCTCCATCCTCTTTCAGAGTACACATAGGAGGTGCAGACATCAGGCACTGCACTCAATGGCACAGTGAGGTGACATTGATGGCAGTCCACTGGGTAAGGATTAGATTATCACTGTCAACCAGCTTGATGTGCATGCGACCTGGATTTCCCTCCCTCTTCCCAACCATGGTCTTCACTCACCTCTTGTATCCTTAACTGTCCCTGTCTCATGTCTTGTTTGTCTTGTCTGTCTGCAATTGCCTCCTTACCTGTCCAACTTACCTCATCCAGACATTCCTACATCCCTTCCCCAACATTCCTCTTTTTCTCTCAGAAAAAAAAAATGGCCACCTATCCCACAAAAAAAATTGTGCCATATTTAGCTCTCCATTTCCTATATGTGTCTTTGTGACACACTTGATTTGGTCCAGTTAGCTTTACATGATTGTATTGTGGCTGCCCTTCTCTCTGGTGGTGACAGCCCAAATTCAGTGAATATGTTGCATTTCTGATCATGTTTTGTTCTTGAAGAAATAGATAGTTATGGTTCTTTCTTACATCCTGCCCTCCTTTCACTTTGTTCTCCCCCCCTGCTAGCTCCCTATTTCACCACTTTCCTGTTTCCTGCATTTCTTTTCTTTAAATTATTGGATAGTGGTGTGGTGCACCAACACAAAGCAACAGTAAACAGCAGCTATATAAGTAGATATATTTAAAGTATCATACACACTTCTAAAATTAATACTTATATCCATATTTGAACCCAGTAACATCTGCCTCCAGCAACAGTGCATTAAGACATGCTGCCACAGAGTCAGACAGCAGATGTATTTTATATAAGCAATAGTAACTGACGCAGTTTAGCAAGAATATCCCTTTGTACTCCCCCGTGCTTGTTCCCCATATCACCAATGTTGCATCTTTTCCACTAATTTTGTATGAAACAGCATTGGACAATCCCCATAGTCTTTTATAAATCGTTGTTGTACAATACTTATTTAGTTTTGTACAGCAGTAGTACTCAGTGGTGCGCAATGGTGCGAAATGCACAGCATCAATAAGCAACGGCAATCAGTACCATTTGGCCCCAAAAAGGAACTTATCACTGCATTAAGTGCATTAATTCATGCAACCACAGATTCAGTTAAGTAGCAGGTGTATACAACAGCAGTTAAGTCTGCCATTTGCTAGTCCATCTCTAAAATACACCTGCTACTCAAATGAGTTTGTAGCACCATCTGATAATGCAGTGATGCATCCATTTTTGTATTCAGATGGTACTGGGTTTGAATCCATGTGCATACAACAGTGTCAAAAAGTTTTATGTGGAAGTCCAAATTCTGAAGTGTGATAGTTGGTAAGGAGCTTGTAAAATAAGGCTAGATGGTACTGATTTGAAATAAAACTGTATATAACAATAACAACTGTTTTTTTGCTGGAGCTGTGCATTATAGTGCGATGCACAGCATCATGCAATTATGCTTTAAAGAAAAGAAATGTGAAAGATAGGAAAGTGGTAAAATGTGGAGCAAGCAGGGGAAGAATAAAGTGAAAGTAGGACAATAAGGTGCATGAGGGATGTAGGACAGATCCATAGCTATCAATTTCTTCAAGAATAAAACTTGATCATATATACAAAATATTAGCTGAATTTGGACTGTCACCTCCAGAGAGAGGGGTAACCACAAAACAGTCATGTTGTATAGCCAGATGGACCAAATCAACTGTGTGATGAAGACACGTGTGAAATACAGAGCTATGTAATGGACATTTTTTTTCGGGGACAGGTGGCCATGTTTTTTTTTTTTTTTGGATTAATGTTAGGGAGTGGATGTAGGAATGTCTGGGTGAGGTATGTTGGGCAAGTGAGGAAGCAATTGCAGACAGACAAGAGACATGGATGGTGAAGGATACAAGAGGTGGGTGAACACCATAACTGGGGTTAGGGTGGGGACATTGCGAACCCATGGACATCAAGCTGGGTGACAGTGAGAATTGAGTCATCATCAACTGGACTGTCATCACTGTCACCTCACTGTGCCAGTGGCTGCAGGGTCTGATGTCTGAGTCTCCTTGTGTTATTCAATACAATGATGGAGAGCAGTGTTTTAATCTGACATAGGCATGCACCAACTGTGTGGCACACATTCCTGCACACCAACCCTGGC
Organism: Protopterus annectens; assembly: GCF_019279795.1. Lineage (NCBI taxonomy): Eukaryota > Metazoa > Chordata > Ceratodontiformes > Protopteridae > Protopterus > Protopterus annectens. The sequence continues at coordinate 107,296,596 of NC_056748.1, forward strand.
AGTTCATTGTGGGTGATAAATTCACCACCTCTGCCACTGCTGCCAGAGGGAACCACTAGCCTATCCTGCAAGGCCTACCCCCTGTGCTGTGGAAAAGAGAAAAAAATAATAAAAAAATAAAAAAACAAGGGAAAAGAGTTGGGGTGAGAGAAAAAATAGGGAGAACATTTATAACTTCATATGTGACATACAAAGCATTGATACAATTATTTGACTCTATTCTGTTATCTTTGTTTTTAAGACTACCAACTCCTAACAAATACCTTATTTACTGTTAAGACTATCAGCTCCTAACAGATCCACAATATCGTGCAGATTACAGCAAGCAATTCTTGATATCTGCATACATTGTATATATGCGTGTTCCAAGAATACTGATTACAGTTTACAGCTGCCCTTTGGTGCCACTGCTTTAGAGGTCTGATGTTACATTGCAATATCAATTAAAGCTTAACTGCATTGTATATTTGGGAAGTGGGGTTTTGAACCCACAACCTCTAACTACTCTCTAATAGTAAACTGTTGTTTAGGCCTCCAGACTAATGCATACATACTTTATTGTTACAGTTGACAGATGAATGCTCAATTTGATACAACTGTATAATAAACCAATAAAGGTGTCATTATGTTTAATGCTAAAATAACAATACTGTTCTGATGCATACATACCATGTGCTGCTTGCATCCATCCCAATCCAGTTGCATGGGTTCATGATTCAGTTCTCAGTCTGTGATGGCTGCAGAAAAAATAGAACTGAACTGGATACTATTATGAATACCAGTCCTGACTGTATCCAGCTTTTAACTTTTGCAAGTAATCTCTATAAGTGATACTTACACATCTGTTGGGTGCCCCCTAGTCCTACATTCCTTGATCCGATGGTTGTGGCTATACCTCTCTTCATCCTGAGGTCTCTATAGTGAGTCCTACATTGTTCACTGGTCCGAGGGATACTGGTAGCATTGGTCAGACCCTGGACCAGACTATTGCATGCCTCTGCCTTGTAATCTAAGCCATGATAGTCCCTCTGCAAAAGCCTGGGCCCATTCACTAGGAGTCCAACAAACTCTTTGGACTACTGGACACCGCATGTTTGAGCATGGAAACTCAAAACACCCACAAACACCTGCCATGCATATCATGGATTAAGACCAATGTAGAATGTTGTTTTTCTGTCAATTGCAGGTGTTACCCTTATTAAGAGTACACACTTTTTTGTTTTGCAATATTTGAATATGCTGCACATCACTTACCATTGTGCAAACATGGTGCACAAGGGTGCTCACTGCCAAAATATTTTGTGTGATGATCAGTAGTATTAATTGCATGCATCTGGTATATGCTTGTCGCTGTCTCAATGTACATTGACATCAAGGCATAACCTGTTATTGTAAATGTATTATATTTAATATAGTTGGATGTAGTGCACTTAGTTATCAGATAACCTATTATGAATATTCCTTATAAATATGCAGCTCTTTCTCACCTTTCTGTGTTTCTTGGTCATCCATCAGTTAACTGACCAGTACTCAGAGACATGCAGTGTGTAAGCCAGTCTATATAATTTACATTAAAATGTGTAGGAACATTAACTGGGAAAACTATGATATGCAATTACCATCAAATGAAAGGCAGGGTGGATGGCAGAAACAAGCATAGACTGCTATTTTGGGGGGAGGAGCAAAGGTGGGTTCCTCTTTCAGCACATGCAAGGGTGCACTGTTCTTCTGAGGAGGGTGGACACAGGCTGAGCTACTGTTATGGCACAAACAAGGACATGTTGCTCTTGTTACGCTCCTTTGTTTGCATCCTGCCCATTTGACCTTGGGAGGGTTGTGAAGTCAGAAACTGCAATGTGTCTCATTACTTTCTAACTTCTTTCTGTTATGATTTTCCATTACAAATGAGTGGTGCTAAATTGAGTGCATGCAGTGATCATCAGTACTTTAGGGAGGTATCAATCTTTGAATCTTTGAGGCCTGAGGTATACTAACTGCTAACAGACACATGCAAGTCAAATAAATCTCTGGTGTCATGTGTTACATTAATTTGTATACAAATCTCTCACCTTTTACTTGCTTACTGTACCAAGTGATGAAATGCAAGGACATGGCATAATATTATTATTCAATACAGTACATATTCAGAGTTTACCTTGTAAATGCAGCAGTTACACAGTGTTAGTTCAAGACTAACTATGATGCAAGCAGTACACAGTCAATACATGGGGAGGTAAAGGCACTGGCTCTGAGTTGAGGCTGGCAGAGGTTGAAGAGTTCCTGTTCTGTGTGCCTGTCCACCCTGTAGCACTTTACAATGTCCATGTTGTGTATGTTGTGTTAACTTAAATGTGGATTGAAAACTCTTTTCTGTCTTGGCCAAGGCCTGTTGGCAGTAGCAGCAGCATTGCCTGCAGTCTTTAGCACCTGCAAATGAAGTTAAGCAGCAGCAGCTCCTAACATTCTGTCTGTGTAGACTTTTCCATGTCTGTACTCCATTAATTTTAAAATCCAGAGGAAAAACCAGCATGGAATCTGCTTGGTTGCTTTATAATTTGTTGAATAGCTCCACCAGATTGGCTTATTAACATGCAGTTCAGCTGCTTATGCTGTAATTAGCATCACTGAAACAGAGGCTAAGACGGATGAAAGCCATTAATAATCTACTTCATTATAAAAATGCTAGCAAAACTGATGGTAAGGACACTTGTACATGTTTGCAGGACTTTGAAAAAACAAAAAATATTTACAAAGATATTTTTGCAGAGAAGGAATAAACTCCAGAAGTATGCTCCCATTTTGTTACCTACATAACGCATATGCTGAAATATATTAATGAATAATGTGAAGCAAAGTATTTTACCCTATTTGTATGTGTTAGAAGTGCACTGATGGCATGGTCATGTTTGTCAGTGCATTTCAGAGGTAAAAATGATTGACAATACAAGAAAATAGAAAACTGTGTGATACATATGTACAAATGTTTCAGGGGCAGGTCCTGTGAAAGCACATTTAGCATTTCAAATATGTTTTATTAGCAAAATGGTTCATGTGCCTGCTCTTTTGTGGATAGAGGGAGCAAAGAAAAGTTACTCTCATGTCACAAACTAGAATGGACTGTTCTTTTCGGGGGGAGAACAGTTGAGGTACTGCTATGGCACATACAAGGATATGTTGCTCTTGCTACTCTCCTTGTTTTGCATCCTGCCTATCACTAGTATTTCACATCTGTAGACCATTTCATGTTTTTTCCAGTGAGTACTACTGACTGCCAACCTTTACTGTTTTATCTGGTAACAGTTATTTTGTACCTATGTGATACTTATGTGTAGTATCATTCTGTTGTCTTTTAGGAGACAAAATGTCATTCAGGCAGAGACCCCCCCTTCAATGAAGCTGAAAATAATATCATTGTTGATGCGCTCCATCAACATGGGGCTTTTCTTCTGGGAAGGGGTCTTCACTGCCAGACATATGAGCAGGTGTGCCACAGGGCCACTGACATGATTACCTCTGCACGGAGGAGTGCAGCTGCTGTTGCCCAAGATCAGAGGGTAACTAGGAGTGGGTCTGCTGCAGAACCACATCTCACTCCCAATGAAGAACTCCTGGTAAATATTCATAGGTTAGTACTAATATCATCCAACAGGACAACTCACAGCAGAGTGGACCACAACATGTCATTGATGTATGCTCCACTCTTTCTGAGTCCCAGTAGGAGCTTCCAGGTAGGCTTTGTTATATGACCATTTGTATGCTGTTATATAGTAAAACAATTTAAATAAAAGTTACTTCTGTGTCACATTTCTTTTCTTGGGAGGGTTGAAGATTGATAAAGTGATAAGCTCAGTTTGGAGTTGTTACCACATTCTTTTTGAACGTACACTTAATGCAGATATTGAAGAGTACATGTAGTACCCTCTGTCTTACTGTTAAATGTGATGATGTTGCCCTTAAGTCTTGCTTAATTTATTTCAGGACTGTCAGGGATCCAGCGGCGTATACCTCCTGCAGATGGTAAGACAAATACATTTATTTCAGTACTGCAGATCAACCTAGAGAAATATCATAATGTGTAATTTTAGGCCTATTCTGTGTATTGCTTTTCTGTCTGTAATAGTAGCAGCACTGTTCCTGCAGGTATTAATGTATTCCTTTGTTTCTCAATTTTTATCACAGGTGATCACAACAGTGAGTGTGTGGACATTGTGCCACCTGATGGCAGTGTCTCATCAGACACTGATGATGATGGTGGTGAAACTGAGGCACAGCTGGGGGTGCAGAGGTTGACATCCAGCTACCCCCTTCTTTTTCCTTGGAAACAGTCAGTAGGCCTATGTCTACACAGTCAACTGAGCCCACAAATATTGGACAGGTGGAGGGCAAGGATATTGAGCAGGGAAGTGTGGCTACTGCAGCTTCAGTGTCTGTTGAGTCTGGTCGTAACCAAAGTGTTGGTGAGGTACGATGCATAAAGGTTGAAAGAGTTGATTGGAGGGGGCCTGCTGTGCCTCCTGTCTCTTTCTATGTCACTAAATGTATGTTTAGTGCCATCATGGAGGCACAGGCACATTCAGAAAGGCAATCCAGACAAAAGCTCTGTGTTATGGATGTGGCACATACTGACATGCATGACTGTCTCCACCATGTTGCCGATTCACTAGATTGAATGAATGACACACTAGAATGAGGGGTGTCTATCATAGAATGAGCAGTGGCTGTGATGAAGTGTCTGCTGGGAGGGGAACAACAACCTCATGGTTGTAAGCCTGCCATAGCATCTGCTGATAGCCAATGCAGCCATGCCCAATCACACTCTCGTACTGGCAGTATATTCACTGGTTCATCAGTCAGTGTGCTGTCCACACCCAGACATGGAAGGCCATAGGGTCATGATCTGTGGCATTCCCGCAAAGGGAGCATGTTCAGGAGACATCAGTCATGTTCACATAGCAGCACTGCATCTGAATTTGAGCATAGACATGCCAGTGTGACTTCTGGCAGAGCCAATTCTCATGGTCAGGAGTAACAAAGATGATCTGCCACCTCTACCATGCATAGCTCACACTTGTCTTGCATATCAAGATGAAAAGCTAGCACTGAGCTTGTCTGTGTTCCTGCAGACTTTCACACACCCCTTTCCTATAAAGGATACCTATAGACACACACACAATAGTTACATGGTTCAGCCTGCATGCTTCCCTTTATCACTCACACACAATTGCTGATCTTGTGCGTCAGCCTAGGCATCCTGCCCCCCCCTCCACACACACACACACACACACACACACACACACACACACACACACACACACACACACACACACACACACACACACACACACACCTTGTGCAGGTGATAACTGTGCCATATCCTGTTTTTTTTCTCTTTTGGATTCAGGGATATGAAAACTTTATGTCTGATGTATGCAGTGCATAGCTACATTAGTGCCTGGTATATCTGGATTCGTGTTTTGAACTGATAATTGTACCTGTCACTTATATTTGCCTTGGCAAGTTATACAGTGGATAGCATCATCATGTTACTATTTTCTAGTGTGTTCCCTTGTAAGGGTTATGAAGTCAGGAACTGCAAAGTGTCTCATTACTTTCTAACTTTTCTCTTTAATGTTTTCCAGTACATACACATGGTACACATCATAAGATATGCCATCACATTCAGATCTCAGGATTGTATGACAGCACTGTTGTCAAACTCATTACAACAGTAATACAGTATAATGCTCTCTTCTGCATGAACCTCACCAGACACATGCAGCAGCTGGATGGACAGACCACAGTGTTTTCTCATCAAGATAACACAGGGCCTATTAACCATGACATGATTTATGTGGGTAGATTAAAATACATGTCACTGTCATCTGTCTGTTATTGCATTAAATTGTAACTATTTTAAGCCTCTTACTTTTGGTTTAAGCACTTGGGCTTCAGGCCAGTTGTCTTATATTAAGAAGATTTGTAGTCTACACTCTTGTGGGAGGAGACAGCAGCCTCTGCCCTTCTAAGCTGGGAATTGCTGGTTAAATTCTTATTGTGCCTGTTGTCCTAAGTGTTTTGCTCTGGTATAACCATGTAGCCTCCATACCAATTATTTTACACTAGGAAGGTTTGTGATCTTGACTCATGTGGCAGGAGACGATAGCCTATACCCTTCTAAGCTGGGAACTGCTGGTTGAAGGCTTATTGTGTCTGTTATTCTGAAAGTGTCTTAGTTCTGGTTTAAGCACTTTGGTTCCAGACCACTTACTTCACACTAGGAAAGATTGTTGTCTACGACTCTTGTTGGAGTATTCTACTGAATTGCTGCTTTATTTAAACAGTTATTTTTGCTGTTGTGATTGCAATTTTCTACACTTTGAATTTCTAGTATGTCTGCATTTTACAGCATAGGCTAGATTCAGAATTTCTAATTCTACACTGTTTTATATCATTTGAGCACTAAAACCAGCCATCTTACATAAAGAAGGCCCTCCCCTTCGTACCCTTTTGGCAGAAGTGTGCAGCCAAGAATCCATTGTGAGTTGAGGATTTCTGGAATAAGATTAAGCCTTAGCCTTTCCTTTTGTTTACTTTTTTAAAACCATTTAACTTCACTTGTATTTCAGCACTGTGTTTGGCTGGGTTTGCACTGAGGTTACCAGAGCTGCTCAGAGTTTGCACTGCTGCCCTGCGAGCTACTCAGTTGTGCACTGTGAAGCACTGACACATGTTTCTACTCCTAGCCCTCAACTGAATACACATGTTTTGTTAGTCTTACAGCAAAACCTGGTTAATCTAGCCCACTTTCCACTAGTTACTACAGTATAGTCCTTCCACAATGGGTGGACAGTTTTCCACCACTTGTCTAAGTAGTCTGATTGACTTGGGCATCCTGAGGCAATGTAGAAATTGCCTCATGTATACTAACAACCAGTTACTTCTAAAATAAACTAATACAACATGTGAGAGATGTATCTATAATATGAATATGGAATCAGTTCTCTCACATAACAAACCAGATATCAGACATGTTGTCAGTACACACTTCACCTCTTGCACATAACAAGCTCAACACATAAACCCACATATGAGGTGGTACTCACTAGAAGCCTCCCTAAAGATCAGATACCTCCCAAGTGCAAACCTACTTCACACTCTACAGACCCAAAAGAATCCACTACACATATAATACACACAACAGTGTGTCAGCCAATAAGTCCCCAAGGCAAAACACTTCAAAAATAAATGCCTTGGTCATAAGTACTACAATATAATAAATCTTTATATTTGTGGTCCTTTGTCCACCCATTAATTTAGTGTTTGTCCAGATTTCCTGTACTAAAATTCTGGGTGGTACAATTCACATTCAGACTACAGGTTTCACTGCCAATAACACAGGTGCAAACCATGAAACCTTGCTTATGTGCGCTGCACATCATTAGTATTTTTGGCACGATGACGCACAATGAGCAGTATCATATACACAAAAACACTCTGTGTAGGCTCTGCGTGGGACCTACATGGAGTTGATTGAATCTGGACAATTTTCTTTTAATGTTATCTTTGGTCATTTGGGTTTCAGCATTTCAGGACTGAAATTTTGCCATTACATGATGTGGTTTTTCAATGCAATGAAACGGAAATATAATTAAGAACTCATTTAGCTAAAAGGTTTGTGATGGTGTAAAAATGAGGTATCACAAATGAGTGATTGCACATCTGTTGTGAATCACATTTGGTTGAACTAATTTTATACAGTGTAGGCATGTAGGAGTGTGCTGGAAAAATGGATGTTTGACTGAAAAGGTCGTGGTTGTAAAAATATGCAAGATTGCATTATAGCAAATAGTGAGCGTGGATGTGTGAGTGCTCACAGGTTAGGGTTATAGCTAAGGTTAGGTACGGGAATAGTGTTGCGACTGTTTGATGTTTTGTGTTCTGTGTCTTTTAGTCCAATGTAGTGGTACTGTTAGGGAAAGGGTTTTTAGTCATGTAATGTGTAGGGTTAGAAGCAGAGCTAGTTATAGGGTTGCAGGCAGTCAAATCATGTAAACTAATTGGCATGTCTTGTAATTATTTATTGAAATTGTGCTATTTGTGAGTCTTTATGTGAGGGTAAAACTCACAGTAGAGATATTTTTTTTGTCTTTCTGCCATGTGCCCATTGAATGTCATTTTAGACTCCTGTTTCTCAACAAAGAGTGCAAAACATTCATGTGTGTTACGCCATGCAGATATTTTTTGTATATGTGTATGGTTTGTCATTAAAAGTTTGTTTACAATCTTACTGCATTATCATAAATGTATCTGCAATGTTGGCAGCTTATCAAAGCTGTAAGTATTCACTGCAAATCTTCATATTTACTGTACTCACTAAAAAGTACATTAAAAGTTAACACACTATGCATAACATGCAAACATATCCACAACTCTGAATTACCTTAACCAGTCAAAAACAGCCCACAATGAATATTTAGAATGAAAGGAAAATAAAGTGATATACAAAATAAGTAAAATATGCACAGTGTCCCATTTATTTAAGTATGAAAACATAAAATTCAAGTATAAGTTCAGAAACCACATATATAAAGTAATTACACACAGCCATACCTCTCAACTTCTTAGCACAAGAAATCTTGACAAAGCCTAAAATAATTGAGGGGACAAAGGCCCAAAAATGGGAACAGATTTTAAATATTGCTCTTTTAAACTTAAAAGGTTGATAGAATAGCAGGGTTTGTATTAGCATACAGTTTCTGAAGGATATGCAGTCAAACTCTAATGTATGTCATTATTTAGTGACTTCAATCCTCAGTGATTTGCCAGAAAACCACACATTTTTATCAGGAAAAGACCAAAAATAAGAAGCAAAAATTTGGACCTATTCACCTCTGTGGAATGGTCATGCTTTGAACTGTGACTGCAGTGAGCTATGGTAGAGCTGTCCTTCTTTGAAAGTATCTCTGTGTGTATTTCTGTAGACATGTGTGTACATGACTCTAATGAGGCATGAATGAAGGTGTGTGTGTATATGTGTGTGTGTGTGTGTGTGTGTGTGTATTTTTGCTACCACAATGTATCAGTCAATTGAGAGAATACAAGTGTGGTCAGGTCTGTTAGAGTAGTGTTTGAATAAGCGACATGCTAATTAGCTGCTATTAAGGTGTTCTGCTTTGAAATATTAACTTATCTCTGAATCAAAGATTCTCAGCACATACTAACTGACAAATGTGTATTGGCCAATTATCACAGGCAGAGAATCTCTCTGAATTCAGATACAGATTGTATTATCTGAGACATGTAACTCAAGGTCACAAAAGTTCAAATATATTCTCTGTCTCAGAAATAGCATAAAGTATTTCTGTAATAATGAAAGTAGATGTTCATCATACTGGTCACTGAAGTAGCCTTAGCTTTGTGGCTTATATCTGCCAAGAATATAATAGCCAGGCAGCTCCAAAGTCTCAGGGCACATCCCACATGCCCAAATTATCAAGCAGCATGAACTGAACTGACTAAAAGACAAGTTTGGCAGCAAAGTTCTTTTGAGCTTTACTGCCACCGAAGACTACACTCTTCTAAGGGTATTGGCAGTCAAAGTGTGCTTTCATTTGGTAATCAAAAGTCCATTTTCTTAAATTTAATGATATTTCATTGTTTTCCCCCTCAGGAAAATTACTTAAATCAAGGAGTGTTGAGTTTTAATGGACTGTCTCAAGACTGTGTTGTACCTTTTGAACAGAACACTTAATTAATACTACTTTTGAACCGACAGAAAAAATCAACTGAAAACATATTTTCTATGAAAAAATCATGTTTAGTTTTCCATGATGGGCTGGCACAGTGAAAGTACATTTTACTGTGTTTTTTTATGTTAAAAAAAAAAAGAGGTACCATTTTCATCTTGACTATAGTAGAGACTACCGGTCCCCTGGTTAGTCCGTCTTCTAGCCACATGAAGAAAAAGTTAAGCAAACAATTTTTGCCACTGCAGCACAGCAGGTTAGTGATTTGCCTCAGCTGCAAGTGGGTGACTCTGCTGCAGCCATTTGGTGTATCTCAGACCACACATTTTTTACTCTACGGACCAGAGGTTAGCCACATCCACTATGGCTGTTGGAGTCCCCTCAGTGGGCAAGGGAGAGCCACTCTTGTTGGTCCTGGAAGAGGGAACAGGGAAGGTTTCCTCTGTTGTACCAGAATGCTGTGTCCTTCCATGCTGTGTCCTTCCCTGGGTAATCAGCTTCTGACAATAATACCACAGCTGGCCCTTTTTTTCCAGTCAAAAAGAAACAGAAAACTAAGCATATAGCTATTCTTTCTTTAGACAGGAGTAGTTCACTGGGTCTACCTCAGCATATAATTCAGGCTACTGATTTTCTTGTAAAGTTGTTTCTGGTAAAAGAAATAAGGATTCCTTTTTTTCCTGAGGAGATTCAATATCCTTTATCTGAACAGAAGATGGAAGGATGGATTTTTTTTCCTCAGATTTCTGATTCAGACTCAGAGGAGACCTCAATTTTTGATTTTCTCTGTGGGGGGTTCTTTTTCTCTGAGACTTGTTGCATCTTTCGGCTTTTCCCGGTTAGGGGTCGCCACAGTGGAACTCCGGTCTGCTAATGATTGGCAGTAGATTTTTATGTACCAAGTTGCCAGCCCTGACGTACAACCTTCAATGAAGCTACGTCCATTCACTCATGTCTCCAAACAGAAGACGCTTTAGCTGAGAATCGAACAGGATAACGTCTTACTGTGAGGACTACTGCTTGGAAATGCCAGTGTTTTTAGTGTGAGAACACTGAGGTCTCTCAGTCCCTCAGAAATACTATGAGTTGTTACAAAAGTATTAAAAAACCTACACCCATTCTTCCTGTTCTGTCAGCTTTAGAAGAAGTGTGTGTATTACTGCCTGCAATTTTCATGTTAGTCAGCCAACTTCCCCTAAAAAGACAGATCGTCTTTTACATTTTTATACATTATTCCCAAAACTGATCCATCCCATTGCTGCTAAGCACTTAGTTAAGTTCAGTTCTAATCTTTCTGATATGGATGGGAAAATTACTGATAGGTATGGGAAAATGTATACTTCTGCCACTTTGATTTTCAGAATTTTGAATTGTAAGGTTCTCATATGTTAAAGTTTGTTCTGGCAAAATGTGAAAGTGTGAGGAATGTTTTATCTGCAGTTTATTCTTTCCGTGAAAAAATGTACTTTAAATAACTTAAGTTCTTCTTTTGCAAAAGGCCACTACTCATTGTTTGCAGTGTATATATTACTCTGTTAATAGTTCTTCCAGGGCTATGGCCACTTGTATTGTTTTAAGGAGGTTTGCATGGCTTTATTCTGAGAACCTTCCAGATGATGTTAAATGTGATTTTAAATTGGGTAGAGATTTAGGAAATAATTCAGTAAAGCCTAAACTGTGGTTTTCATCATGTTCACATTGCGGTACAATGTGAACACAGCTACTGGAAGATTTGAATTCAGTAAGCACTGTGTAGAGGTGCACACCCTTATGTAAAATAGTTAAGCAAAGTGGCATACTAATCAGCTACATAAATAGCCAGATATGATGCTAATGAAACCAGGAAGCACTGTGGAGCAATTCAACAAGGTCAGAAGCAACTGTGTAGACTCCATGCCACGGGAAGATTTGAATTCAGTAAGCACCATATAAGAACTGCACACTCCTGCATAAAGGAGTTAAACACTGTGGTATGCCGATCAGCTACACAAACAGCTAAATAGCATGCTAATCAACCCAGGAGACCCCACATAGTGATTCAACAAGGGAGAAATTAACCATATAGACTCCATGCTGCTGTGCCATCTGTATTAGAAAACTTTTCAAATACAGCCACGGAAAAGAGATTACACGGCGTATCTCTCAACCTGTTACAGCAAGAAATCTGGACATAGCCATCAATAATCGGGGGACAAAGGTCCAAAATAGGGACAGATTTTAAATATTGCTCTTATTAACACAGAAAGCTGATAAAGTAACAGAGCTTTGCTGCCTCATCCCCAAATGAACAGTACAAGAATGCAGACCATACCTATCAACCTCTTAAGGAAAGACATCTGGACAAACTGATAAATAATGGGGGGAAAGTGCCGAAATAGGGACACTTTTTTTAAATCTTGATCTTACAGACTTAAACTTAGTAGAACAACAGATATGAAAATGCAGCTTTGCTGCCCCGCCCCCAAATGAACAGTGCAGTAATGCAGACTATACCACTTAACCTTTTAGCTCAATACATCTGGACAAAGCCATAAATATGGTGGGAAAAAGGCCCAAGAATCGGGACAATTTTTAAATGTTGCTCTTAGAAAACTTAGAAAATTGAAAGAACAACAGGTTTGCAGGCAGCAGCAGTTAACCACTTTGCGTACCTCTCGACCTCTTACACTTACCTCTCAGCCTTTTAGCCCAAGAAATATGGATGAAATAAGGACACATTTTAAATATTACTCTTATTAACACAGAAAGTTGCTAGAATAACAGATTTCGTGTTAGCATGCATTTTCTAAAGGTTGCAAAGTCTGAAACTCAAATGGCATGTCATTATTTAGCGACTTTAATCTTTAGGTCATTGCAGTGATTTAGCAAAAAAACATTTTTATTAGGAACAGACCAAAAATATGAGGTAAAAACTAGACATTCTGCAAAAATCTGTACAGTTAAGAGGCGATCAAGGTATCTCGATAAGCTTAAAATAGGGGACAAAGGGGAACACTTTTTAAATGTAATACCCTCCCTTCTGTGTTCAACATTTGGCTCCCATTCAGTTTCCCAAGCTACAAGATTGCTAACGGTGTAGATTCAGGGCTGTCAGGATAGTGAAGATGCAGATGAGGACTGAACTCATAGAATTACTGCATCCCAAAAGGTTGGATCCATGTAAGGATGTTCACATTGTGCAGGCACTCCCTTAGTGTTTGTGTTTATGGGATGGCAACTTTGAGTCCTGACATCATCAGGTGGGTGTGTCAGGTTAAACGTACAAAGTATTACATGTAGGTTTGTCAAGGTTGGAAATGGAAGTAAGCAGTGCACAATTCACTGGTTCTGTTTCATTAACATCCAACCTCCTCTTCATTTGTTTGCAAATTGTGTTTTGTCTGTCAGGTTTATAGTATTAAGTATAAAAGAAAAGCAAGGGAAAAATAGTTGAAAGGAGGAAAAGCAATTTATGACAAATACAGTAGAAAATGTTAGTACGCATGAAATGTGTCTACATAGGTCTGAGTTTCAACTCTCACTCCAATGCACCTTCAGAAAACCGGATGGGTGCCTTATCCCTCTCTGTCACACAAATAGCTTTGCAGCAAAGAACTGAAGCCATTCATCACACAACCAACTGCAACATAATGTATACTGATATCAGTCCATAAACTCACTGAGGGAAGTTGGTGTAATAGTTAAGATATTTGCCTAATAGACCCAAAGTGCAGAGTTGGATTCTCTTATGGGTTAATTAGTTAGCCTTAAAATGGCCCACATGGGCAGTTAGCCTAATGCTCATGTATAAACCTGTTTATTATATTTGGACTTAGTGATTACACAACCTGTTATGATTATTACTTGCAACTATACAGGGTCTGTCTTACCTTTCTGTGTTTCCTGGTCATCCATCAGTTTTCTGACCATTTCTCTGAGACATGCAGTCTGTAAGCCACACTATATCACTGGGCTTAAAATGTGTGAGGATATTAACTGACAATAATATGATATGCATTTGCCAACAATGGAACTGCAGGTTGGATGGCACAAATAAGCACAGACTGCACTTTGAAGGGGGTAGCAAAGGGTTACTGTTATGGCATATACAAGTTTAAGACTGTTCTGAATGGGGGGACAAAGAGGAGTTACTGTTATGGCACATACAAGCATAGACTATTCTTTAGGGGACAGCAAAGGTGAGTTACTCTTATGGCACAAACAAGAATGGACTGTTCTTTTGTGGGGGGGCAAAGGTGAGTTTCTGTTTTGCCACAAACAAGGATATGTTGGGGTTGTTACTTTCCTTGTTTTGCATGCTGCCTGTTGTATGATCTTGTGAGGGTTGTGAAGTGTGCTTTCATTTGGTAAACAAAAGTCCATTTTCTTAAATTTAATGATATTTCATTATTTTCCTCCTCAGGAAAATTATTTAAATCAAGGAGTGTTGAGTTTTAATGGACTGTCTGAAGACTGTGCTGTACCTTTTAAACAGAGCACTTAATTAATATTACTTTTGAACTGACAGAAAAAATCAACTGAAAACATATTTCTATGAAAAAATCATGTTTAGTTTTCCATGATGGGCTGGCACAGTGAAAGTACATTTTACTGTGTTTATTCTGTTAAAAAAAAAAGGTACCATTTTCATCCTGACTATAGTAGAGACTACCAGTCCCCTGGTTAGTCCTTCTTCCAGCCACATGAGGAAAAAGTTAAGCAAACAATTTTTGCCACTGCAGCACAGCAGGTTAGTGATTTGCCTCAGCTGCAAGTGGGTGACTCTGCTGCAGCCATTTGTTGTATCTCAGACCACTCATTTTTTACTCTATGGACCAGAGGTTAGCCACATCCACTATGGCTGTTGGAGTCCCCTCAGTGGGCAAGGGAGAGCCACTCTTGTCGGTCCTGGAAGAGGGAACCAGGAAGGTTTCCTCTGTTGTACCAGAATGCTGTGTCCTTCCATGCTGTGTCCTTCCCTGGGTAATCAGCTTCTGACAATAATACTTTTTTCCAGTCAAAAAGAAACAGAAAACTAAGCATATAGCTATTCTTTCTTTAGACAGGAGTAGTTCACTGGGTCTACCTCAGCATATAATTCAGGCTACTGATTTTCTTGTAAAGTTGTTTCTGGTAAAAGAAATAAGGATTCCTTTTTTTCCTGAGGAGATTCAATATCCTTTATCTGAACAGAAGATGGAAGGATGGATTTTTTTTCCTCAGATTTCTGATTCAGACTCAGAGGAGACCTCAATTTTTGATTTTCTCTGTGGGGGGTTCTTTTTCTCTGAGACTTGTTGCATCTTTCGGCTTTTCCCGGTTAGGGGTCGCCACAGTGGAACTCCGGTCTGCTAATGATTGGCAGTAGATTTTTACATACCGAGTTGCCAGCCCTGCCGTACAACCTTCAACGTAGGTACACCCATTCACTCATGTCTCCACACAGAAGACGCTTTAGCTGAGAATCGAACAGGATAACATCTTACTGTGAGGATTACTGCTTGTAAATGCCAGTGTTTTCAGTGTGAGAACACTGAGGTCTCTCAGTCCCTCAGAAATACTATGAGTTGTTACAAAAGTATTAAAAAACCTACACCCATTCTTCCTGTTCTGTCAGCTTTAGAGGAAGTGTGTGTATTACTGCCTGCAATTTTCATGTTAGTCAGCCAACTGCCCCTAAAAAGACAGATTGTCTTTTACATTTTTATACACTATTCCCAAAACTGATCCATCCCATTGCTGCTAAGCACTTTAAGTCCAGTCCTAATCTTTCTGATATGGATGGGAAAATTACTGATAGGTATGGGAAAATGTATACTTCTGCCACTTTGATTTTCAGAATTTTGAATTGTAAGGTTCTCATATGTTAAAGTTTGTTCTGGCAAAATGTGAAAGTGTGAGGAATGTTTTATCTGCAGTTTATTCTTTCTGTGAAAAAATGTGCTTTAAATAACTTAAGTTCTTCTTTTGCAAAAGGTCACTACTCATTGTTTGCAGTGTATATATTACTCTGTTAATAGTTCTTCCAGGGCTATGGCCACTTGTATTGTTTTAAGGAGGTTTGCATGGCTTTATTCTCAGAACCTTCCAGATGATGTTAAATGTGATTTTAAATTGGGTAGAGATTTAGGACATAATTCAGTAAAGCCTAAACTGTGGTTTTCATCATGTTCACATTGCGGCACAATGTGAACACGGCTACTGGAAGATTTCAATTCAGTAAGCACTGTGTAGAGGTGCACACCCTTATGTAAAATAGTTAAGCAAAGTGGTATACTAATCAGCTACATAAATAGCCAGATAAGATGCTAATGAAACCGGGAAGCACTGTGGAACAATTCAACAAGGTCAGAAGCAACTGTGTAGACTCCATGCCACGGGAAGATTTGAATTCAGTAAGCACCATATAAGAACTGCTCACTCCTGCACAAAGGAGTTAAACACTGTGGTATGCCAATCAGCTGCACAAACAGCTAAATAGTGTGCTAATCAACCCAGGAGACCCCACATAGTGATTCAACAAGGGAGAAATTAACCATATAGACTCCATGCTGCTGTGCCATCTGTATTAGAAAACTTTTTAAATACAGCCACGGAAAAGAGTTTACACGGCATATCTCTCAACCTGTTACAGCAAGAAATCTGGACATAGCCATCAATAATCAGGGGACAAAGGTCCAAAATAGGGACAGATTTTAAATATTGCTCTTATTAACATAGAAAGCTGATAAAGTAACAGAGCTTTGCTGCCTCGTCCCCAAATGAACAGTACAATAATGCAGACCATACCTATCAACCTCTTAAGGAAAGACATCTGGACAAACTGATAAATAATGGGGGGAAAGTGCCGAAATAGGGATACTTTTTTAAATCTTGATCTTACAGACTTAAAATTAATAGAACAACTGATATGAAAATGCAGCTTTGCTGCCCCGCCCCCAAATGAACAGTGCAGTAATGCAGACTATACCACTTAACCTCTTAGCACAATACATCTGGACAAAGCCATAAATATGGTGGGAAAAAAGCACAAAAATTGGGACAATTTTTAAATGTTGCTCTTACAAAACTTAGAAAATTGAAAGAACAACAGGTTTGCAGGCAGCAGCAGTTAACTCTCGACCTCTTACACTTACCTCTCAGCCTTTTAGCCCAAGAAATATGGATGAAATAAGGACACATTTTAAATATTACTCTTATTAACACAGAAAATTGCTAGAATAACAGATTTCGTGTTAGCATGCATTTTCTAAAGGTTGCAAAGTCTGAAACTCAAATGGCATGCCATTATTTAGCGACTTTAATCTTTAGGTCATTGCAGTGATTTAGCAAAAAAAAAAATTTTTATCAGGAACAGACCAAAAATATGAGGTAAAAACTAGACATTCTGCAAAAATCTGTACAGTTAAGAGGCGATCAAGGTATTTCGATAAGCTTAAAATAGTGGACAAAGGGGAACACTTTTTAAATGTAATACCCTCCCTTCTGTGTTCAACATTCGGCTCCCATTCAGTTTCCCTAGCTACACAATTGCTAACAGTGTAGATTCAGGGCTGTCAGGATAGTGAAGATGCAGATGAGGACTGAACTCATAGAATTACTGCATCCCAAAAGGCTGGATCCATGTAAGGATGTTCACATTGTGCAGGCACTCCCTTGGTGTTTGTGTTTATGGGATGGCAACTTTGAGTCCTGACATCATCAGGTGGGTGTGTCAGGGTACATGTACAAAGTATTACATGTAGGTTTGTCAAGGTTGGAAATGCAAGTAAGCAGTGCACAATTCACTGGTTCTGTTTCATTAACATCCAACCTCCTCTTTCATTTGTTTGCAAATTGTGTTTTGTCTGTCAGGTTTTTAGTATTAAGTATAAAAGAAAAGCAAGGGAAAAATAGTTGAAAGGAGGAAAAGCAATTTATGACAAATACAGTAGAAAATGTTAGTACGCATGAAATGTGTCTACATAGGTCTGAGTTTCAACTCTCACTCCAATGCACCTTCAGAAAACCGGATGGGTGCCTTATCCCTCTCTGTCACACAAATAGCTTTGCAGCAAAGAACTGAAGCCATTCATCACACAACCAACTGCAACATAATGTATACTGATATCGATCCATAAACTCCCTGAGGGAAGTTGGTGTAATAGTTAAGATATTTGCCTAACAGATCCAAAGTGCAGAGTTTGATTCTCTTATGGGTTAATTAGTTAGCCTTAAAATGGCCCACATGGGCAGTTAGCCTAATGCTCATGTATAAACCTGTTTATTATATTTGGACTTAGTGATTACACAACCTGTTATGATTATTACTTGCAACTATACAGGGTCTGTCTTACCTTTCTGTGTTTCCTGGTCATCCATCAGTTTTCTGACCATTTCTCTGAGACATGCAGTCTGTAAGCCACACTATATCACTGGGCTTAAAATGTGTGAGGATATTAACTGACAATAATATGATATGCATTTGCCAACAATGGAACTGCAGGTTGGATGGCACAAATAAGCACAGACTGCACTTTGAAGGGGGTAGCAAAGGGTTACTGTTATGGCATATACAAGTTTAAGACTGTTCTGAATGGGGGGACAAAGAGGAGTTACTGTTATGGCACATACAAGCATAGACTATTCTTTAGGGGACAGCAAAGGTGAGTTACTCTTATGGCACAAACAAGAATGGACTGTTCTTTTGTGGGGGGGCAAAGGTGAGTTTCTGTTTTGCCACAAACAAGGATATGTTGGGGTTGTTACTTTCCTTGTTTTGCATGCTGCCTGTTGTATGATCTTGTGAGGGTTGTGAAGTCGGAAACTGCAATGTGTGTTGTTACTTTCTAATTTCTATCTTCACTGATTTTCTGTTATAAATGTATGGTGCTAAACTAGGGTTACCATATTTGTTTGCATGCAAAAGAGGACGAAAAAATATGTGCTGCTACCAGCACATATTATTTCATCCTGTTAGGGCTGAAGAGCAAAAAAAAAAAAAAAAAGTGTTTATTCTTGTAGGGCTATATTTTTTTGCTCCCCTCTTAGGTTGAAGAGCAAAAAAAAAAAGTCCGTGTTTGGGGATTTTTGATTGGCCCATATGCTGGTATATGAGCCAATCAAAATCTCGCACAGTGGACCCTCTTCTGTTCAGTGGGGAACATCAAGCAGTTCCGCATTGAAGAGAGCTCTGCTTTTAGATTGGCTCGTATACAAGTATACGAGCCAATCAAAAACGCGCACAGCAGACGCTCTTTTGTTCAATGCAGAACATCAAGCTGTTCCACATTGAACAGAGCTCTGCTTTTTGATTGGCTCATATACTGCTATACAAGCCAATAAAAAACGCGCACAGTGGACCCTCTTCTGTTCAGTGATTATCAATAATTTTGAGAGGTATGACTGTATGAAACTTTGATGCCTTAGGCCTACTGCTTACTAATTGCCACATATAAATCAAATATGCCTCTGCTGTGACATATTACAGTAATGTTTGTACAAATCTCCCACCTTATACTTGCTTACTGTAACAAGTGATGAAATACAAGGATATGTCATATGTCTGGCATCAATGGTACTATATGTATTTGAGAGGGAGGAAGGTTTTAGGCCCCTAGGTGGTGAGTGTGCTGTGTGTTATCTCTTAGCCACAACAGAACACATGCTCTATGAAATTTCTGGTCTGACCCTGTACCTCATTATGGCATTCATCCATAGGTGTGTGTGAATTTCTGATGGGTGTCATCAGCCATGGTCCCAGTGCATAGCCTACATCCCCCAGTAGATGACCTGTGAGATATCGTTGTGGTAACTGCCAGGGTTGCCAGAACACATGCTCATGAGGAATTCCCTTGGCATTACACATGACTTGGCAGTTGATAGAGTGGTAGCCCTTTTTGTTAATGTAGAGCCGACACCGTTTCCCAGGTGGTGCCTTCATTTCTGCATGAGTGCAATCTGTGGCACCCAGTACTGCAGGGTAGTGCACTACCTGGTAGAACTGTTGCATATTGCTGGCCCGCTCCTCAGAACTATGGAGAAAATGTTTGACCATAGCATCCTGGAATTGGTGGGGGATCCAGGATGCTGATGACTGACACCCCCAGCATGTCCCATGTTGGTCTCTGAAAGGTACCTGCAGCTAATATTCTAAGGGCTGCACATACCTTAGTTTGCACTGGGATGGGTTCCACTCTGTTGGCTCTGGCTGTGAGTTGAAGGTGGCAGAGATCACAGCATTCCTGTAGTGTGCCCCTGTCTACCCTGTAGTGCTCTACAATTTCCACATTATGTAGGTTGGATTGGTTGATTATCATGCAATTCAGCTGCTTATGTTGTAATTTGCATCAATGAAACACAGTAACTAGCCACACTAATGGTGAGGAGAGTTGTGAGGAGAGTAGTATATGTTCGGAGGACTGCTATTTGTTTTCCTTTAGGATATATCTGTATAGAGTATTGAACTTCAGCAGGTATGTTCCCATTTTGTCACCTACATACTGCATATGCTGGAATGTATTTAAGAATGCTGTGAAGCAAAGGTTTTTACACTTTTATCTGTATGCATTAATTAGAAGTGCACTGATGCCATGTTTGTCAAGCCATTTCAGAGGCACATATGATTGACAATACATGAAAATGGAATGTTGTTTGATAAATATGTACAAATGTGTTGGGGTAGGTTCTTTGATAGCACTTTTAGCATTTCAAAGAGGTGTTAGCACAATGGGACATTTGCCTGTTCTTTTCTGGGTGGTAAGGATGAGTTAGTTTTATGGCACAAGCAAGAATAGACTGTTCTTCTGGGGGGAGCAAAGGTATACTGCTGTGGCACAAACAAGGATATGTTGCCCTTGTCACTCTTCTTGTTTCTGCATCCTGCCTGTTGTTAGTATTTCACATCTCTACAGTTTTTTGTTTCTCCATATTACCAGACCTTTACTGCCCATTTTGTCAGTTTCTGTTTATTCTGGATTTTGTTTTTGACTAATTTTGGGTGGACATGGCTGAAGAAT
Organism: Protopterus annectens; assembly: GCF_019279795.1. NCBI lineage: Eukaryota > Metazoa > Chordata > Ceratodontiformes > Protopteridae > Protopterus > Protopterus annectens. The sequence continues at coordinate 107,317,318 of NC_056748.1, forward strand.
TGGATCTAAAGCTTGATTATGTAGCTGCTGGCTCAGACTTGAATATTTCTACTGGCTGACTGCATTACTTGATATATGTTAAGGAGAATCCTCTTTTTTCTCTGAAGATGGGTAAGAACTTTTCTCAACATGACGTGACTGTGGTAGACTGAGTTTTTTAACTCTAAGCTAAAGTATATTGAGAATAAACTGTATAGCTTGAAACGTTATCAATGGCAACAACTTCACCTAGAAGCCTGCCTACATTTTATGGTGGTTCCCAGAGGGCTTTGTATATTGAAGATGCCAACACATAGTACTACATATCCAGAACTACTATGTAAGTGGTAGGAGCTTAATCTAGAATTAAGCTTTAATTATACGCATTTGCTCAGAGATTCATTTAAACCATTGGAGAATGAACTTTGTCATGAAGTTGATAACTTCCTTAAGGATATACATTTGAAAACTAGTGCTGACGTTTATTTAATACATTTGAAGGAGGTTTTCTCTATTGTTGCTGTCTATGAGAACAAATTAAAACAGAAGAGCAAGAAACTTAATTTTGACTTTACTGACTTTAGTAAGGGACATATTTTTGTATGGCACACAACTAAGGATTCTATACCAGATAATGTTGGTGAACATAATGTTAATTCTGTCAATGGTAATACAGCTTGTGTGGATCCTGACATAAATATTCAACATGCGGTTGATGGTTGCCATGCTCCTTTGATGACCGATGAGATCAGTGTGTCAATGCCATCCAGTATTGAGCATGCTTATGTACGTGATTTGAATGAACAGTTAGGAGTGAGAAATAAAGATATGCCTGATGCTTCACAACAATGGATCCCTTTTCCGGGGCTACAGAAATATAAAGCAATCAGAGGACGAGAGAACTATCAACAGAGGCAGTGACTGTGAAGAGACCCATGTGGAAACAGTTAATGATATGTTGATTTTTAATTTTCCTCTCTTTGAGCTTACTGAGGCACAGCTTAATGTTCTTAATCATGGCCTCACATTTATACCAGCATGTTGAGTGCAGGTCAGTGATGTTATCTTACAGCTGAGACTTTTTGCTAGAAAGGTTATGCTTCGGACAGTTTTTTCTAATAATAACCTAGTACTTTTTGTCCGTCTTTGACTGCATCAGTTGAGCTATTCTTGAATAAATGTGAACATGACTTGTTTGATATGAGAGCTGGTGATGGCTCTAACTTTTTTGTTAACATGACTAGAGAAAAAGTGGAAGCTTTGAACCGTCTTAAGAATAATGAAAATATACAAGTTTGTCCCACCAATAAGGGTGGAGCCATCGTTGTTTTTGATAAATGTAAGTATGATAAAAACATGTTTGAAATGTTGTCTGATAGTGAAATTTATTTGAACATTACACCCTTATCAGTACATAGAGGTTGGTTCAACATGTTAAAGATAAACTATATAATTTTATGATGACTAGATTGATTGACTTAGAGTTATATGAATATTTTACTGTTGAGCATCCCTTGCTACCTATGATTCATGGCTTACCAAAGGTGCATAAAGATGCTCTGAATCCTCCACTTTGGCCATTTGTTTCTGGAAATGGTTGGCTGACAGAGCCTCCATCCATTTTCATTGAGCATAAAGTTAGAGTGGTAGTGAATGATGTTCCTTCCATCCTGAGGGACACCCAGTGTTTCCTTGAGGGTTTGTTTGCGTTTAATTCTAATCATGATGTATCTAAATATGTTCTTGTAACTCTCGATTTTAATACTCTGTTAACTGTGATTCCTAATATGGAAGGTGTGGAAGCAGTGAGGTTGTTTTTGCATAAGCACAGTAGCTATTCTAGTGACATGATTTTTTGATTTGTTCATTGTTGGACCTTGTATTGGAGAATAATGCATTATGTTCAATGATTGTATTTATTTACAGAAGGTTAGTGTAGCTATGGGCAACTTGTGCGTAAATAGCTACGCCAACCTTGTTATGGGTAGTTAGGAGGAAGAGTTTGTTCTAAGTGAACCTGCTTATTCACATTATTTAAAGTATTTTAAGAGATTTGTGGATGAAATATTGCTGTTATGGGATGGTCCCACACATGAGTTAGATCAGTTTATTTTATACCTTGAGAGTACTACCAGCTATCTTGGGTTTACTAAACATATGGACATGGATGCTACTGATTTTTTAGATGTCCATTTATTTAAAGGTGACAGGGGTATGCTAGATACATGTGCATACAGGAAGCCACACAGAAGGAACACACTTCTGTATCATACCAGGATGCACCCTGGATACATATTTAGAAATATTGTTAAGGGCCAAACATATAGAATGTTGAGGCTTAATACTGATGATGTTTAGTTTCATTGAGCCTTTGATGGCATAAGGAAGAAGTTACTTGATTGAGGATACTCTAAACATGACTTTATTTCTATAGATCATGCTATAATAGAAGCTAGAAATGATTGTGTTAGACGTTATTTTTCCAATGGTCCATCTAATGTGCATCTTAAGAAGAGTGTAGTGAAGGATAACAATATTAGACCTGTGCTAACTTATACCAGTGATATTAGTAATATATGTGATATCATACGTAGAAACTGGCCCATCCTTATATCTGATGATAAGATTAATGAAATTGTTGGCACTGTACCTAGGTTTTGCTTTAAGAATAGCTTGTCTCTTAAGAGACAATTGTGTTTTGGCTATACTAAGAAACCTTTGCAGGTCTCTGAAAGAAAGGGGACTTTTGCTTGTCATAGATGTACAGCATGTCCTTTTATCTCGGAGTGTAAAACATTTATTCATCCATCTAATGGCTTTATCTTTAATCTTAGATTTTATGCTGATTGCTCTACTTGTAATCTTGCTTATCTTGCTTTATGTAATGAATGTTGTTGTTTTTATGTGGGGAAGACCTTAAGGTCTTAGAGGGAATGTCTTCTGGAGCATATTGGTTATATAATATATTGTTTTGCAGGCACACAGGTTTCATGGCCTGAATGGTAATATACCTTTAAAACCTTTATTAACAGATTGTAAACTACCGTACTGATTGTATAACTATTTAGGTGTTGATTGTATTATTTATTTGCTGCATTTTAGAATGTATTTTTGTCTGTTGAAGTGCTTGTTTTTGAGGACAAAAACACTTACCTTTTATTAAACTTTTTATTTTGTCTCGGGTATGTTTGGTCCTTGGTATATATAATTTTTATTTTGGCTTACTTTGGAATTGTCAGCCACATTCTTGTTCAAAGTACAGTTAATGCACATATACAGAGGTAAATGTATTACCCCCTGTGATACTGTTAATCATGATGATGCTTAACTTCTTCCTGGACTATCTGGAGTACAGTACACTTTTGCAGATGGTATGCCAAATATTTTTATGTCAGTAGTGCTGAATAATATAAAAAAATTGTGGTTTGTGTGTTTGGTCTCAGGCCTATTGTATGTATTAATGCACAGTCTGTAATGGTGGCAGCACTGTTAGTTTGTTAACATATATTGCACTATAGTAGTGCAGGTATTAATATATTCCTCGTTCATGCAGTGTTGCATCTAGAGTTTGTGCCACCAGGGGCTGTCTTTGAGTTTGCCACCCACCCTTCCCTCACAAAATCATGGTCAAATGGAGCCCCCCCATACACAGCCGTCCCCCCTGCAGCCATTCCAGTGTCCCATTACTTGTCTGTTTCTTCCCATTTACTATAAACACTGTAATGGGCATACTGCTTTATGCTTTACTTCTATAATGATTATTTGGATTTCATTTAAATGTTTTATTTTAAAATTTTATAGCACAAACACTGATATACATCTGCTAAACAAAGCAATACAGTCTCACAATGAAAACAGACTTAGCATTAAAACTCCTCTGCCCTTGAAACTCACATTCATTGAAACAGCATTGAAACCCACATTCAAAGAAAATGCATCTGGCCAGTGGTGGATAAAGTTTACCTTTGGGCTGTTTTCAAATCATAGGCTCCTTGCATACATACTTAGGAACACGCAAACATACATGTGTTCTTTGACTCACCTTCCTGATTGGACTTCTTGTATAATACAGCACACCTGTCAGAGGGTGTTTTAAACATTTTCCCAAAATGCATGAACCAACAATGATAAAACTGTCCAATTCAGAACATTTCCATCATAAAAGTCTACTCAAACTTCTGTCATTAAAATCCACCAATATCAGCAAATATGCACAATCTCGGTACTAGTAAAAGTCATCTAAATAATCCTACATTAAAGAGATCTGTAACTAAAGAGGCTGTTGCTAGCAAACGACTTTATATTTCCTTGTTTCATCTACAAATAAAGTGCCTGCTGCCCTTGAAGAATAAATTGCCTATGTTATTTTAGAAATGTAAAGATATTGCAATAGGGAATGGATGGCAAACTGATAGGTTTCTAGTAACTAGGTATCTCCTACAAAGGAAGACATTCTTCAGACTGCAGCATCAGGTCTATATTAGATCTTTGAACAGTTAGGTTGTCGAACTCCAAAACGTCGACATCTTAAAGTTGAAGTCTAATAAATGCAGCAGGTCAATTATGAAACAATTTCCATGGCCAACAAAAACAAAACTCTAAAACCCTAATTAAGTGGGGGCTTGACCACCCCCACATGCACCGATGTGGGGGTCTGTGCCCCCCCCACAACCCCCTAACTAAATATACCACCTCTGAGATTGCTCTATATCGTGGAAAAGAGCAAATCCCGGATGACGGCCAAGTGAATTGGCCTGTCGCATTTATTAGACTTCGACATTTAGGTGTCGATGTTTTGGAGTTCAACAACCTAAGCGTTTGAAGATCTAATATAGACCCGCAGCATCCACCCCTTTAAAGTACAACAGTACTGTATCAGCAGTCCATCTATATACTGTAGGAGTAGAACCCACAACCTTCTGCATGAAAAACAAGTATACTACCTGTTGCACTACTAACAATGCAAGTAGAGTTTGCATAAGCAGAACTAAACTTTTTTCCCCAAAAGCTCTCGGCTCCCTGTAAAATCCATTTGACACTCAACTATATCTCTTAATTTTGCAGCACAATGGAAAAAGCCAAAATTTATTGGGGGGGGAGGGCCCCAAGCCAGCAATACATTTTAAACATTGCTTGTATAATCTTAAGAAGTTGCTAAAATAAAATGTTTTGTGTTACCATGCGTATTCTTAAAGATAGGAAGACTGAAACTTAAATGTCTATCATTATTTAGTGAATTCAGTTCTCACTGATTTGCCAAAACACAGGTTTTAAGAGGAACAGACCAAAAGTATGAGCCAAACATTCCAGACATTCTGTGAAAATCTTGACAGTTGAGAGCTATGGACTCAACAACTTGAATCACAAGTGGCGCATGGGTAAAGAATTTAGGCTCTTGTTCCTTGTACCTTAGGTACAGGGTTTGAGATTGAGTAAAACTGGGACATTTTACACACACACACACACACACACACACACACACACACACACACACACACACACACACACACACACACACACACACACAAGTTCAAGAAGAACAGGATGTCTGTCGCATGTACAAATGTGATGTGACCAGTTGAGTGTTAGTGTGGGCCCTGTGGCAACTGATGTCAGTAGGCCTGCAGACTTTGATGATGACTGTGGCACAGTCAGGGGGTGCAGAGGTTGAATCTGAAACAGAGGTTGACATACAGCCATCCCTGAATTTCTATCAGACACAGCTAGTAGGCCTACATCTCCCCAGTCCACAGAGCCCAGAGATATTGGACAGGTGGAGGGCGAGGACATTGATTAGGGAAGTGTGGCCACTGCAGCTTCAGTGCTTGCTGAGTCTGTCTTTAACCAAAGTGTGAGTGAGGTACCACACAGTTGGATTGAGAGGGTGCTCAAAGGGGGCTTGCTGTCCATCCCCACTTGGTGCAGGTGTCACCTCCAGTGCCACTCAATGTATGCTTAGTGCTATCATGGAGGCATAGGCATGTTTCCATAGGTGCTCCAGACAAATACTCAGGGTTGTTTGGATGCGGCACAGTCTGACATGTGTGAATGACTCCACTGTGTCACCAATTCATTGGATCAGATGAATGAAACATTGGAATGAGGGACATCTCTGATGGACCAGGGGGTGTCTGTCATGGAACAAGCAGTGTCTGTGATGGGATGTCTGCTAGGAGGGGAATGACATCCTCATGGGCATAGCTCAGCCACATCTTCTGTTGTCAGTCAACATGGCAGTGACCAATCTCAGTCCCATTGTAGCAGTAGTTCCACTGCTCCATCACTGAGTCTGCTGTCCAACCCAGATGTGGCTAGCCATGGGGTTATGGTCCCTAGGTGTCATTGTATAAGGATCTCACCCAGAAGACATCAGCCATGATCAGGTAACAGCACTACTTCTGACCTTGGGTGTGGACATGCCAGTGCAAATCCTGGCAGAGCCTGTTCTTATGGTCAGGGATGACAACAATGAACTGCCACCTTTACCATGCATGGCTCACACCCGTCCAACAGACAAGATACAGAGCTTGCACAGAGCTTGACTGTGTTCATGCAGATACTCACACATGAATTTTACCTGGAGAACCCCTATAGACACACAGCAGTTGCTCAGTTTGTTTTTCTGGCCATTTATTGTTTTATTCCAATGTCTACCATCTCCTTGCTCACACACACACTCACTGACCTATTGTGTCAACCTAGGCTTCCTGCGCCCCTACAACACCCTGTGCAAGTGATTACAACTGTGCCATATCCCTGTTTTCTATATTTTGGATTCAGAGATACAAAATATGTGCTTGGTGCTCAGGGTGCACAGCTAACTTAGTGCTTAGTATATCTGCATTTGTGTTGTTGAACTTGCCATTGTACCTTTGACTTATATTGGCCTTTGAAAGTTAGACTGTTGATAACATCAACAATTCTCAGTGTTATAGTGAATGCTCTTGTAGGATTGTTGATGTCAGAAACTGTAATGTATATCATTACCTTCTAACTTATCTCTTTAATGATCTTCCAGGACAAGTGTATGGTGCACATCATAAGTCACACCATCATATTCAGATTTTAGGATTGTATGACAGCACTGTAGTCAAACCTCATCAGAACAGCAATACAGTATAATTCTATCTTTTGCATGTACCTCTACAGACACATGCAGCAGCTGGAGAGATCACAGGGCTTTCTCAGGGAAATAACACAGGCCTTACAAACCATGGCATTATGTATGTGGATAGATTAAAAGCCATGTCACTGTCACCTGTCTGGTATAGGATGAGGTGATGTCTGCCTGGTGGGATTACTGCATATCCAGACATCTAATACAGATGATGACATCAGCAGTGTCTGTTCAGAATATAGTAATAACAGTATCCCACATGCTGCATTAAAATTTTCTCTGTAATGTCAAGCAAGAGCACACATGCACACACAGTTGACTGCAGTGAGACTAGGTCTCCTACATATCTAAGTACACAGACTACAGAACACAATACGTAACATAAGCTGCATTCTCAAATCTATCACCATAGGATTAGAACGTAGGGAGATATTATTCATAGTATAAATTGCATGGACTTCTTGTTTGCAAAAGGGATAATAGTGCATTACTTTGGGTTAACTTTAAGTCTGTGGCTTTGGCAACAATAATTTATGAATGTAAGCACATTTTGTAGTATGTTGACATTATTTGGGAATCCAGACAAGAAGACAAACTGATGAAATAAACAAATGAATTAAATTACTTGCCAAAGAACCAGACCGAGTACTTCCTAAAAACTGTAATATGAAGCACTTTTCATCTTGCCTTTCAGCAAAACTTCTTTAGATAACAGATACTTTCAATACTACAAGTTATATACATATTAAATTAGTCACATGATCAATTTAAAAGCAATAAAGCACACACTTTTTCACTACAACCCTCCCATAACATTCTATCTGGCATTTAACCCCTCAGCTCCCAACTTTTTTACACACTACATTGGAATGAGGGGTGTCTCTGATGGACCAATACTTAATACATCAGGAATGCGGGAGCAACCGGCTGGAGGATCTTTAAGCTTATCAAATCCCATACAACAGCTGGACAGTATGATGGTGAAATGTAAGAAACTACAATTGGAAGTTTCATACTCCTGACAGTGTATTAGTGAAGAGATAGTGCCTAAAGGACTTACCATTATCCAACAGGTTTGGTGGAAGGCTCAGCTTTCCATAAAGAACTAACTGCTTTATTTAATAAACAAGGCTTGTAGTTATTAGAAGTGATGTGTAAGAACTATCAGCTTCAAGTAGATATTATACGTGAAGCCAGTGCTTTGGAAAGTTATATTATTATGAACAATGATTTGCAGTGCTATCATTTTGATTATAATATATAAACTTGTAAACAGTCCATCAATAAACTTAAAGAAACTAAACTAAAAAGCTAAAAAGAGATTGTTTAGCCTATGCCGCAGGTTCCACCTATCTGAAACCTCCTGGATCTCAAACGTCAAGTGTGATTGGATAGGGCAGATGAAATCGGCGCCCAAGACCCACCCCCTCAGAGTGCAGACAACATGGAGGAGAATGCTGCCCAACAAATACGGAGAAGTGAACGGCTGGCATCTAATAGAGACAGGGGAATGGATTATACAGAACAAGCTGGCACAGTGAGGGTAGAACATTTTCAAAACAGGTCTTTCAATCACAATCCTCAGAAGACAAAATATCAGAGGAACAACCAGGGACCAAAAAAGAACAGGAAGGGCAGGTAAAAGCTATCAACCATTCTGCAAGTAGTGACTGTAAAATAAGTTTGAGTTCAACAAATGACTTTAAAGTCTATCATTTTTCTGAATTAGACATTAGCATTGAACTTGTTGATTTATTGGCAAAGGGACACACATTTGTGCCTGCATATAGAGCAGATTTAGTCAATACTCTGTTGGATGTAATGTTGTTTGTAAGGAAGTTAAATTTACAAGTGCTGTTGGGACAAATTGAACTTCCAATGCATACTTTTAGAGTAGCTAGTAAATATTACCATCCACTACATCTGACACTATTGTTGTTTGAACAAGTTTGTGAGTTAGATATATGAAACTGCCTGTCATTTACAAAAAAAGGATAATGGATTTAACTCTAACATAACAAACAGTGAAAGACAAGCACTTGAGTTCCTAAAACAAGCAAATGTGAGAATCATGCAACCTGATAAAGGGGGAGGCCTTGTGATTTTGAACACTGTGGACTATATCAGAAGAATGAATATGGTCTTAGATAGTAATACATATGTGGACATTTCAAGAAATGAACTGAACATAGTGTATTCTAGAATTAAAATATTGCTTAATGATTTATTTATCAAAGCAAACATTGATATAGAGTTTAAGGCTTATTCAACTGGATTAAATTATTTTGCTTTATCGATTATTTGTTGGCTGCTTTACTTCCTGGTTTTTGGTTTGGTTATTTCCTGGTCTTGTGCACATCTTGGTTATTGATATAGAGTTGTTTATTTTTTTTAACCATGCTTGCCCTAAGATTCCCATTTTGTTTGGCCAACCTAAAATACATAAATGTGTTTTTGATCCACCGATGAGGCCGCTCGTTGATGCAAGGAACAGCATTATATATGCTTCTGTTAAGGTTGTTGACCAATTTTTAAAAAAGTATGTAGTGATCTAAAAACATATTTGTAAAGACTTGTGGTCCTTTCTGAAGGTCATTAACAACTTGACATATAAGACCGATCTTAATTTTATGACAGTAGACGTCAAAGATTTGTACTCTTCTATCCCTCATCTAGAGGGGATTGAGTGGGTAAGTTGTTTACTACAGAATAGAGGGGCCCCAAGAACTGAGGTGAATCTTGTAGAAGAGTTATTGGACTTAATTTTGTCCAATAACTACATTGCCTTTAACAAGAGATATTTCCTGCAAAAAATTGGCGTGGCTATGGGCTCCCCATGTGGGGCCAGCTTCGCCAATCTAGATATGGCTTATTGGGAGCAGGGATATATCTTTAAAATAACTGGAATAAAAGAAAACATATGTCATTATACTAGATTTTTGGATGACATTTGTATTCTATTCAAAGGTGATGTATTTATAGCAGAAGAGTTAGTGACTTACTTTAACTGTACTACCCAGTTTCTGATGCTTACTTACAATTTTGATGCCAACAGGATTGCCTATTTAGAGGTGTATTTGAGTAAAGACAGTATTAATAAATGCTTTATAGCTGAGATCTTTAGAAAAGAAACTTACTCTAACTCATTACTACATTTCAGATTGCTGTCACCCTTTCACCAGAAAAAGTCAGTAATCAAGGGTCAATTTGTAAGGGCAGCACGCATGACATCTTTAGAGATTGACTGATTATGAATGTAAAAATTTACATGACATGTTTACTAAAAGAGGATACCCCCAGAATTTAGTATCAGAAGTGATATGGGAGGTACAACATAAAAGAATGACAGGTTTCTATCAACCCATTCTATCACAGAGAGAAATATTAGTTCCACCGAATAGTGATTTGACTGAATCTATGAATAATTCAGCAAGGTCATTCCATGGTACACACAATCTAGTCACGATGTATAGCATGAATGCCCAAGAAATTGATACTATTCTGATTAAAAACTGAGATATAGTTCAAAATGTCTGTATGGTGAGACAAAAACTACAAGAGCGCCTTCATATTACCTTCAAGCGGGGTCTCAACCTGAAAAGTATCTTGGAGAGGAAACCGAATCTCCTTACACATAGGACAGGAATGTTTAAATACCTTATGTGTAATTTTTGTAAATATATAGATATAGAGCAGAATTTTACTATCGGGGGCAACGTTATAAGACAACACAAGCTAGATTGCCAATCTAAGCTAGTGGTGTATGCAGCTCTGTGCCAAAGTTGCCCATCCTTCTATATAGGCAAAACGGAGAGAAGACTGAGAGAACGAGTCTACGGACATCAATATGCTATTAGTAAATTAAAATTGGGGAACGCCTTAGCAAGGCATATAAAATAATACCCACATCATCATTTTAAATTTCGAGCAATAGATTGCATCATAACAGATGGAAGGGGTGGCCCAGAAACATTGTTGTTAGAAAGATCGGAACTGTCGTGGCAGTTCCGTACTGATGCATATCATTACTCCGGTCTGACCGAAATGTGTTCCATTTTCTGTATTCTAAAGTTGAGAAGATTAAATAGATGAAGTTTAACTTGTGCTAATTTTTAAATAATTTTATTATGAAGTATATTAAGTGTGAAAGTAAGTTTGTTATTAACTAGTATAAGTATGCATATATAAATTATAACAATTTTTTACATTGTATGTAGTGAGTAAAAAAGTTTGTATAATGGGAGCTGAGGGGTTAAATGCCAGATGGAATGTTATGGGAGGGTTGCAGTGAAAAAGTGTGTGCTTTATTGCTTTTAAATTGATCATGTGACTAATTTAATGTGTATATAACTTGTAGTATTGAAAGTACCTGTTATCTGAAGAAGTTTGCTAAAAGGCAAGACGAAAAGCGCTTCATATTAAAGTTTTTAGGAAGTACTCAGTCTGGTTCTTTGGCAAATAATTTGATTCAGTTATTTGGAAATCCAATGATTGCACCCAGTTTGCAGCCATTAGTGAACTTGTCGAGCCACAAGCCATCTTTTTTTCACCTGGTTTTCTGAGGAATACATTCCAAACAATAGGAGGCCGAGCACAGATAACACTGCTGGTAAAAATTATGCTGGTAGAGGTGAAATTCCCCCCCCCCCCATGACTGTATGCGTTCTGTTGGTGAGCTAGTTGGCTACCCATCTAATGACATATTTGTAAATCCACAGGTGGGTGACTTCTGCAATGATGCCTCAGAAGCGGGGAATTGCATCATAGCCCTTGAGCAAGTCAAGATAGGTGGTATGTACTGATTTGCCTTCATCCTGGGCTTTGATGACACTGTCGAAGAATTCCACTAGAGTTAACAGGCACAATCTAATCTGCCCTTGATGAAGCCAAAGTGGGTCGGGTGAAGAGTTTGAAGGTCACCAATATCCTAGTTGATAAGGTCCAAGATTATTCTCTCCATGACCTTACAGACAAGGTTGGTGAAGCTTATGGGTGTATAGTTCCTTGGGTCTGTTGAGGAATCCCCTCTCTGCAAGCGTATTAAGGTTGCTGTTTTCTCCTCTTCCGGGACAAAACCAGTAATTAGACTGTGGCTGAAGAGAGTATCCAGTGGTTCTGCTAACTCTTGCTTTAGACTGCTTAGTAAGCAGCCTGGGATATTATTCTGTCTCATAGAGTCCGTGTTTTTGACATTGACGAGTGTGGTTATGACTGGTTATTTGGGAATAATAGACAGCTAACTGTTGACAGGTATGCTGTGTGGTATGGTTGGCGGAGACAGGGGTGTGAAATTGTTGCCAAGCCTGTCTGCTATCAGGTTGGCAATGTCCTCAGGTTCAGTATGAGTGGTACCATCCACTCTGAATTTGGTGCAAACTGGGGCCTTCCCTTTTACATAACAGACATAGCTAAACAATGCCTTGAGATTATCCTTAGCTATGGATGCTAATTTAGCTTCATATTTAGCTTTAGAGGACTCTACAATATGTATAATTTGCTTGTTCAAGATATGGAGGGTGTTCTTCTGCTGAGACTATTCCCTCTTATTCCTGGACATTATTTTCTTTCTCTTGTTGTTTAATCTATTTATGCTAGATGACCACAATAGTGGCTTTTTTCATAAACAAGTTTTGATCTGTTCAGGTACAGCTAAGTCTATATGCTTATAAAGGTGTTTGTGCAGGGCATTTATGTACACCTCCATATAGAAGTATATACTGTCAGTGGTGGCAATAGGATTTAGACTATATATATGTCATTTCTTGGGAGGCTACAGTTTGCTTTGCAGAGATTTGTTTCCACTTTTATGATCCTGAGAGTAGTCCAGTATTATTGTTACATTGAATGTGACTGATTTATGACCAGACCTTACCAGGGAGGGTATCACACATGGTTTGGTGCAGGAATCTCCCATGTTGATGTGTACTAGGTCAAGGAGATTTGAGTTCCTTGTGGGGTTCAGAATATTTCAAGAATTCATGCTTATAAAGTGCAGGAACTTTTTGGCATGAGTGAGCTCATATATGTATTCCAATTGATGGAAGAAAAGTTAAAGTTACCCATGCCTAGGGTGTTTGTCTGTAGTATGAGTGACCCAAAAAGGTCCAGGAAGGCACTGTGGGGTTTTCCTGGTTCATGATGGCGGACCTGCAGCTAACAATGATGGGGAGGGGGGCTTCTCCTACAGTTAGTTGGACTTGTAACTCTGGGGAGTCACACTCTTTAACCAATCTTGAAGTCTACTTGTCTATTATGAAGATGGATACACCTCCTGTTTTGGTTCTTTCACATTCATTTCATGGCCTGAACATGTGGAAGGCATTATAGCCTTTCATGGCCAGAGTACTCTCTATGGCCCTAAACCATGTCTCTGTGACTGCACAAGCACTGAGATCCTCCCAAGTAAGAAGTGTCTCAATTGAGTGTAGATTCTGATTTAGACTCCTAACATTAAGCAGCATAACCTTGTGTTTGTATTTTGAGGATATTTTTATGTCAAGAAGTTTGTTCTTATGACATTGCCTAAAAATGTCACTATGAGGAGGCAAGTACCTTGGCCTGTAACCAAAAGGCAAGAGGTGACAGATGAAGAGCATCCCTGGCAAAGCAACATAGTCTGTTGACCATATCATCCCAGTGTGACAGCTATTGGATCCACCTGGAGTGACACCAGTAGCTAAGACAATTGTTGAAGTTGATAATTCTTTTGTTTGCATTGAGACATCATCCTAGGTGAAAGTAAAATGCTGCTTAGGGCTACAGACATACCTGTCTAGGACAGAAAATTTGAGAGATCAATCGTATCTCTCTTCATATAGTCCAGTGGGGTACGTCTCAAGTCATTTACTCCAACATGGATATGACAGAGCTCTAACTGTGGTTGTTGAGAGACTTGATTGCATGCGTGACTTTGCAGATCCTGGCACCTGACAGGCAGCTAACAGTAACTTTCTCCTAGTACAACCTGGTGAGGGAAACATCTGTGTGTCTCATTATGGATTTGCCTATGACCAAGACATTGGTTTTGAGGTGTTTTATCTTAAGGGCTTAATGGGTGAGACACTGATACATTTGTTTTTGTGTGCATTGGGTTCCATTGGGACTGTCATGAGTGCAGAAGGTTTGCATTTGTGAGGTCTCTGCTCCTTTGGTAAGCTCTGTGTATTTGGGTTTATATGTTATGCACTTGGTTTGTTGAGGAGGTGAAGTGTGTGTGCTGACAATTTGTTTTATTAGCTGGTTCATTGTTACCTGAGAGAGACAGAGCATTTATTCTAGATTCATGGTATAGTTGCATCTCTCATATATTGTTTTGGTACATTTTAGGAGTACATGGTTATCACTATAAATGAGGCAACAGAAACCTAGCTTTGTACAAACACAAGTACCCTTATTAAGCGTATTTAGATGGTCATTGCTAGCAGGGTAATTTTGTGAACAGCAATAACTGGGCTTTCTATGAGGGACATAGGTGCCACCCCAGAAGCTATAATAGGCTCCCACTGCATGCAAAGCAGTACTACTCAATGGCCCTGTTCAATCACAACCTTAACTACTGGTTCAATGATTGTGTGGTTGCCTCTGAGCTGGCATCTATGTCCCTTATGGACAGGTGCCACACACACACTCTGCTAAAAATTACTATTCAACTATGCTCAATTAGGGTACATGTGTTTTTACATAGCTAGGCTAAATACCCTAGTGATATTAGACTAGTAGCCTCATATGAAGCTATGTGCCTATGCAGGTAAAGGTAAATCCACGACACTGTCCAGAGCACAAAGTTTATTGTAGAACATCAAACAGACTCAGTGCTTTCACCCCTCATTCTATAGGGCTTCTTCAGATTAAAATTAACCCTATACAGCTGCACTTTTATAAAAACAAATAATTACCTAATTAATCAATCAATTAGGTATATCATCATCTTTAAAGTGAACATGCAGCTTAAATATACAATGCAAATAGTATAAAATTGATATACAATTAAAACTGAAACAAAGTTTAAAACTTCACAAAACTTGTTAAAAATGCACACATAAAATTGAAGAATATGCATATAATTCATATAAGTCATACAGAGGCTCACTACTGCTCAGTGATGCTAAAAACTAAACTAAAAAAGTATGTGATACAAACTGACAGTGAAAATGTATGACCTGCAATATAAAAACGCCATACCAACTGTGATTTGTATTTTAAGATACTAGAAATAGAGATGCAGTCATTGATGCTTGGTAGTTTAGGTGCATCCAATCAAAGTTGCTATGAACATTCCTTCATTTCTAGCATAGTTTTAAAATCGCCACCAGCATCAGACTTTGGTAACCTGTCAACCACAAAGAATAAAAACCTTTTAAAGTTCACACACACCTCACTGTGGGCATACAAGGTACTGGACCTTTTATTATTTTTAGTGTCCCTGTTTTGCTTTAAAATATGCTTCCTAAGTTTGCGTATAGTTTTGGCCACATAAAATGCCAGGCAGCTAGGGCAGGTAGCTAAATAATGACCATGTCTGTAATGCAGTTGCAGTATCCAGGACATTTAAGAGATCTGTTATGGTTGTTGATATACACATATGGACCATCATTAATATACTTACACGTGCTGCACATACCACATTTACTCATCAAAGAAATATTGTGGTTGGGAGGCCCTGGGCCTCCTTCCAACAATTCTTTCAAATTCACCCCTCTACTATATTGAAAAGTGGGTGAAGGGCCCAGTGTATCTCTCAGAGCACCGGTAAATACTGTGTCCATGTTGTTTGTATAATCCTCTTAATTCTGGGTGCTAAATAATTATATTGTGATATCATTACTGCCCTCGTTGTAAATGTGTTGTGTTCAGTAACCCCTTGGTCAACAGAATTGATCCCATCTCTTGTGTCATCCAAGAGAATGGGCTGAAATACAGTCTTCCTTTTCTTAAGGATCTCTTTTTTGTGTACTTATCAATACATCCATTGGACAATCCCTATTTCTAAACATGTCAACTAAATTGGACATTTCTTTTTTGAATGGTTCATCCTGACTGACTAGCCTTGATAACTGGACCATTTGTCCTTTCACAACATTTTTTAAGGGTATGGGGGTGACATCTCTCAAAATGAAGAAAGGAATCGCTGTAGTTTTTTTTTACAAAAATGTTTGAACATATTTCCTCATCTTCTTTATACAAGAGGATGTCCAAAAACTTGATTCTATCTGTACTAGTATGACTAGTGAACTTTAAAAATCCAGTGGTATCCCCCAGATAATTAATAAATTCTAGTGATTCCTCTTTTGTGCCTAACCATATAATTAGTATATGATACAGGTATTGTAAATAAATAATCATTTTATACACATACTCAGGATTAAACACATATCGCCTCTCCCATTCTGCTAACACTAGGTTTGCATATATTGGGGCGCATCTGGCACCCATTGCTACACCCTTAATCTGCTTGTAAAACTCTTCATCAAACAGAATGACATTATTCAATGACACTGTTTCCATCAAATCAACTATAAGTACCCTTTGGACATTGTGCAACTCACTAAACTCAAACTGTTGCCAAAAAACTCGAAACCTGTGTCATGGGGGTATAACAGAAAAAAGATTGATGACATCAACAGTTACAAATAAATATTCTTCATTGCAGTTTAAATTTAAGTTTCTAAACAGTGCAGGAATCTCCTAGTATATATGGGGTCTTTTCTACTAAAGTTTTTTTTTACACAAGATATCAATAAACAAAGTCATAGGTTCAGTTTTTGACTCCCAAGCTGCAACAATAGGTCTAAATGGGGGTGAATTTAAGTTTTATGAATTTTGGGGATACCAGAAATACAAGAAATAACAGAGGTATCCACCATAAGAAATTTGTACTCATCTTCAGAAATAATCCTTCACACAAATGCTCATAAAGTTGCCAAACTATTTTAGCACAGGCACTGTACACATCAAATTTCGAAACTCTTTCATAAGTATCACTGTCATTCAACAATTCCTCCATTTTACATGTATAATCCTTCATGATTACGACCCCCCCCCCAACCTTTATCAGCTTTCATCATTCTATACACATTTGTTTCAGTAAGTTGTTTTATGCAAAATTTCTCAGCACTAGATACATTTTTCATAATATGTTTGTCAGTATAAATACATCTCCTGATCTGGGTTTCACATAAATGTTCAAATAGAATGATAGTGGGGTTTCCAGCTGGAATAAAAGTACTGCTCCATTTAAAACTCAAAAAATTATCAACAGTGGGGCTGACATTGTTAGAAAAAAATACCTTCAAATTCAAAAGTCTGGTGTAAAGTTTTAGTTGCAAAAGTAACCTCCACACATCATATCGGTACATAGGTAAAACCTTTTTTTAGCAGAGATACATGATCAAAAAAAATATCCAAGTCAGTAAAATTATAAATGAGAAAGCCATCCATGCAAAAATGCTTACAAAGGAGTGCACCTGAATCATTGTGAGAATTCACAGAATCAGGACTAAGTTCATCCAGAAATGCACAATAAACATCAACAAAAGTGTCCAATGGCCTGTCTTCCAAGGAACATGTTGCACTTAATTGTAATTTGTTCTGTTGTCGACTTGAAAATTGGTATTGTGATTGTGTGAGTGAGAGTGAGAGAGTGAGAGAGAGAGTGTGTGTGTGTGTGTGTGTGTGTGTGTGTGTGTGTGTGTGTGTGTGTGTATGTGGACTGAAGAGCAGAGGTTTGTATCCCACAGTTACTTCTCCAATGCATGGATTTGCCAGTATTTTTGATACTTGCACATGCCTACACATTCATTTCTTGCAGGTCTCTCAACCAGCCTGCTGAAGTCATCTACTATAAGTTCACTTGCAGTCTGATGTACATAAGACTTGTGCCGTGCTGCATGTGTAAATTATTGTGTTCTGTAGTTTGTGTACTTAGATAGGGAGGGGTTCTATTTCCACTGTAATCAACTTGTCACGTGTGTGAGCTGTTCCTTGACATTACAGCCAGCCTTTTACACTATTACCATATCCTTCTTACCAGACACTGCTGACGTCATCAGCTATAATGTGTTGTGTTATACACTCCAAGTCAGACTTGAGCTGTGGTACTTGTGTTAAGTACTGTAGCCTCTAGTCTGTGTGTTTTGATAGGTAGGGGGTCTATTTTCACTCCAATCAAGTGAGGTGTGTGAGTTGTAGCTTAACATTATAAAGAGCATTTTAAACCTGCATGTGGGACACTGTTATCTTGTCCTCAACAGACACTGTTGATGATATCAGCTATATTACATTTTGGATATGCAGTACTCCCACACCAGGGTAGGTTCAAGAGACTGTCCTGGGGCCAGACAGAAGTCATTTAATCTTATACAATAAAGTTTACAGTGACATGGCTTTTAATATAGCCACATATATCATGGCATTGTGCATATGCCCTGTGTTATATTGCCCTGTGGTCTCTCCAGCTGCTACATGTGTCTGGTGAGGTACATGTTAAAAAGATCATGATACTCTATTAGTGCTGTAATGAGAACCAAACAAAAAAACTGTAGAATCAACAAAAGGCAAACCAAAGGTAAAAAACTCAGTTTATTATCAAATAAGTTAGCGCTTTCGTACAAATAGATAGAATGTACTTCCTCAGACAAAAAAGCCCAGTTTACAGATAGTATTTAAACTCATACAATCAATTAATTATTCCATTAATTCACCAGAAAGCCCACCACTTTCTTAAAGCAACATTGATTAATATGAAATTAAAAATGTATATTTGGTTCATGTTATTTAAAATGTGATGCTAAAAAGCACTAAAATTACCCTGCAGACACAATTCACAATTAGATACAATGAAACTAAATATCCTAGAAAAATACTAATAAGAATATTAAGCAAATAATTCCCCTTTATCGCCTAACCTGAAATTTTATCTATCTAGAGCTTTTAATTTAAGGAGACATTTGATGGAATACATGGTATTTAAACCGGGTGAACGGTATGCATTGGTTCTAATGTGCCAAAATTGTTTAAATACCATCTGTAAACTGGACTTTTTTGTCTGAGGAAGTACAATCTATCTATTTGTATGAAAGCGCTAACTTATTTGATAATAAATTAAGTTTTTTTTACCCTTGGTTTGCCTTTTGTGGATGCTACAGTTTTTTTGTTTGGTTCCAGTTCGCTTGTTTGGATGGCAAATGGTAATTACTCCCTTTCCCAGTCTTTATTTTTGGATTCTCAACATGGTAAAGGTCCTACTTCATCAGAGGCGAATGCCGTGGGAGCGTTGACATTACTCATAGAAAGCCTCTCCAACCGTGTGGATGCCTTAGCACAACAACTTTCCAGTCAAACTTCTTCCCCTGCAATTCAGGCAGCTGTTAACTCTAGAGCTGCTGAAAGTACTGTACATAATTTAACTACATCCAACTCCACCTTACAAGCAGGTCAAAGCAATGGTTATTTACATGCTGTTTTATCCAATGGTGACATACAGCAGCGTTTGGCCACTGATATTCACCTGGATTTACCTAACTTGACCAGCTTCATTTGTACTCTGATGCAGTTCGGTGGGCTGCATTGTGAAAATAGTGGTGTTTTTCACGAAGAGCAGTGAACGATCGTATCTAATCTGAAAAAGTTTGACAACAAACTTTTAAAGTACAAAAAGTTGCAAGTGGAAACTTTATATTTTAAAGAATGTATCAAACATAAACTGGTCCCTAAAGGTCTTCTCCAATGGAAATATCTGGTCGGCTTAGAAAAGGGATCTCAGTTTCACTTGCAACTTATTGATTTTTTCAATAAACAAGGTTTAGATGTTTTTGGAATTACTCATTGCCAATTACAACAATCAAATGGTTAACATGAAATCTAACTTAGAATCTTTAGAACACTATCAAATCGGATTCAGACTTTAGTAGGTATGAATTAGATTACTGGAGAATATTTTCTAGTATAAATTCTCTTCTGAATAAAATTATGGAAAATAAAAAACGTAAACTTCAACATGATAAATGTGACTATGAACAACATGTGGCATATCCTGACCCACCAGTTAACAATAACAGTCTTTCACACTCTGCCTTAAGAGAAGTTTCCATGGAAGCAATCAACGCTGACAAGTTGTACCCTGATGATGCTTCAAATGTGAATGAGAACAACATTTGCAGGAGTGAACAGATATGAAATAATCAACAAAATGGACAAGGAGAAGTGCTCAATAACAATATCAATAATAATAGAGCACCACAAGGAGCCCATAACTGCAATAACCCTAATTCTTTTCAAATGTCGTCTACCAACTATCTGAAAAACAATGCAGGAAGAATAACCGGCGGAAGAGATAGCTGGATTTGGTATGACTCCATTAACTGTGCTTAAATGCTCTCAGGGTGACTTTAACATTTTTAATTTTAGTTCTATAAATATTGGTCAGTCATTTGTGGATTTTCTAGCACAGGGTATGAAATTTGTTCCACCATTAAGGTCTAATTTACCTCAATTATTATGTGATTTGAAACTCTATGGGTGGAAATTGAATCTATCTGTGTTGTTTGGTAACAATTCTGTGTTGAATAATAATGAAAGGGTGGCTAGTATTTTTAACCCACCCATTCACAATATACTTGTATTATTTGAGAAGGTTTGCGAGATTCATTTTATGGTATTATTTAATAGTAATAACAAATTCAATGTTACAGCTCATTCTGACATGCCTGAAATGGAATTTATTTCTTTTTTGAACATGCAGAAAGTCAGGATTATGCAACCGGACAAGGGCAGGGGCATTGCATTTATTGATGGACATGCATACTTAAACAAAATGTACAAGTTACTTAATAGTGTGAATTATGAATAAGTATCTCAATCAACTTAATCAGTCCCATCATAAAATATGGGCAATTCTCAATTATTTATTTATTGAAGTGAGAATTTCTTTAGATACCTTTCATTATTCAAGTACGCCAGCCCCTATCACACCAGTCTTGTTTGGAACACTGAAGATCCACAAAAGATTATTGTATCCTCCATTCTGACCTATTATAGATGGATGTCAGTCCATCATTTATACATGTGCAAAATGGGTTGACACCAGGCTCAAATCTGCCCTGAAGACAGAAAAGCAAATTTGCCAAGATTCCTGTTGCCAACTCCTACAGATTTCTTTCTTTGTATTAAACTGTTGTAAATATTACAAAGTAAATTTTCATCATAACCTCTAAGCAGCAGTCTCTCAAACACTTCACCCAACATTTCATCCCATAAAGTCGGGTCAGAAGTGTTTCTACGAATTCTCCTGAACTCACTTCCAGGTAATGCCTTTATCAAATGAAGGGGATGCATACTGCCTGCATGCAGACAATTATTAACCGCTGTTGGTTTCTTAAAGGCCTTATGTTGAACCAAATTATCCCTTCCTACATAAAATTCAACATCCAAAATGGTATGTTGCGTTTTGAAATTTCAAAAGTAAACTTTAATCCATGCAAATTATTATTCAAATCATCCATGAATATTTTGAATGAGGAAACTTCACCTTTCCAAACAAAAATCAAACCATCAATATAACATTTATAAAACACAATGTTATTAATGAAAAAAGTAGTTTGAAACATGAAATCTTTCTCAAACTCACCCATATAGATTATGGCATAACTGGGAGCAAAAGTTGCTCCCATAGCTGTCCCCTTAACCTGAAGAGGAAAGAAATCTGTAGGAGTTGGCAACAGGGAACGCTCAGGTAATGCCAATGGAGAAGAGCAAATTTTCTTTGTCTCTAAATATTCAGAATTTTCAAAGACTATAGAAAATATTATAAAACAGCTATGGCATGTAATTTGTGATGACATTTCTATCGGACATTTATTTCCAAGGTGGATCACCTTTTCTTATAGTAGGTATAAGAATTTAAAAGAGCTTTTGAATAGGAAGCTGGTACATTCACGTGATGGGAATGTAGGAATGTTTAGATGTGGACAATGTTCTATTTGTGATAAGGTTAGTAATCTGCATGGGAAGAAGATTAATGGTAGAAAATATGTAGCCTTTGAAAGATTCAATTGTACATCCTCAGGGATAGTTTATATTTTGGGATGCAACTGTGTGTAACCCTTGTGGTATATAGGACAAACAACCAGAAGAGCTAAGGTTCATATTCTGGAACATTTAGGGGACATTAGGAGGAAGAATATGTACAGTCCTGTAGCTTCCCATTTCGTTACAGTACATGAGGGTGAAATTGATGGATTTAACATCAGTGTTTTGGCTAGACCCCACTCATCTAGAGGAAATTTTAAAAATGAATTAAATAGGTTAATCTTTAATTATCATACTTTACACCCCAGAGAGATGAATTTAGATGGTGGAATGGGTTGATATTTTTTTGTTTATTTTGTTTGTTTTTGCTTGCCTTTGTCTGCTTTTGTCTGTTTTTGTCTGTGTTTTTTATTAATTAAAAGTTACATTAATTTATTTAGCTAGTTTGCAAAATTTGCACTTTAAATATTTAATATAAAAACATTTAACATAAACATATAAATAAATATAATAGCACTTTAGATGTGGATAGTATTTTAATATAATAGCATTTCATATATATAAAGTTTATTACAGTTTTTTCAGCTTACAGTTTATCAGTTTTGATTAAACTTGGATTGTCAATAAAATTGCGTTCAAGTCATTCTTTTGTGGATTCTTCTGGCTCAAAGGCTCCTGTAACCTTTTCTGGATTTTCGCTAGTTTTGATTAAACAATTAATTTGATAAAATTTCTTGTTTTATATTGCAATAAATATTTAATGTATTTGTGCCTTAAGAAGATGCAATTATAGTTAATTGGTGTTGATTAGTTAATTGATGTTACTATATATAGGATGTAGTACATTTAAAAATTGTTCCACTGAAGGCGAATTGCCGAGGTACCAGAACGAATGGATTATTAAATGGAATTATATTCATCCTAGATTTGGTTTCCTTCCTTCTTGCTTTGGTTTGCCAATGGTAGCAGTTCTGCTGGTACAGGCTGATTCACCAACTGTCACATGATGTGTTCTGTCAGTGAGCCAGTTGTTTACCTATCACTTGATGTAAGGTTTAATCCCCGGCTTGGGTTTTTTCCTCAATGATACCTGCATGTGTGATGGTGTCAAAACCCTAGGCCAGATCACAATAGGCAGTAAGGACTGTCTTACCTTCCTCCAGGTCTCTGACACAGAATCAATGTGCTGTGACAACATCACAGATCACCTGTGGTGTGACCCAGCACATAAACCTTCTTGATATGGTAGAATGCACAGTTCAACACACCCTTCACATGACCTACACACAGTGCAGACTGGAGAAGTTGTTGACCGCAACTGAGCTCAAAATATAAGTATCTTGATTTTTTTGATTATTTTTACAGATTACTGTTTTTAAAATTTAATATATATAAAGCACTTTGTCTATTCAGTATCTTCACAAATCCTTATCTGTTTAAAAACTTTCATTTGTCTCTCTAGTGCTTGCTGTCTGTAGACTATTGTGTAAACTGAAACATTTCCTCTGTGTAATTATCTTTTGGCTAGTGGGGGCTGGTTCTTTTGTGTTCTTGTAAAAAAAAAGAAGCTGTTCTGTTTTTTAAGCCCTAACTTTGATAGGGTTTCTGTCTTTACACACAGTGCAGACTGGAGAAGTTGTTGACCGCAACTGAGCTCAAAATATAAGTATCTTGAATTTTTTTGATTATTTTACAGATTACTGTTTTTAAAATTTAATATATATATAAAGCACTTTGTCTATTCAGTATCTTCACAAATCCTTATCTGTTTAAAAATTTTCATTTGTCTCTCTAGTGCTTGCTGTCTGTAGGCTATTGTGTAAACTGAAACATTTCCTCTGTGTAATTATCTTTTGGCTAGTGGGGGCTGGTTCTTTTGTGTTCTTGTAAAAAAAAAAAAAAGAAGCTGCTCTGGTTTTTAAGCCCTAACTTAGATAGGGTTTCTGTCTTTACACACAGTGCAGACTGGAGAAGTTGTTGACTGCAACTGAGCTCAAAATATAAGTATCTTGATTTTTTTTTGATTATTTTTACAGATTACTGTTTTTAAAATTTAATATATATAAAGCACTTTGTCTATTCAGTATCTTCACAAATCCTTATCTGTTTAAAAACTTTCATTTGTCTCTCTAGTGCTTGCTGTCTGTAGGCTATTGTGTAAACTGAAACATTTCCTCTGTGTAATTATCTTTTGGCTAGTGGGGGCTGGTTCTTTTGTGTTCTTGTAAAAAAAAAAAAAAAAAGAAGCTGTTCTGGTTTTTAAGCCCCAACTTTGATAGGGTTTCTGTCTTTACACACAGTGCAAACTGGAGAAGTTGTTGCCCGCAACTGAGCTCAAAATATAAGTATCTTGATTTTTTTTGATTATTTTTACAGATTACTGTTTTTAAAATTTAATATATATAAAGCACTTTGTCTATTCAGTATCTTCACAAATCCTTATCTGTTTAAATACTTTCATTTGTCTCTCAAGTGCTTGCTATCTGTAGGCTATTTTGTCCCACCCTCCCTCCCTGTTGGTGTCTTGCTCTTATATTTGGTGGCTTTGCAGTTGCCCGCCCCTACTGTGACACACCTCCCAGTCTAGTGTCATTAGCTCATTCTGCCTAATACAGAGAGAACATTTGATAAGGCCTTCTGTTCCTCCTTTTTCCCTTTCAAAAAGTAAAACAAAACTTTTTTTGTTTTTCTCTTTCGCCTGAACCTTCTTGTGTTCTGATTGTCCTTCACAAACATTTTGGAAATATACAGTATATTTCAGAGCATTTGTTATAACTGTATTTGCTATAACTGATTTAAGTATTTTTTCTGGCTTTTTGATTATTTACTGCTTAGCGACTGCATTTCCGCCTGTTTATACAGCTCTGCATTCTATTTAAACTGTTTTTGTGTTGATTAACTGTTTTGCACTTTTAAAAAGTTATTTGTTGCTTAATTTTACCTGTAGGCTAACAAACTCAAGTGCGCTAGCAATTTAAAAGCATTTATAGCATTTACTGTCTGTTTTTCCTCTGTTTTCTGCAAAAAAAAAAAAAAAAAAATCTTATTTTCCCGCCTTACTGAATTAGAATAGTCCAGTCTTCAGAGTTTGCTGATCTCTGAGCTTTGTCTTGGTTCCTGTGCTATTCCATATCCTTATTTGGATAAAAGGAAGCGTCTTTGTTCACCAGTTGGAGTGGGGAGCACTGAGAAGCCTATTTGTCCCTAGAGGAGTGGTTCCAGCCAGAAACTTGTAGTCTATTGGCCATTTTGGGTCAATTCCTAGCTCTTTTCAGCCCCCTGTAATAAAGCCCGCTTTAGTGCGCTTTTTCGCTTGTATTCAACTCAGCACCGCTCCTCGTGGTGTCCTGCAGAGTTCTACAAGCAGCAGAGAGCAAAAGAGTGACTTTTTCCTGATTTAAGTATTTTTTTCTGGCTTTTTGATTATTTACTGCTTAGCGACTGCATTTCCGCCTGTTTATACAGCTCTGCATTCTATTTAAACTGTTTTTGTGTTGATTAACTGTTTTGCACCTTTAAAAAAGTTATTTGTTGCTTAATTTTACCTGTAGGCTAACACACTCAAGTGCGCTAGCCGTTTAAAAGCATTTATAGCATTTACTGTCTGTTTTTCCTCTGTTTTCTGCAAAAAAATATCTTGTTTTCCCGCCTTACTGAACTAGAATAGTCCAGTCTTCAGAGTTTGCTGATCTCTGGGCTTTGGCTTGGTTCCTGTGCTATTCCATATCCTTATTTGGATAAAGGGAAGCTTCTTTGTTCAACAGTGGGAGTAGGGAGCACTGAGCAGCCTATTTGTCCCTAGAGCAGTGGTTCCAGCCAGAAACTTGTAGTCTATTGGTCATTTTGGGTCAATTCCTAGCTCTTTTCAACCCCCTGCTATAAAGCCCGCTTTAGCGCGCTTTTGCGTGATTTAGCGCGGAGTTGCCCATAGAGCACCATCGGGCAGCGCCGGGTAAACAAGGTTAAACTATTTCTGGCTCCGTAAAGTCTGCTCTTCGATTTTTCCCTTAGAACTTCTCTACTTGCAATCTAAACAGTCTATTCTCTATCTCAAAAGCTCAGCACTTGCTCCTAAAGCATTTTTATATAGGTAAAGTACTTATATACTAAACAAAGTACTACATTAGCCTAGAATCCCCTTGAGTACCCATTTCCCTATAGGTCCCTTCTGACTCAGTTACACAGCAAACTTTTTTCTAGCATGTCGAAGGGTCAGTTGCTAGCGTCCTCTCCTGTTCAGCTGGTGAATCTGGGCATCTTGAGGCAATGTTACAATTGCCTCATGTACACAGACAACCCACTCCTTCTCCCACAAAACACAAATACATGTGAGAGATGCAACTATATAGCCAAACTGGAGGCTGAGCTCTCTCAACTCAGGACTGGCAAGACCAGACAGGAGGAGAAGGAAACCATGCACACCACAAACCCAGTTTCACATAGAACTATCACAACTGCAAAACAAACACATAAACACACAAAGACATACTCGGAGGCACTGATCAAAAATCTACCAAAACTACAGAGGCCTCCAAAGCAGACACCCAAGCAACTGCCACCTCAAGACATAAGACATGCAACACATAGTTCTCAAAGTCAGTGTGCTAAACAGTCACAGCCCTTAAGGCCAAACACAATGCCAGACACACTTGTTATAGGTGACTCCATAGTCAGACACACTGACGTCCCAGTCACCAGACTGAATAAGGAAAAGATCACAGTAAGCTGCCTGTCGGGCGCTAGAATCTGCCACATAACACAAGCACTCAGGTCACTCCACAGCAAGTACAAGTATGACTCAGTCATTGTCCATGCCGGTGTGAATGACCTGAGACGTACCTCCCTGGTCTACATGAAAAGAGACATAGAGGAGCTCTCAGATTATGTAGCCCAGGCCGGTATGACCCTGACCCTGAGCAGTATCCTACCCTCACCAAGAATGATGCCACAATACAGAGACAAAATGATCAGCTTTAATAATTGGCTTAATTACTGGTGTCATTCTAAGGGGATCCAATGTCTGTCTGCCTGGGATGACATGCTTGACAAGCCACGCTGCTTCACAAGGGACGGCTTGCACCTGTCACCCCTGGGCTTCCGGATATTGGCAAAGGCTCTTGCCACCCCCATAGTGCCTTTTTTTAGGCAAGGCTCAAATGATAAACCTACCACTATAGAAAACAAAAATGGAAAAAAACTAAGGGTAATATTGCTCAATGCCAGAAGTCTAAACCTCAAGATGCACGCCCTCGAAGCCCTCCTCAGTATGGAGAACATCGATGTCTGTGCTGTGACTGAAAACTGGTTCAAGGCTCCTGAGAGCACCCCAGCACTATCAGGTTATACCTCATATCATGTGTTCCGGCCCCAAAATCCGGACCGAACCACAAAAGGAGGGGGAGTATCCATATTCATAAAGGATACCCACACCTCCAGGTTAGTGGCAATGCACGAAGCATCGGAGACCATCCAGGTGCAATTAACCATAGGTAAAACTGCCCTACAGTTTGTAACATGCTACAGACCACCCTCTCAAACTCAGGAAACCCACACAGCCTTCCTGAAGACACTGGAGAGTATGAATGTCTCTCCAAACACCATCATATTGGGTGACTTCAACTACCCAAACATAGACTGGGAACATTACTCAAGCCCCAACACCCTAGCCCAAAGGTTCCTGGAGTTCATAAACTCAAATGCTATGGAAAAACTAGTCACCATTCCCACAAGAGGAGAAAATATACTAGACCTGATCATCACAAACTTGGGGACAAAATGCTCCACACTGGAAGTATATCCCTCATTGGTGAGATCAGACCATAAATTAATCTCACTGGAGATCCACATCCCGCCCCCAACCCCAGCAAAAAAGACCACAGTGAAGAACTTCTCAAAAGCAAACTTCACACTTCTTAAGACTGGAGTGGTATCCTTCAAGGCCCCTGAGCCAGTGGAAACCACAACCCACGCTGCTGAAACCCTTACAAATGCCTTCTACGAGCACCTCCAGGAATGTATGGATCAAGCAATCCCTAATAAAATCAAGACCCTTTCCACCAAAGGCAGGCGCTCGGTCTGGTGGACCCCAGCCATAAACAAACTCTACAACAAGAGGAGAAAGCTACTACATGACAGAGCAAAATCCCTAAAAGGGAAGGCATCTCTGATCAATACTAGCAAAAAACTACGATCACTCATAAAATCATCCAAGGCCAACTTTGAGAGAAAAATCGCTAAAGACACAAAAGACAATCATAAGGCCTTCTTTATCTATGTTAGAAACCTGGGTGGAAACTCCCAGATATGCTCAGAATTTGTCCAAAATGATACAAAAATCACTGAACCCACAGACATTGCCAACATACTGGCAGACAGGTTCAGTGCAAATTTCTCCCCTCCCTCCCCAAAAGGAGAAATATCTATCCCACCAGAGTCTAGCCTCCCAAACATCTCAGATGCCCAGGTGAGAGCTGCTCTCTCTAAAGCAAAAAACATAGCAT